>NC_087276.1:12824166-13126250 GCF_015220805.1 Pogoniulus pusillus | reverse complement strand
AGGGAAGTCTAAAGGTCATGCCTACAGTTTCATGTCCTCCTCCATGCACTTTTGCAGTTTACAGAGCATCTTGGCTGAAGTAAGTCTGGGAGACAGACCTGCACATCACCCCTTACACTGACCGTCTGCACCTGGACAGCACACAGCAGCCTCTCATCTAACCATATGTGCCCGGACCAGGTGGGAACCATCACAGTGCAGAGGAGTTGTTACACCTATCCTTGTGCTGCTGGGGCAGCTAACAACCCAGATCTGAGCCAGCCCAAGGCATAACGGATCGTAAATAATCACTCCTGGGCTAGCAAAGTCAGATACAGAGCCAGAGCAAGCTGGGGGTGTGATGTCTGCTGCCTTGCTTTGCTTTCAGTCTGCCAACTGCTTTCTGCATGAACTGTAAGTCTACAAACTCAGTTGTCTCTGTAGCAGAACAGTGATGCTGTGTCACAGCAGTGCCCAGCTGCTTGCAGAATCCCTGCCAGCAACACCCACACTGCCAGAACTGGTAACAGAAGCACATATGCCAAATCCCAAAGCCTTGCTCCAAGCACTCCTTCCCTGGAGCCAAGCACACAACACATCACCTCCAGTAGCATGCATTGGTTTCCCTAGTAAAGGGTCTTCACATATCCCAGACGAACTGTAATATGTGAAGAGAGACCACAACAAGGATCTTTGTGGTGAAATGGGTGAACATCAGGATTACTTTACTCAGTCTGGCACTGGTAGCCAGTTTTGGCTGCCTAGGTCAGAGTTAAGTATGAGGTGGGCACACATGCTGCTTACCTTCAACAGCTTTCCAGCATTCTGGATGTATGGTTCAAATAGATGCCAAATTAAAGGTTGCATAATGATATTTAATAATCTCCTATAATTTTTTTTCAAGCCCTTCATAAGTTTTGTACAATCTTTTAGCACACACAGTATTCTGTGTCAGGGAATCTTACAGCTTAACTGCCATGGGGGAAAAAAATTCTTTAGTGGACAGTGAGGAGTGGTCCTTCTTACAGAGAAATTAAAAGAGGATTTTAAAAGGGCAGTCAGATTAAAGGACAGAGCATGGCAACAAGGTAGGAAAAGGAAAGGATGTAAATATAAGGGACCAAACAGGAAAAAACATTCTCAGAGTAATGCACAGGGAAGACAAAGCTTTACATTTTCCACCATAATTAACATAAATGGGATAGAGAGCAAGAGGAGCTACAAGTGTCTTCCTGGTGTTCCCCTTCTCCCTTTAAATTTCTAAGTACAACAGAAAATCCTTACACCTTTTAAAAACACATCTTAGTTTTTTCTAAATCACTCCCTTATCTGTCACTTGAGTGGCTGCCATTACTCTTTCTTAGACAATAAACCCTACTAGTATCAAATATTTCTAAATATTTTGCTTGTCAACAAGCTAGCTGGTTTTGGCCATAAACCAGATACTATCTTTCCAATGTTGTATGTTCCCCAGCACAAAAAACCATTGTACTTATCACTCTGGGCTCCTGCTCCCGTCATCATGCCTCCATCAGCCATGGCTGGGAACTCTGTTCTTGGACAGCAGAGGCAACATTTAATACATCCCATCCCGTTCTTGCTAAACACAATCACAGTAAGCTCATGTATTTCCCAGATGAAGTACAGTATATGTCTAACAGGGAACAAGCTGTCCCTTCCAGCACTTGCTCTCAAGCTCGGCAACTCTTCCATCAGTGCTTTTACAAATCTGAAGCTCTGCCTCTGCAGTCGCGGCCATGCTGGTGCATCCCATGTAAATTTATTCTGGGATTTATTTCATTTTGGCAGAAAATATTTATACCAAAACATGAGAAGTATCTTATGTGTCTTGTACCTAAGCATCTTAGGGCTCATTTACATGGCAAATGGGCTGACAGAGTGTCCTACCATTACAAAGCTTAGTTATACATATGTAAATCCCTACCCACTTCTCAAAAGTTCTCCCTTTTTCAGTTGCCTCTCGGATCACAGAACTTCAGCCATGATTATGGGTAAGTTTGTTCATGTGCAACTTTGAGCCTTTTAAGGCTACTGAAATCCCCTGAAATATTTATGTGGCTCAAGTGCTACACAGAACAATTAGTTCACTGTGTTTCCTCCCTAATCAACATTTTCGATAGAGAAAAACAGTTCACATTACAGAGATCCATAACCACAGAAATTTATGAGGTGCACAAGTATTGGTGAAGGAAAAAAACATTCCTCTGAGGATATTTCATCTGCCAGCAGATGGTAGGGTGCAGAGTCAGAAACCACTCACAAATAACTTAATGCTCACACCAGTACTGAAGCATCCAGAGACCCCAAACTCCTTTTTGCTGGGCCTCCCTTTATTTTCTGGCTACTGCAATGCACAGGCCAGCTCCCAGTCTCACTGCCTGGCACCTCCTATGCATGTCTTTAAGCAGTGTAGTCTAACAACCTGAGCACACTTCAATTAAATTACTCAGAAGTCAATTAAAAGATTTGTGATTGAGACATCATTAGGAACCTGCATCAATATCAATTAATAGCTGACAGATACACAAGTTACCAACAGACTTCAGGAAACAGAAGATTCTCTGTATCCAGCACGAGTGAAGAAAACCCTCACTTGCTATTGAGCAGCAAAGAAACACACCTGATTTCAATTAAACCCTCCTCCTGTCCCACTTTCATAGCTGCATCCTACTTTCCAGGCTACAGTGACACAACTGCTCCCTACACAGACAGTTGCACCACAGTAGGTTCTCCAACCACAGCAAGGTTTTTACCTGCATGAAAAGTGAGGAACTGGCTTCATCACCCCAACAAAGACAGATTGATGAAAACTATATTCAGCCTGTGCTAACTCCACAATCAGAGGTACAGAAATCTACATTCCACCAAAATCAAAGGGGAGCATTTTCACACACACACACACAGAGGTGGCAGCCTCCTTTGCAGCTGTGTGGTAGGGACCAGCCACAACAGTACCTTTGGGTGAACTGCTGGAGTCCACTGTTCAAATTCAGAGTCAGCCTCACTCCAGCCTGGAGAGGAACAAGACCCAAAATCAGACTTCTTGCAAACCAGCTTAACAGAGAGAAGTGATGCTCCCTATCCTGGAGTCCCGATTACAAGAGGGATGTGGACATGCTGGAGCACATCCACTGCCAAGGTGGCTGTCCCAAGACCAAGAAAACTCCCTGTAAGAAGTCCCGTTCTGCTTTTGGTGAAAAGGAGACCATGATCTTCAAGCTCCACATTCATGAACACCACTCATGAACAAAAGTCACTTGTGCTTCATCACCACTATACAGTTCTTGTCCCAAGACGAGATTGTCTTCATTTAACTAAAGCCTACAGGACAAGCACTGTGTGAACTCATGCATTGCACCAGTCTGGTTTCTCTTACATAACCAAACTGCTTGCAAAGCAGAACACTAACATACAACCAAACTCCCTGCAAAACAGAACATGGTACCCTTTTACCTTGTATCTTGTTAGACCTCTCCTCAGCAGCACAACTGTCCCCATCATGAGCTGCTGCTGTAGAGAGATCTGTGTGGTCCACTGCACTGACAAAACAGGTAGTCCCTAGATGGTGTAATCAAGTTTGTGATTGCAGGGATAGTGAGAGCAGCAGAGCACACACCCACAGCTCAGCCTCCAGAGCTGCTGCAGGGACAGCAGCTGCTCAGTAAACACTCTGAACCCTTTGAAGACTACATCTTATACAAATACTCCATCATGTCCTCCTGGAAGATAGTTTGGCAAACATCATTGATAGTTCAGTTTTAGACTTCTAGGAAAATAGTTTCTTTTTAGTCTCAAAAGTGGTTTACCATGCCCAGAGTCCAGCAAGCCTACTGTAGTCAATGCATCATTCTTACCTGGCTAAAGAGAAAATGGACCCATAGGGAGTCTGATTGCTTTCCCAAATTACCATGTGTGCATAAACTAGTCTTTCTTGCTCAGCACATCCACCCTCTGCACTCAGAGCCAGTTAAATGGCAAAAGGAGCCGAGTTGAGCTTTACTGCCTGCAAAACTGCAGCGCCAGCACAAGCACGTGTGCGAGGCTGGATGTCGTGCCCACTTACACGTCAACAAAACTATTTACCACACTGTGATTTCGAGAGCCATGGCTCCAATGACATGCTGGAAGTGCACAGAACAGGACAGAGCTGTCCAGAAGCACAGATGCTGTTGCTGTTATTCACGTCTACTGTGTTAATGCTCAAAAGCCAACACAGACTACAGCAAAGGAACCAGCAAAAGAAGCTTTTAAATGAAGGTAAAAATCAACTGTTATAGGTTAAAAAAAAAACCCAGATAAATCTTGAGGCATGCATGTTATTCAGGTATGGAACTAAAGATGAACATGGAAGCACATGTTTGATAGAAAGTTACACTTTGCTGCAGTCACTACCTCAGACAGTTGTATCTTCAGCTGCAAACACAGAGGGAACGGGACGCACAAGCAGGGCAAACACTGCACACAGTGAAATGCAAAAGCAAGCCAAGCTTCTGCCTGCCACACACACCCAGAGCATACCTTGAGCAGCCCAACTGAGAACAAGCCATCCACACACACCACAGGGCATGCCCAGGATGGCAATGGATCTTCATGCACCACCTCACACAGGGCTTTCCGGGAAAGCATTTTCACATATTCAAGATTTGCAGCCTAATGCCCTACCCTGCAAGCTGGGACCCACATCCTCTCCTGTCAAAAGAAGGCAGGGATCACACTTGCAGCAAAAGGGAAAGGGCTACTGGGCGCTCTTTCATACATCTGCTCCCTGCACACAGCACTGAGGTGCAGTCCTTCACATTAACACGATGCACAAAGAGCCAGTACAGGAGTGACATGGAGCTGGAAGACACCCACAATCGCCCTGGATGCACCCTGATCTTGGTGGCCAGGAGATTCCAGACTGCACAGCTCCACATCAGTGAGGTACCAGAGAGAGTTCATCCTCAGGATCTGTGCCAGAGAAGACGCAACACAGCAGACCAGCCACACTAAAATGTTTAAGGACAAATTCATTTAGGAACTCAGACCACAATGACACCAGTTTACTGCATGTCCAGCAAAAAAGCTTCTCTCTCCACTGAAATACAAGCCAGGTTTTGTTTCTTATTTTAGTCCTCTGGGAGGATTCACAGGAGACGTTTGTCTACATATAAAGCCTGATGGATGGAAGGGTGAGAAAGGTCAGCATATGAAAATCTGACAGTGCAGATGACACTGTGACCCTAGGATGCTGCTGGTAGTGCCTGTGCAGCAGCTCTGCCAGATTCCTCCCACTCTGTCTCCAGAAGAGAGTTTCTTTCCTGAAGGTCCTCCTAGTGTGGGTAAAAGACAAAGCAGTGAACCTCATGTCCCTAGGGAGAGGGACAAGTGGTAACAGTCACAAATTTGAACGTGGGAAGTTCCATCTAATCTAAACTTTACTTTGAGGATGGTGACACACTGGAACAAGCTGCCCAGAAGAGGTGGTAGAGTTTCCATCTGTAGTCATTCAAAACCCAACTGGACACCATCTTGTGCAACATGCTGTAAACAAACCTGCTCTGGCAGGGGGACTAGACTAGATGATCTCCTGATGATCTCTTCCAACCCCTGTCATTCTGTGAGAGGCCCTTCTTGCCTAAACCTGGTACTGGGCAGAAATAGAAATTAGATTGAAATAGTGTATCAGGAGACAGTGGTGCTGCACAGATACACATAAAGAGATATTTTCTCCTCTAGAACCTATGTTCTAAACACCAGTGAGAACAATTTTCAGGACTCTGCCAGAGTTCCTGGGATAGGGAAAAGCAGCATTTCTGCATGGAAACAAAGCACATGTTTAACCATAAGCTGAGACTTGTGTAAGATCACTTTTCATACACAACACCATAAAGCAGAAAGTGAATATAAATATTCACTACTTACCCTCTTCCCTACCCTAAATGCAAAACCCACCACGTGTGAAATACTTTAAGAACTCTTAGCAGTCTCCATAAGAGAAATATTCTGTGAAAAGGCTATCATCACATTTCACATAATCGTCACTGCTAGGGTTTTTTCCAAACACTGGAGGAAACAGATTCGCAATCTACACAGTTGAGTAAATTCTGCCTTTGCTGACAGCTGTCAGCAGGGCTTCTGGTCTGGACATGCCACTGTACAGACAGGCACTGCCTTGCTGAGCTGGATGAAAAAAATCTGAAGAGTTTATTTAAATCTCAGTAACAGATGTAAATATAGTAAACAGGAAATTATTTTACCTTGCTTGTTGGAAGTTTCATTTACCCTTTCAAGTAATCATCAAGAAGTTGCAGTCATGACTGTAGTTTAATTTAATCAAGTAACCGACACAACTGAAAACAAGCAGAAGCCTTTTAACAACCTTTCTAAATTGTAGCAGGAAAAAAAATATATATGTTCATATCACTAGAATGCCTTGGTCAGCCTGACTGGCTGTGCAATGTGAACAAGCCAAACGTTAAACAAATACTAACATAAAAACAACATACGCCCCCCAACCAAGCAGGAAGGATTAAATGTTTCTTTCCTGGACAGACTTTGCCCAGACAGTCTCTTAAATAGCCAAGTGGCAAAAAAATTGAAAGCTTGGGCAAAGCAGCACTCCTGCAAAAGTTTTGAGACGCAGAGCTGTGCCTGAAGCAAAGCATTATGACTCCCCTTGGCAGAGCTGCCACAACAACATACTTCCCACCCTATCCAAAACCAGCACGGGGATGCCAAGAGGAACGCTGGATGATGGGTTGGCTATAAACCTCCTTCCTTCTTATCCCAAACAGTCCTTTGGAAGCAGAACTTGCATTCTCAGAAAATAGTTTCTGCACTATTAGTCATCAAAAAGCTGCAGTTGCAACAGGCAGCTGTGTCTCCACACCAGCTGGTAGTCTGTCCTCCAGCACAGGACAAATACACCATTGCTGATCTAACATGCAGCATATCACACACGGCTGAGCAAGAGAACACCATTGCTACGGGCTCCTGCAGCACAGTGTGGGAGCAGCCATCACACTGGCCACACTCCACTGGTGTCTCATGGCTGCAGCAGCATAAATGCTCAGTCCATCTTGGCTTGCCCACCCTAGGGCTCACAGCAGTCACCAAGACATTAGCTCACAAGCTCCCACTCCAAACAGCACTAACGTGTGCTTTGCTCTCCTCCCTGGGATCAGTCTTAGCTCTTAATGCTCTGCCAAAGTCATATGCTTCTCATAAGGCACGGCAAAGGAGCAGTGTGGTTTAATATGCAAGAGGAACTATCAGGTCAAGGTTCTCTGCTTTCCCTCGTCACACACAAAGCGGTCCGTGATCAGATCAGGCACAGAGCCATGGGGGTAAGGAGCACGGCCGTGTGACATGGCCTGTACCTGCTTTTTCCAGAAAACTGTAACCGCCTTTCCCTGCAGCACTCTTCCCAGTGGAAAACTATCTGGGGATTTAGCTGCAGGTTACTCTCCTCTCTGTGCCTTCAGTCCTCCACTATCTGATCACTTTTCAAAGGGAGGCTGCAGCTCAAGCCCAAATTTACCTTCCCAGACCTTGTTGCTAGGTGACATATGGGATCACAGGGCACCAAAGTGAATTATTTCCCGAAGAGCCCAGCAAGAAACAAAAGGACGAATTCACGTTTGCTGTCCTTGAAACACCCTACTATTTAAACATTTGTCAAGACCTTCACCCTATCTCCAGCTCCTCCCACGAGAAATGCAGAATTCGAGGGAAGTACTAGATCAATCTGCAGAGCCTAACACTCACAGCGTGGATAAAAGGTCAAAATTTTAATGTCTGTTTCCTTTAGACAACTATTCAGTTTTCATGGTTTATTAATAATGCAAGAATCTGTATATGAGAGTGTCATGATCCCCAAGACACTCGATTGCTATTTTAACAAGATTTCTTAGATTACTTCATTATTTATCTGTATTTTAAATAGACTGAATGAAAAAAAGCAGCCGTGTAACAGCCTCAAATCCAGAACCAGCAAACCTCTGAAATTAGTAAGATGCCATGCCAGAGGAACCACAGAAAAGAAACCTGATTTACCTGAAGTAGGAGGGGGTTTCCAGGCTGTTGAAGCCCTATGCATTAGCAGGAGATCAGACTCCCAGGGCAGAACCCATGCCCCATTACCTCGTAAGCCCAATGGCCAAGCCTGAGAAGATACCACCTGACTCGTGGTATTTTAGAGATTCCCTGAAGGAGAGCAAACAGAAGCACCACTTTAATGTACTCCACATGCCCCAAAACGACTGAAACAAAAGCTAAATAAGTGTCTTACTGCACTGTGCAAAAACAAAGAAAGTATTGGTTTGGTTCTTCTCCTAGATGCACTTTCACAGCTGCCAGCAAGGCAGGGATGGTGCACCGAGGTGACAACTCATGTCACTGGTTCCCAGTTCTGCATCTTCTCTTCCTTATGTCTTTTTCTCTTGGTAACTAGCTTAGGGGAGGAAAAAGCCAAGCCTTTCTCCAAAATGAACTCACACATGCCTATTCACAAAACCCAGGAGATAAGTGTTCATTCCCAGGAAGGGGAAACTGGAAGAAGCAGTAGTGCAACAGGGAAGAGTTCACTGCCATGTGGGCAGCACTCTCTTAGCTGCAGGCATCAGTCACTGCCCCGCTCACTGCTCCCCCTGATACATGGGTTACATGACACCAGCTACATCCACGTATGGCATAAGAAAGAGAAAAGGCACAAAGAAAAATCTTGAAACTACTACCTAGCTGGAGGATATCAGCTCAGAGAGAACTACAGAACTGAAAGAGCAGGAAGCAGCACAAGGCTATGGCTGGTTCACCCAGGCTACATTACCCTCTACAGCCCCCAGAAACCATCCAGACAGGTAGCAATGAAGGGAAATAAGCAGAGATCGGTGTGGGAGGCAGAGAAAATGAAGACTGATTCAGGAGGATCCCTTAGACATGAGAGAAAAACAATATCAGACTGAGAATGGAAGGAAGCAAAACAACTGTCTTTGCCCTGCCCCAAGAGGAAAGAGAAAGCAGTTAGTCAGATGAATGCTTTCTATTTTTCATTTTATCTGAACAGCGCTTGGGAGTGACACATCATGCAAACCCAAATCACCACTCTGCATCCCTCATTTCTCTAGTGTTTCAGCCATTTCTCTTTGTTTGGTTCTCCACATCAACCTGTTGCAAAACACAGAATGCAAAGTTATGTGGTTTTTTTTTTTTCAAAACTGCCTTGCAGAACAACAAACCCAAACTGCCTCTCCTCTGCTGCGCAAAGTGATGTTCCCAGTCTGCTGTCTGCCAGCCTCCAGTCCAAGGAAGGGATATGATCTCTCTTGAATGGATACACTCCCCCTCCTCGGCTTCAAGAAAGAAGCTGATCAGTTTTGCACTTGTTAAACTCAATTCCTCTCTTTAGTATCTGTCAGAAACCCTCCAGATGAGGAGCAGGATAATCATCAATTCTTGCTACCAACATTCAGAATATTTATCAGTGTAGAACAGTTACAAACTCGTTACATTTTGCCCAAGAGGATGATACTAATCAAAGCATGCACAACCATTGGCCAAGCACAGAGACTGAAGGTCAGGGCAGTGGGCAAATTAGATGTAGCCAGAAGCAGGTGGACAGGACACAGGAGGACTGAGAGGCCGCCCAAGCACACAGTCGGTCATGTCACATGTGGGTGTCACCACGCTCACTCACAGCGCTGTAGGCTGAGCTCCTGTCTCGGCTCTACCCCTGCAAAGGGCCTCTCGCAAGAAATGTGCTTTCTCTTCTTCTACACCCCCACGTAGCATGGGAAGATACACCCATCGCCAGAAAGCAGTCACATCTTTCCCACACTTCCTTTGGCACACACATTTTTTTTTCAGTATACACACTTTATAAAATACAGCACACGTTTAAAAAAATATACACACGTTAAAAAAAAATCCTAAATCCTCACTACACGTTGGTGAATCCTTAGATTTACTGAAATACTAAACTGTACTGCCGAAGTGCAAGCCCTCTGCAGCTCTGCTCATGAGATTTACTATTATCCATTATTAATAATCAACAGAAGGATACATAATACGTTTGCCAAGAATAACAGTTAAGAACAGCAGTAAATAAAAACCTTCTCAATCTAACAATAAATAATGATGAGGAGAATCGCATCAAAAGCAGCCTTGAATTTTCTCAGACATATTTCCTCCAAGAAATCAAATCTGGCATCACAGAAGGTTTTGCAAATGTTTCTCAGAAGTATCTCTGTAGTTTCAGCAAAAACAGCGTCAGAAAAGAACTTCAGATCTTCTCCTTTAAAGCCAGGCTCACACGCACAGATTCTTTTCAGCAAGGCAAGGTGCACATATACATGCAAAGAGCACACAAAGTAAGGATTATTTTCCCACTCTTAATCAACAGAGGTGCTGACTGCAGGAGTGAACCTTTCATCCCACAGCAACACTTTCTAGCAAGACTGTAAGAAGTTTTAAGTATCCCTGTAGGCAACGAGAGCTCTTAGACCTTCCTCTTCCTGCTGACACAGCTTTTGTTCAGCACGCTTTGTCTTCATCGTGATTTATAAAACTACAATAAGCAATTCTAAGTGCAGAAATGAGACATCCCCAGCTGCCAAGCCAAAACAAACAAACAAAATCACAAATATATAGTAAAAAGGCAAAACAAAACAAAATCTAGAAACCAAACCAACCAACAAGAATGAAAGAAACAAAAGGAAAAGGCAACCGATCAATCAGTCTGGCCCTAACATCTGAAGTGAAAGGACTCCACTGGCTAGCCGGCAGCGGCGAGAGCCATGCCAGTCCCGCAGCACCCCCGCCCGCCTGCCCTCCGGCGCGGTGCTGAACCTCCAGAAACGCTGCCGGCAACAGCCAAACCACCTTCCCCACCTTCCCCACCTCCCCACGCTTCCGCGCTCTACTCGGGGGAAACTTCAAGCAGCAGCAAAAGTGCCACCTTCGGCGCGGCTCACCTCAGGCAGGACACCGGGCAAGGTACCAAGCAGCGGCCGCAGCGGGCCGAGCCGACGGACGACGCTGGTGCTACCCCAGCGAGCCCCACGCTATATGGCGGTGGGCCGGGCCCGCAGCCCCTACCGCCCCGCTCCGCCCCGGCAACCGCCGCACCGCCCTCCCGTGCCGCCCCGGAAGCCACCGCACAGCCTTCCCGGGCCGTCCCGGGGACACCTGGCTGGAGACGGCGAGCAGCAGGTTGGCCTATTCAGACACATTGAGAAGCTTCTCTTTCTTAGTACCATTGACCTCCCTATGCGTTGCCCACGGCGGAGGGCACACAGGGTGCATCCCACCACACGTGGTCTTTTCTCCTGGTGACAGCCGCGAAGCCCACCACAGGGGCCCCAAGCAAGTCAACAAAGTAAGCCAACAACAGTAGCATGAAAATTATATTAAAGAAGGGGTGGACTAGCCAAAGAGCTCAGTAAAGTCAACTGAAGTGACAGAGGAATAATCCTGGTAAGTTTTCCCAAATTTTGCAATGAGGAAGGATGAGAAACTGATCTGTGACGTAGCCTGGTGAGCTTACACCAGAAGGTCCGTGCCAGTTCTCCATCATCTATATGCGTTTAGCATCTTCTGCACAAAACAGAACTGCCTGAAGTGGAAGCCACAGCAGGACAACTGATGAAAGAGGACAGTGCTGAGGACAAACTCCCAGTTAATCATCACAGACTTTACTAGGAACACAAGAATCACAGAAAGATGTCACATTATGGGTATGATCATGATGCCTGACTGTCTCTGAGACTCTTACTGGGACCACTGGGCAAAATTAATGTTTGCCTCTTCTAAGTGCCTCTATAAGGGGTGTCAACTTAATATTAGAATTGTAGTTAATTAAGGTAAGGTCCTTGTTCAGGCACCCTGGCCCTCAAAACCTGTTTTGAAGTTGTATGTTTATGTTATTTTAGCCTTGCTTCATCAGTTTTAGCTAAAACCAGGGACTTATGAAGATAAGAATCTTCTTAAGTCTCCCTCCTTTGACTGTTTGGCAGCCCAGCCTTGTGGATCTTTGTTTAACCCAAACACCTGCTGATTGTAAATTACCTTGATCCCAAAAATACTAAATCACCTGGCCTTCCTGTGTCACTGTAAGCTGAGCAGTTACCTCACAGATGTTAGGGCAGAAGGAATCACAGAATTAACTAGGTTGGAAAAGACCTCTAAGACCATTAAGTCCAACCTATCGCCTAGTCTTTCTAATTAACTAAACCATGGCACTAAGTACCTCACCCAGTGTCCTCTTAAGCAGCTCCAGGGATGGTGACTCCACCACCTCCCCAGGCAGCCCGTTCCAATGGCCAGTCACTCTTTCCATGAAGATCTTCTACATAACATCCAGCCTAAACCTACCCTGGTGCTGTTTGAGGTTGTGTCCTCTTGTTCTGTCACTGGTTGCCTGGGAGAATAGACTGGCCCCAACCTGGCTACAACCTCCTTTCAGGTAACTGTAGAGAGCAATAAGGTCTCTGCAACTACCTGAAGGAGCAGTCTCCATTCAGAGTCCAGCCACCAGAGTTTGAGCAACGTTTTCATCTGTGTACAGTTTTCCTGGCTGATAATAAACCACAACAGTTTGGAGCAGGATAGACTAGGCACTGAATTCTTTCTGGATCTTTTCTTGTCAAAGGTACCAGACAAAACATGTCCTTGTCTTATTACAAAGGTAGGATTTATAGGAGATAGAAGCATACACTCTTAGCCAACCACAGTCCTGTAAGAAATGGCAGTGTGTGACTTCTGGTACACAAAGAGATTTTGTCAGGGCTGTTTTTCATGAGATAAAATAAAGAGAAGGCCTGTGACATACAGTGTTTGATCTGACAGAGGATCTAGAAGAGTTTGCACAGTGTGAAGTAACCATCTTCCTTTGTGAAACACATCTTCCAGGCTCTTATCTCTCTATCCACTTCTGTTTCACACATCTTACCTCTTCGCAAGACACATAATAATGGGGGTGGTGACTTCTCTTGCTAAAAACATTACTTTTATTCCTGGACATCTTTTCTCTTTTGCTTTCTGTGCCAAAACTGGCTGATTTTTTTGAGGTGCAAGAGGATGACGGGGAAGCACTAGGTACGTAAGCACTGCTCAGAGCGGTCTTCCCGGTCATAGGGTCTGGCTTTACAGCTATGCTTTCTTGCAGAGTTCACGACCTGTGACTCATCTCTCTTCCTCTCCCCTCCCTCCTCTTCCCAAGCAGAAAGGCGCCGTCAGTGCGTGTGTGTGTGGCCGCAGCACTCAACAGTTAGGAAATGTGATACTGCCTTCTGCTTTTTTTCATCAGCTGCTGGAGATAAGATTGGCCCTGGCTTCCCCTTAAACTCCACGGTATCTCCCTCCTTTCCCTCGGTACAATTACTAAGCGAGCCATTTTAGCACAGTGCTTACCTTGCTCTCTCTGTCCCTGGTGTCGGCTCCTCCCCAGGACGCAGGCAGGGCTGGGAATTCTTCTCGAGGCTATTGGGCTGGGCCAGCAAGGGACACCTCAGCTGGGAGCAGGGCAGATGATAATCCACCTTCCGGCTTTCCTGATGGCTGGTCCCTCACTTAGATGCAGCTCTGGGCTGCTGCAGAGACTCAGCCCTCCCCTCAGCAGTCCTGACAGGGAAAAACAGACATTTTCTTGATAACATTATCATTATACCACTTTTCATTCATTTGAAGTATTCAAAGTACAATTACCTACACAATTTGAGTCAGGGAAACGAGTGTGTAGGGGGAAATGTATCAGCTTATGTGATTCATTAGCAAAGGTGGGTGATATACATCCCCATGCAGCAGTAAGGATGAGGTGGCTTTAACAGCTCTTGAATACGGGTGCTGGTATTCAACACAGAGTAGATAGATTCTGTCCACCTCTATTAGAAGGGCATGAACTACTCTAGAACAGCTCCACACAGCAAAAAGGCAATCCTGATTTCCAGATCAGACTTCTGGAGTGGTTTTTGGAACTATTTAATCTAAAAAGTATACATGGCACAAGCACAAAGAAAGACTGGACATGTATGAACTGAGTACTCGGAAATTAGAAGCAGTTTCTTAACTTCTTAACTGATTAGAGCAATTGGACTGCAGCAGAGAATAATAGGAGGAAAATATTCTTAACTTCTTGAATATGTGTCATGTTAAGTATGCTGCAGCCCAGAGTGCTCCACTGCACTTTTTGTTCTCATGTCCAATCACAGTGCTGCCTAGAAATCCAGCAATGCAACACCCATGTGCCAAACCAGAAGCATGTTGTCTACCTTTCACTTAAAGCTCTTTACTACACAAGAGGATACAGTCATTCTGTTTTATAAGCTACAGTTTTCATACCAGGTATCTGACAAGTTGTTGTGTGTTCTCACTGTCTTAATCATCACTAATTTTGAATCATGCTTCAGTTGAGTTCAGTTCGCAAAGCGTAGGAATTGAGGACATCTTTGCTGTTCTCAGATAAATCATAGCAGCAAGACCAGGGTCATAACGACACAAATCTCCCTCCATGGTCAGATACTGTTAATTACAGATACAAATAACCTTGCAAATACTTTGCAGAGATCTGAAATGATCTGAAATAATAAAAACAAAATCCTGTATCACTATATAGTGAGCAATAACACAGTGTAGTAAAAGCAGCACTAACTCAGCCTTCTCAACAAGAACTGAGTCAAACCTTTCCCTCAGGAGGAGGATTTAGCTCCCAAACTCATTTATGAAATCCAGAGGACAGAGGATTCTTAATAGCAGGGTGAGAAAGGAGTTCCAGAGCCTCACAGCCAATCTTAGGATGCTGTATCACGGACAAAGAGTAAGTCAGCACCAGATTGTGATTACCTCACATTTTATACTCCTGAGGGTGTTCCAAAAATCTACCAAACAGGTATTGCTTGACTCTTGATTCAGCAAGTTGGTTACTTCAGTTGCCTAGTGAAATGGTGAGAGCTAACATAAACTGGCCTTTATCAATCGTACTTTAAGTTCATTCTTCCTTTTCTTGTACAAAAACAGCTGCAGCTTCTTCCTCCCATGATTTGCAGGCAGATGAAATTTAGCTCTGTCAGAAAAAGGGACTTCACACCAGTGCAGGTATCACCAGTGAACAGCTTAGCAGGAGGTACACTCTGTCTAGTCACTGCAGATCATTTTTCTCTTGTCTTCAGGTTCCACTCCTTCCAAAGAAAGGTAATATTTATCATGAGCAGAGAAATCTTTCAATGCATGAAATCAGACAGAAGATACACAGCTACCAAGTATTTAAGGGTCAGTCAAGTTGTGTGTTGGTCCTGAGGCAGTCACCCAATATTTACCTCAAACCTGTTGTTTCAGATCACTTGTTTTCACAGTCAAAAGCATACAGGGTTTTTACTTCAGGAAAAATAATATATATAGGTTATGCTGAAGAAGAAACACAGAAAAGCTGAGCTTTTCAGCAAGGTATGCTCCAGGGAAATTGTTCTGGTTTAAGATCAATATGTCTTGGTTTTGTGCTTTCACTTCCCCTGCAATAGGCATCCATAAAAGAATGCAAAGCCCTTTCAAGTACAAAATCAAGGCCTTGAAGAACTACTTATTCTGCCTTTTGCTTTTGACTTTGTAAATACTGACTACCCGTCAGAAATAATTTTTTCTTCCCTGCTCCCTCTTCAGTTAGCATCTTCTATCACTTTCTCCTGTTTATATTCACTTTCACTCATTACCACAGGTTGACTCACTGGATACTCATATCTTCAAGCCACATTAGTCTCTGCCCTCCCCGGAAGCTTCCCCTGTATTTTCGGCTGATGCCCTGGCAGACTCAGCACTGCATTCACGGGCAGGGCTGTTTGCTGTGAAGTTGCCACAGGAAGTCAAGAAGCCAGCCTGATTTCCATTCTTTACAGGGATCCACCCCGGAACTTGTGCCAAGGTTTGCATTATGCATGCTGGAGGGCAGGGTGTGAACCGATAGGCAAAGACCATTAACATTTGAAGCCAAGACACAGCATCCAAGCTCAAGTTTCCTTTCTAAGGTACAGTATGTTAAGGAGAACTTAACCTACAAGAGCAATGCACGGCACACAAAGCAATGGTTATAGAGACACTAACATACTACACCTCACTAACTGGAAAAGTACTTTTTGGCATACAAAATATAACAACTGCTCAACAAATATATTACAGTGGCCTTTATACTGATTTCTACTTTTAAACTGCAACAGAACTCAAACTGACACATATTTCACTGGTTTTGACAGATATCATGACCAAAAGGTGGCTGCTAGTTAATCAGTCTGACTACTAAGCCAGTCTTTGACACATGTAGCATATGCATCACGTTGTGCTACCTGCAGTTATTTAAAAACATTTGTTTTGCCACAATCTGAATGATAATATTAATCGTTCACAATGGTGAATAGTGATCATAAAATCAATGATGGTGGCATACTGATAGGTCATTATAGCCAAAAAGAGGCAAAAAGGGAGCTATGCTCTCTCCAGATGCACACACAGCAAAATCTTGATCCTGTGTAAGAGCCTACAAACAATCCTATCACACAAATGGCTTTTGTTGTTCTCCTGACCTACCTTGATAGATGGCAACTGCAGAGGAAAGCTACTAACACTGAATATGCAGA
Organism: Pogoniulus pusillus; assembly: GCF_015220805.1. Classification (NCBI taxonomy): domain Eukaryota; kingdom Metazoa; phylum Chordata; class Aves; order Piciformes; family Lybiidae; genus Pogoniulus; species Pogoniulus pusillus. The sequence continues at coordinate 13,109,652 of NC_087276.1, read as the reverse complement.
CAGCAGCGGCACTTGAACCTCTGATAGCTGCAGCTGTTAGAAGCCGAAATACAAAGGCTGACCATTTTCATGGATAGCTTACTGTAAGATGTTTTTCATTCTCTTGCTATCTGGCCATCTTCAGAACAGAGGCCATTCTCTTTTTCCAGTTCATCTGTTCTGTTTAGATCTCAAACTGCACGCAAAGGTCATGCCTGTGCTTCAACTTTACATCCTGCAAAGAGCTCTGTTCATTATCAGCTGATGCTTCATGGTAGCTGTGATTAAACTGGTATAAATATGTTTATATCCCTGTCTCTCTTGCAACTCAGATTGACTGGACAGATAGATCCTTCCAAAATCCTTGGGAATGCAACATCCTGCACAGCAAGAAAAAGCTGTCAACAACTGTATTTTTTTTTTCTTGAAAAAAAGATTAGATAAAAAATTCCATGGTGCTAAGAGTATTCAGTGAGAGAAAACAGAGAAGGAAAAAATATGATGGAAATAGATCGGTGCAAGACTCTGATGTCCTAGCATCTAGAGAATTATCTGGACTACTATATCCAGAATTTTGCTGCAGAAATGCACTCACAGCCTCTGTAACAAGATGCAGTCTCCTGTGTCTGTGATCAGTGTGATGTATGGGTTAGGATATTTGTGTTTAATTTTGGGCATTATTCCCATTAACATTTTCACTTCCACACCAGGAAAAAAAAAAAAAAGGCAAAGGCAAAGCATTTTCTCAGCTGCATTTCTTAATGTTTGATTACTTGTTGCAATCTACAAGACACAAGTCAAAGGTACACTCCTTGTCTTCATCTTGAAAACTACTGGATATAAAATCTCATCTACATATGTTGCGGAGGGCAGTAATAATTCGTGGCCGAGAAGAAAATTTATCAAAATAGATTATTTTTTATTTTTACAAAACCCGCCCCCACAACTATATATACAAAGATTAATTTCGTTTGATAAACAGGTTAAGTTGCATGAGAATTCTACGAGGATACCATTAATAATCTGACTATATATATTTGGAAGTCAGTTTTTGGAAAAGGCTTTAGCTATTAATTAATAGCGGTTTCTTACTAAATTAAGCTAAGCCAAATAACTCACTCAGGCTGGCTCGTGCAGTCGGTCTTCCTCCTCCAGCGGCTACAGGAGTCGTTAAGAGTCGTTAAGGGTCGTTAGGCAGACAAAGGTGTGCCTAACACCAAGGCAAGTCCTTTGGTCTCTGCAGTCCAGGCACAGGAGAGTGAGCGAACTCGTCCAGGCACAGGCAAAATCCAAAAGCGGGAACCCCAAAGGCGGGAAGACCCCCAATATTTATACCCTTCGCTAGACAAAGGGCAGAGTTACCACACTTTAGGCGCGAAAGCGCACGGCCAATCCCAGCCTGGCTCCAGCGCGGGAACTCACGGGGCAGTCCCCGCCCCCTTCTCGGCTGCAGGGCAGGCGAGGGGGGTGGAAACCAGGCGGCTTTTCCCCTTTCCCCCCGAAGTCCGGGCAGGAGAGGAATTTAGGGGTACAGGACTCCAGGACATCCCACCCCGGTGGTAATGAGCATCTTTGTCTAGAACTTGAGTGAGAAGTGATCCCCCTTCAATTTAGGAACCTATTAATATATATATATGGCTTAGCCTTTTTCAACATTAACAATAGGTAATACATTAATCGACCCAACAATATTTAACAATACTTAACAAGGCTTAACAATAGCCCAAACAGTATTAATAAAGCTACACAGTCAATTTGAAGATTGCTCTGTTCCTGGTAGAGCAACCAAGTTCATGGCAGAGCCTTAGATGCTCTGAGTCCATGGCTGGAGGTCACAGTCCGTGGGTCCGGATGCCATCATCCACTGGCCACCCCGGTGATATGACTCCATCTCTCGTGTAGCTGGTTCTCCTTTTCCCAGGTGCTGGTCAGGTGGTCAGGAACTGGTCCTCTGCCTCGACCTTAACCTGTAAGGAGACAAAACCTGCCTCGGCCTATGAAGGCCAGGCTTAGCAATTAATAGTTGGGGACGATCCACCGTGTACTGATCCGGTGGCCTTTTCCATTTGCATCTAGGGCTTCCCAGGCATATAAGCCTCTGGGTTTACCCCGTGCCATTGGCACTACCCCTATAGGTTGGCCTTTTGTACTGGGGCAGGTGGTCAGTGACCACGTGGCTCACCTAGGCAGCAGGTCTTTATTCTGGGGGCTTCTGTAGCTCTCCCCGTGACTGCTGACCATTAAAAGCTGCCGAGCCACTATTACGGTAATTCAGTGTTTTGCCTCCCGTGTGGGAGACGAGAAAGGGTTAACCTTTCTATCTGGGGACGAGCTGCAGTTCCCAGCGGGGGGGCTGCCGCTTCTGGGCGAGCCGCTCTGGGAACCACCGCTGGGCGAGCCGCTGCCGCTGGCCCTGGCGCGGCTGCCTCTGGATTTTGCAGCCGATTTCTGAAGGCACCGCACTAGATCCTTCAGCTGCCAGTCTGCCAGCTGCCTTAAAACAGTTTTTGGTACCCCTAAAGTCAGGGCTTGTCTATACCAACTGTTCTTTTCTCTGGGTCTCCAGTCACTCTGTGGGTCTCTGCCCCTTCCCCTCGGGGAGAAGCCTGAAGGACCGGTCCCCCTGGGGGGGCAGTCCTGCACTGGCCGGACCTGCCTGCGCAGAGTCCTGGGATTTTCTGGGGGAGAAGCACGAGACTGTCTCTCCCCAGCCCCTTTTCCTTCAGGAGACCCAAACCCAAACTGCAGCCCGTGGGCATTCAAGTCAGTTAACAGTTCAGCCCAAGTCATTACGTGCTCTTTAGCACCGTCCTCTGAATTCTCTGCAATCACACGTTCAATTTTCTCAACATTCTTCATTAGTTGGATTTGCAGAGTTGCTGGCAAACCCTTCATAATAGGGTGCAGTCTCTCCGGGTCCACAGGGGCATAAAACGGGCAATCGTAATGTCCCTTATCATAGATAGCCTGGACACAGGCAAGTCTGCGGAGAGCAGTGATGAGCTCAGAGGAGCTGGTGACCTTTAGTTCCGTCGGCTCCCCCCGGTAGGCTGGACGGACATTGCTTGCCCAGTATGCTATCCGGGCGGTGAGGCTGTGTGTCCCCTCGGGTTCACGTGTCAGGAACACATCGTCCCCCCAGTCTCCAGCAGCTTCCTGCGAGTCTAGAAGGACCCGGTCCCCACCGGCTCGGGACACTCGATACACATAGTCAGCGACTGAGTCTCCAGGATCTCTCGCATATTTGACTTGTAAGTCACTGAGCTGTGCGTCTGTGAACTGTTTTTTGATCACGGTGGTCCCTGCAGCGCCTTTTCTGCCCTTCACGGACTCAATTCTTATAACAGGCAACACGTGCCTGTGCACCGCGGCGCCCTCCTCACCGGAGCTCTCTTCTCCGCTAGCTACGGGAGAGTCCGGTCGGGACCTGCGCTTTCTGCGTGGCTTTGAGGCTTTCTGCCGCGCAGAGGCATGTGCAGAGGAATTCTCTGAGTCTCTAGCAGGGTCTTTTGTGCCTGGTTTCGGGGAACTCCTCTCCCCCGAAGAGCCCCTCGGGGCATTCTCTGCCTTTCTCCCCGATTCCCGCGAATCACTCCATTCAAATTCAGACACGGAGACCGAAGAGGTGGTGTCTGCAGGCGTTACAAGCCTTTCTTTCATCCGGGCAGTCAGTGCCGCGGTCAGGCTCTTTGTCTGCGCCAGCATGCTTTCCCAGATACTTTGGCATTTAGCTTTTTCGGCTAATAAATCCTTTTCCAAGGCCTGAATTCTTTTTTCATAATTTTCAAATTCGGCCAGAGTCTGGGTCACGACTGACCCCAGAACAACAGAGAAATGCTCCGTTGGAGACTCAGAAATCACAGGGTCTGAGCGCTCAGCTAATTTCTCCAGGATTTTCTCCGGATTTTTACAATTTTTCTGAGCCCAAATTAAATCAAGACCTGTGATTAGGCATCCCTTTTCTTGTAGAAATTCTATGATTGAACTACCCAGCATACACTGCGCCATAATGTTGCGGAGGGCAGTAATAATTCGTGGCCGAGAAGAAAATTTATCAAAATAGATTATTTTTTATTTTTACAAAACCCGCCCCCACAACTATATATACAAAGATTAATTTCGTTTGATAAACAGGTTAAGTTGCATGAGAATTCTACGAGGATACCATTAATAATCTGACTATATATATTTGGAAGTCAGTTTTTGGAAAAGGCTTTAGCTATTAATTAATAGCGGTTTCTTACTAAATTAAGCTAAGCCAAATAACTCACTCAGGCTGGCTCGTGCAGTCGGTCTTCCTCCTCCAGCGGCTACAGGAGTCGTTAAGAGTCGTTAAGGGTCGTTAGGCAGACAAAGGTGTGCCTAACACCAAGGCAAGTCCTTTGGTCTCTGCAGTCCAGGCACAGGAGAGTGAGCGAACTCGTCCAGGCACAGGCAAAATCCAAAAGCGGGAACCCCAAAGGCGGGAAGACCCCCAATATTTATACCCTTCGCTAGACAAAGGGCAGAGTTACCACACTTTAGGCGCGAAAGCGCACGGCCAATCCCAGCCTGGCTCCAGCGCGGGAACTCACGGGGCAGTCCCCGCCCCCTTCTCGGCTGCAGGGCAGGCGAGGGGGGTGGAAACCAGGCGGCTTTTCCCCTTTCCCCCCCGAAGTCCGGGCAGGAGAGGAATTTAGGGGTACAGGACTCCAGGACAACATATTACCTCAAGTCTTCTGAAACTAACAATGGCAGGTTAGACCTGGCAAAACAAGGGTATTTTTGCAGGCTAACAAGCCTGCCACTCTTGAATGCCTGCCAAGTTTAAATATTTAATGGTCAGACATGGCATTCATCCTCCTAATCAATTCTTTTTTTAGATACAAGTCTGAAGAGTCTCAGAAAGTGCAATCAGTGCTGAAGACTTGCAGAGCCTTCTTGCACCAAACAGTAAATATCTACACTCGCTAGGAAATTAATAGAGAAGACAGAATTTTCTGCCCTGTTCCATTAAAGGCACATTAAATCCATAAAAGGGATAGATTGCTTTGAAACAGATCACCTTTTTAAAAGCCTCTTCTTTACATCCTTCATGTTTGTGGCTTTTTTTTTTTTTTTTTTTTTACTTAAATAAAATGGAAACTTCTACAAAGTTGAAATAGGCAAAATTCTTTCTTGGAAGGCAGTGGATAAGTATAAACTTCACACATGCAGAAGAACATCTAAGAAATGTCTGCTTACAGAGCTGGCAGGTATGAATCATGCAGTGAGTGCCTGTAAAAGTAAGCATGGGTTTGGGGTTTGGCCAGGCAGTAGGCTACACCATTTGTTTTACCACCATGAGGAGTATTGTGTGGCCTGATGTGATAAAAGAAATAGAAGTGACAGAAAGTCAAGACAAAGTGTGTCTGAAAGCACCTTGTGAAAAGAATGTAGGTACTTTCAGCCAAATATTCCTTCTTCTCTGACTAGGATTCTTAACCCTCCTCCCTTCAGAAGTCAAATATTTATCCCTTTATTTTCTGCAAAACAATAGCCAGAGAAGGCTGGGTGCTTTTTGTCTTATTTAGAGGTGGAAGGGACAGGACATTCAAGCTGAATACAGTAATTTCCAACTAAGGCTATTCTCAGGAGACACAAGACTGTTCTTCAGTCTCATTCTCTCAACTGGTCTCTGTTGTCCCAAATAGACTGTACAAGCCACATGAAGAGGGCCTTGATTATTAGACTCTTCTCACCCAGAAGATCCCCTCATCAAGGGACAATACTATAATTCTTTCACAAATGGATTAATAAAAATTGGGTTATTTTAGCAAAAGGAACTGAATCAACAAAGAGCTCCAAGGCTGAAGACCACAAAGATCCACAAAAGATATACATGCCAGATGCAAGCTCAAATCAATTCAGACAGAAGAATGGACTGAACCCCACATCTCCTATATATTTGGCAAAGTACTGAGTTTTATGACATCTTTTATTGCAGTGAATAGTTCATAGGAAATTATTTTGTTCCAGCTGAAGCCAATAATAAAATTTCTGTTGTCTCCCAATGAGATCCAAGCAAGACTCATAATGCATTTAGCAGATAGAGAAAAAATATCTGTGAGGACGGCAACGTTAACAGATAATAGTGCTCTCTACCCTTGCATTTCTCTTATGGGCCCCATGGATATGAGTTTAACTGTGATAGTTGATTAGCACAGCTTTCCTTCAGGCCCAGGCTTTTATACCCTGCATTTGACACTGAAATCATGATGCAAATACTCATGTCTAAACAACAGAAGGGATTTATTCTGTGATGACTCAAATTGGTTTGAGATTCAGCAAGAGTTCTGGTTTGCAGGAGGAGGGGGATGATGTAAACAAGGATAAAAACTCTCCTTACAGAGCACCAGGGTTGATCTGGCATTTTATACCAGATCTTTGACTGCAGCTTGTCCTTATGGAAGAAGCTTGTTTATGCTTTCCACAATGTTCACAGATTCTTTTTATGGCATTTCATATTTCTCTACTGCACAACAGAACAGAGATAAGGGGGGAAATGTACCTGTGCCGTATTTCAAAGTGCTGGACAATAAAGACTGTCATACAGTTCTTTGGATTAAGTCTAGGATAGTAACAGCTGATCTCACATCCTTGCAAGGAGATGAATAGAACGCACTGATAAAGGTGAAGATGCTTAAATATGATTGCACAGTTCTCAGAGAGTGCTTTTATAGATCAGATGTCTGATAAGAAAGTAAACAGTAGGTTATTGGAATGAAAGATACATGGGGCCATGAGCTGTCATATTCTTGTGTAACTGCATACTTCTCCATGTAAACTGTTGCGGTGTCCACTTTGGAGGAAGTTCATAGTAGAAAGAGATCCCAACACAACAAACCATTTCAGTTCTTAAGTCAGAGTTTAGTTGAATGCATGGGAGTACTGCACTGCATAGGTATTGCACTGAGTGGGCACAGATGTGTTCACCTGCTGTATTTAAATCAGCAAAAACATTCACATGCAGGAAAACATCAGCAATCCTTGATGCAAATAATTAATTGTATCGGGAAGACCAAATGCTGACAAAGAACTTGACATACAGAATAAAAATAATTGATCTGATTTTGACACTTCATCAGGAGGTCGAGTATTGGGAAAACTACTCAAAAAAATGTTGGGTGACAAAGAGTCAAGGCAAAGTCAGAATGTTCTGTACAAATTTGAAGGAGAAAGGGAGTAAACAAACAAATAGGATGTCAAATTTTCAGGCAGTGACATCTCCATTACGGGAATATTGTACTGAGACTGCCCCATAGTCATTACTGGGAGAAGGATCTAGAACAACTGTGAGGGGTCTGTAGCTTGTCCTGGAAACTAATCAGTTGCTTGAGCTGGTGCTTGCTAAGGTCAGTATTTACCAAGTTCAACTGTGTTAGTGTGACCTTGTTTCTGCAGATGTTATTACAGCACCAATGAGCTATTAGAATGTTTTGCTGTGGAGTGGGCTGGTTACAGTTATTCTCAGCTCTGATTAGTCAGAATGGGCCTTGTGGTGATGTCAAACACACCACATTTCCCAACAATGATCCAGATCTCAACAGGAAATACATTCCAATTCTTTTGTTTTGGACAGATAAAGCAAACAGGAAATACTCAACTACCTTGCTCCCAGTCTTTTGCCGTCCATTTCACTATTTCCTGCCCACGTCTATTTTGGGAGAGAACTGTTTAAGAAAATTGCTTCTTCAAAAGTGAAACCTGAACTTGGGAAGGCAGTTTGAGACTTCAGTATCTCACTGGCTTTCTTTCCTCCACCCTCATGGGTGTGTTCACAACATCGACTTCTTGTAGCTATCACCTTTCCTTCCTTTTGACTGAGGGCTGTTTTTCATAGCACAGAGAGGCGGTTCAGGAATATTCTCTCTGTAAGTGACAGTCTGGGATCCTTTGGCAGTCAGAACTGGGCACGCAGGAACAGCCATCACAGTATTAATTTTTGGTTTTATTCTTTAAGCTGACAATTCCAGGGGTCTGATTCTGCTAGTTATTTGAGGAGAGCTAACCTCTGGCTCTGTAGTTTTGGAAACAAACAAACAAACAAAAACCAAAACACAAAACCAACCCAAAAGACTGCATAAAGTCCAACACTTCCCTGTTTTTGTTTTTGTTTTCAGAAAATTTGGAAACATTAGTACAACATTAAAAATAAGAACTAAAAAAATCTATTCATTCCTTCTATCCTTGCCTTTATCATGCAAATGAATTATCGTCTGTATGATAAATGTGAGAAGGATTTTGTGTTCACACTAGTATGCAAAACAGGAAAAGAGAAGACTGGGAGCATAAGTAAGATTTTTGCAGAGAGGTGGCAGCCTAAAAATGGTTGTGTTTTCTGCTTAGGATGAATTTCAGGGAGCTGGAAACTGGTGCAGAAATGGCACATCTTTGTTATTAGGGAAAGTTGGCCTTTTTAATTTGTTTTTTGTTAGTTTTGTTTAATGCCAACAGCATGGCAGCTGGGAAGAAACAGGCCAAAATGAGGGTGCTCTGATCAGGGAATTTTCTATACTTGCTCTCCTTCTGCCAGTCATATTTCCTGTGGGAGGGGGAAAAACCCAAAACAAACAGTAGGAAAGTGTAAGAAATTCCCAGATTCATTGATTGAATTACATTATATTTTTAAAAGGAAACCAACTGATCACTTCCTACTAGTTCATCAGGTCAGTTTCCACCTCATCCATCTCTTTCATTTTACTGCCAGGTAGCAGGTGTTTAACTCCTTTCCATTAACCTCCAAGTATCTTTTGACTTTGGAAAAGATTTCATAATATGTCTGTAGATAGCCACTCTTGTATGCTAATGATCAAACCCAATAACTCTCTAGGCACATATGCTCAGTTTTATATGCATTAATGATAAGGGCAGCTTTGAGAAGTGTTTTGCATCTTTAAATCTCTTGAAAACAGAAAATAGACATAAAGCAGAAACACTTACCAGCTCTGACTTTTTTCAGAATGACACTATATTCAGTTCCATTGCAGATTAAGCTGATCCTAGGACTTGCTCTACTTTCAGCTGAAGTAAATGAGTGTTCTCACCAGGAGAATCAGAAACACACTTAGTAAGCACCAAAGAGAGAAGAGGTCTCCTGTTCTTCTCTAGGATTTCTGTATGGGTCAGAGCCACATCCAGGGGACAACAGCAAAGCAATGCCCCTCTCTGACTCTTCTTAATTTTTTTTCCTCTTCAGGACACTCCCTTGTGTTTTTCCATTCATCTTCCACCTGCAGTCTCTATTTCCAGACTAACAGACCAGAACTTGCTGTGTGAAGAAAGCTTTTATTAATCATATAAATCTTTGTATGTGGTGCAACACTTAGCCCAGACACATAAATGTATCAGTGGGCATCAGAGAAATAAAATCTCGAGGCTGACACAGGACTAAGTGCTCACTGAAGGCATTGTGGTGAGCAATGAGGTGATTCCCCAACTCTGATGTTAAATCTGCTGCAGTGCAATCATTCAGCAGCCTCTGGCAATACTACCTCAGTGATATTATAAGCTTTAGACAGCTAAGCTTAATTACCATTATTAGTTTGTGAATGTCCTAAATTCTGCATCATGGCAAAGATGGTTTGTACCAAATACAATGTTCTGTGTGGTGCAATCTGTATTTTTCAATTCAGTTCATGTTTTGGTTTGAGCTGATTCAAAGTGAAATTGTTTTCCATTTTTCACTTTGGCCATGCAATTGAAGAATCAGCCCTTCGGCCTTACCACTCTGTTGCCAGGTACCAAATTGTTCTGTGATGACTTACAGACTCAATTAATCTTTAGAAGAAATTGTCTACTATCAGTTCTCTTGTTTGGTTTGGAGTTTTTCACAATCTGTTTATGTCAAAACCAAAACAAATTAAAACAAAACACCAAACCAAACCAAACCACCCAGATATTAATTACATTTTAACATTCACAATTATGTACTCAGCTGCTTTTGTAACACAGGAAAATATACTGGCAAAACTGACTTGCAAATAAACACAATTAACTGTCACAGTGTTTGGGTACCCTAGCAAAAACAGTTCTTCAAAAATAGGGATCAACAGAAACATTGCATGGTCGTGGGCTCCAGTATTTACTCCCCTAATTTTTCTTGATTAGGGATTAATTAATACAGGGATTAATTAATATAGGTGTATCCCAGCTTTTCAGATTGTCATGTGGGAGAACTCAGAAAGAAGATCTTTCATCTTAAGTAGCAGAGGTGTTTGAATCAGCCATCTCCCAGCTCATTACCTGAGGAACAGCAATGCTGAACATACAGAGCTACTTCTCCTCACATTCCAGGCCATAGACTGATGCAGTTTTTCCACTTTCTCAGACTACACACATTGCTCTGCTCTTTAAGTGTTGTGCTGTCTTTCAGGCAGAAGTTCTGGGGCAGACAGTTGTTTGGCACAAAGAGTAAAGGAACCAAGGTGTTTTCTGTGGAGCAAAAGGAGAGAGTGAGCAAGCACAGCAGTAATGTTCTTTTGATAAGGCAGCTTCACAGCTTTGGTGTTTCCTCTCCAACCTTTTCTTTTCTATTAACTACATGGCTACTCTTCCCAGACCCCTTGAAAAACACCCTTGCTATGGAGAAACATTGATATTATTTTGGGGCTTCTCAAGCTGCTAGGTAAGTCCAGTCTGTGGCAGTGTTCTGCAGTCTGTGATCTGCAGAGATACTGTGGACTATTTCTTATTTAGGATATTGGAATAAGGTAATGTGAAAAAGTAAGATATTGTCAGCTGGTGCAAATTCGCTGTCCCAGGGCCAGCAGCTCAGTGATCTCCCAGTCACAAGTACAGGGAAGCTGCCAGGATGCCTCCATTTCTGCTAACACTGTGGGCTATTGTCAGGCCTTTTGTAGTCAGCATCACCCTAACAAGTAAATATTTGCAGTGCAACTAACACACACCATGTTCCCACCTTTCAAAAGATTTAAACCCTCACTAGCAGATGAGGGGTTTTGTTTAAACAACACACTTGTCTTGTGTCTCTATTCTTGACTGAGAAACTCCTTATACTGGTTTTCCCTTAAGGGTTTGAGTTACTGTAAACACAATTAAGGCTAAACACATTATCTACTGTATATCATCATTAGAAATTGTCTTTTGCTTTTAGCTGTGTCTTTGGGTGAAGTCTATTCTAGACACAAATCATCCCTCGGTGATTAGGATGCTGCAGCACTACAGCTTAAAACCTATTTTAAGTAATGGACAAGGATTAGATGCTGCAGACTCTAAATTACAGTACAATGACATTACTCAAAAATACATCAGAAGATTTAAAATTCTGTTCAAATTTAAGCCAGAAAGGCTGTGCTGCTACTTGCTGGCATACCAAGCTGGCTCAGAAGGGAAACAGCGTGGTGGTACAGGGGACTGAATCACCTGCCCTATGAGGACAGGCTGAGAGAGTTGGAGCTGTTCAGCATGGAGAAGAGAAGGCTCCAGGGAGAGCTTAGAGCAGTCTTTCAGCACTGGAAGGAAGCCTACAGGAAAGGTGGCAAGGGAGTTTTTTACAAGGACTTGTATAGATACAATGAGGGGGAATGGATTGAAGCTGAAAAGTTTAGAATGGATATTAGGAAGAAATTATTGCCAATGAGGGTGGTGAGACACTGGAATAGGTTGCCCAGGGAGGTTGTGGGTGCCCCCTGCCTGAAAGTATTCAAGGCCAGGTTGAATGAGGTCTTGGGCAATCTGGTCTAGTGAAAGGTGCCCATGCCCATGGCAGGGTGGTTGGAACTAGATGATCTTTAAGGTCACTTCCAACCTTGTCTAAACCTTTACCATTTTCCTTCTGCACCAGCTTCATTTTGATGGTTGTGGTGACTTTTGTCAATACAAGTAAAATTACTAAATCAATATTACCTAGCTTTGTCCTGAAAGTGATTTTTGCTCTCAGAGGATGCTGCACATGCTACAAACACACCTCCTTCCAACAGAGCTTGTTACAGTCTTCCTTTATCAGAGAATGAAAGGGAGGAGCCAATTTGAACTCTCCAACTCTGGATTGTTCAGATATCTCCTGCTTCACAGAACTATTGAGATACCCAGATGTGCCTTCTTACACCAAAAACTAACAAAAAGGTAGAAATAACTGTTCTCTTTCTACCCTAGCAAAGCCTCATGCTATGCCCAGTGTGAAAACACTGTTTAAGAGCAGAGCAGTGAGCTGATGAGATCATGCAGAATGTGGGCCATGCAAAAGCATTAATGAGGCAACATCTGGGTCTTTCTCTGCTCTCAGTCACCTAATTTGGGTTTTGCCAATTCTGCTGATTAATGCTGGTGCAACAGTCCAGAGGCAGGTTGCAAGGGCAGATGGGAAAGAGTCACAGCTGACAGGTAATAAAATAAAAAAAGAAAAAGGATTTTTTTTCTGAGCTCCTCAACACATTGGGCTGTGTGAATGCTACAGGAAACTATTAGCCATTCTATGTAAACCATTGAGAGCAGCACTCAAACAACAGCAGAGCAAGAGAAACACTTTTGTTTGCTCTGTGGAAAAAACTCTGTATTTCACAATGGTGTCACTGGATGGTATATTAATCATAAAAGGGATATTTTCCTGAGAAATAAATTTAATAGGATGTCAAGGACAGATGGGTCAGGGAAAAAGACTAGGTTCAGTAATGAAAAGTTTTGCTATCTTTTAACTTCTTGCATACTGTGCTTATTATATTCCTAACTGGGAGAGGCACCAGGAAAGACATATGTTATAATATATTGCTCAGATCAGTATTTTTGCAAGTGTTAATGAGATACAGAACAGTGCAAAGCATTTCCAGAGGTAGATAAGCTAAGTCACTGTTGTTTAATTTACTTTTTTTCCTTTTTTTTTTTTTTTCCCAGAGGAAACAATCCCCCTCCAAGAAGGGCTGCTCAAGAGAAGCATGCTGTGTTCAAATCAACCTGCTCTCTGATCTGTCACTTACATGAATTCTTATGCTCCAAAAGTGGAACCATTGGTTTAGGAACACCAATGTCCTTTGATCCTTCAGGACATGATCACTGGGCATCTTGTCAGTCAGAAATACCTGAGAAGCAAGCAGAGCACCTTAGTACATCAGCAACATTTTCCTTAAAAAAAGATATCTAGTTAAAAACAGGACAGATCTGGGGATGAATGAGGTTAACTGTGTTCTGGTAATCATAGAATAGAATCACAGAATGGTTTAGGTTGGAAGTGACCTCAAAGATCATCCAGTTCCAACCCCCCGCCATAGGCAGGAACACCTCCCACTAGAACAGGTTGCTCAAAGCCTCATCCAACCTGGCCTTGAACACCTCCACAACCTCCCTAGGCAACCTGTTCCAGTGTTTCACCACTCTCATTGTAAAGGACTTCTTCCTAACATCTAGTTTGCATCTTCTCTTATCCAGTTTAAACCCATTACTCCTTGTCCTGTCATTACAAGACCTTGTAAATAGTTCCTGTGCTTGGTGCCATAGTATCAGAGTAACAGCACTGCCACTGAGTGCTTGAGATTTCAGTCCTTGTCTGTGATAAAAGACAAACAAATTACAAACTTCTCTTATCTGGGACAGATTTTGCCATTTCTCTCTACTCACAATCCCATTTTGCCCACAGATATAAGGCAGGCAGCAGAGACATTCTTGATTCATTTTCTGCATAGAAAACTTTAAGTAAAAATATATTGAAGGGATGATGTAGTACCTACTTCCCAGTTAAAGTAGGAGGCAGGTGTCTGTATACTGGAACCATCACGTAAGCATTTCCTTTTTGCCTGAAGAGGGCTTAGTAGAGAACTGAAGACAGGTGTCAAGAGTGGGCTGCTCAGTGGTGACTCAGAGCCAAGGAGCCCATCTCAGGACGCTGCTTCAACTCAGATCACTCCTGAGTAACAGCTTCAGCCTCCAGCATAGCACAACTTGCTGCAGTTGACTCATATCAGTGTTTCATGCTGAAGTGGTTCTCTGTATCTCCTTAGAAATGAAAAACGGCATCAGAGACTTCAAAACTGAGTTAAAATGCATAATTGGAATGCTCAGCTTGTATTGGAGATACTCTATGCTGGCACAAAGATATCTTCACCACTTTGATAGTGCCTCATAACAATGCTCTTGCAAACCAGTTAGTTTTGGTTGTGTTATGCTGCCATTGTCACAGAATCCCTGAAGATTAGGGGTTGGATCCCTAGACATCACCAAGTGCAACCCCCCTGCCCAAGCAGGATCACCTAGGGTAGGCTGTGCAGCAACATCTGAAGAATCTTCCAGAAAAACAACAACAAACCCAACAACAAGGAATTTAGAGCACAGTGACTTTCAATGGCTCTCTGAGCCTCTCTGTCCAAGATAATGCCATGCTAGCCCGGCCAGCTAGGTACCAATGATAGTATGCTATGCACTGGCAGAATGCTCCTCACTTCAGGCCAAAAAAATAAATTGGATCAGACTGATTTTCACTTGACCATGGTGATCACAACTAGCAACTCCTCCAGGGTATACAACTGCTTTTTCATGTCACAGTGCCTACAGATTAAGGACTGAAAAGTAAAATTTTAGCAGTTAAAGAGGACTGAAACCCGAAATAGCAGAAAATTGCTTTAAATTACTGCACTGAGTACAAATGACTTGTAAATTCAGAAGGAGCATACACCAATGCAAGGAGGTGTTTTCACAGCCTGACAGAAGAACATTAACCAAATTCTATAGCACAATAAGTACCTTAACAACCATTCTACTTAGAGCTGATTTCAGGTTAATTGTCTCCCCGGTACTACTTTTGAACACCTTTAACTCTCTTCAAGTCCCTCTCAGCATAATTCCAGATACAAACTGATAAACATTTGAACATTGCCGGACAACAGTTTCAGGAAACTGTTTCAGGCAGGGGGACTCTAACTTCCCTCTTTGGTGACCTATCCTGTCTTTTGTTTGCATCAAGAAAAGCACTGCATATAAAGTAGACAGGCTAGTTTTAATTAGTAAGGACTCAATATCTCAGCCACTGTTCAAAGCTCAACAATAGGGTCATTCACATGTGGAAGGACTCTGAGAGCAAGTCCAAAAATAACTTTCAAGGTACTTAAATTATAAGGAACAGGATTATGGAGTACTATGGTTCTGGCCCAAACTTCAGCTACAGAAAAAAAAGATCCTTATGCTGTCCCAACATAGTTCTTCAAATGGCCTGGTTTGAACTCAGAGGTGGAAAGGATTCATAGCTTTTAGATGGAGGTTGTCATGTAACACTTAGCAAGATGAGATGCTGGATTGCAGGTTATTTGTGGGTGACCATGCAGGGCAATACTGCTTCTTCTGTATTTTTGATGGAACAGGTAAGTAAATGATCTCAGGAGTGGAGTTCTGTGGGGTTTTGGAGTTTTGTTTGCTGGGGTTTGCAACTCTGTAGTTTTGTTAATTCTGTAAAATCACTTAGAAGCAGATATTTCAGGATAGCAAATATGAACACATTTCAACCTGAGGTTTCTAAAAGTGAGAAAGAAGCTCAAGAGATGAGTATGTGTTTTGTCAGTGCATGAGTCAGTACACTCTGGACCAACACAGGCTGCAGGTGGCAGCATCCAGACACCTATCTGCGTGGGGAGCTGAACCCAGCTCAATCTAGGTGGGGCTTGCCGGGTTTGAGCCTATGTCCTGTACTGCCAGTGCTTTGATGTCTGGACAATTCCACTCTTGATTTTTCCATGTTAATACAATATCTATTCTAGTAATTTTATTTTGGCTTTTTATCTCATGATTTTGCTTTCTGTATATTATTGTCACATTCCCATATGAATGTCAGTGCACCCTTCTCAGGTAACTTGCATAATTTAGTCTTTAACCAGTGCTATCTTCAGCCACACACCAGACATGTAGAAAAGCTGCTTTGTCCTTCCTGCCAAGTACAGAGGTACAGGGAGTTCTCCTTCAGTGAAACCTTTTTTTCTGGCAGTTTTTTTTTTTAATGTGCTCAGTCAAGGGCTAAAAAAAGATGTGATCATCTACTGTAAAAAGGGAATATCTGTTCTCTTACACTGTGCCATCCTCTACTCACTGAGCAGTTGAAATAATGTTCCAAGAAAATCTCAGCATAGGAATCTTAACAATACTTAGCTTTTCCAGCATTTAACTGACTGGGATTTTTATCTTTGGTTTTATTAGCAGTTCTGTCATAAACCCACCACAACCCATAGCAGTTATGTTGAGCTATCTCCATCTCTTCTCTTTTAGATAGAATGATCTAACATCCTTTCAAGTGAGGAAATTGAAGGAAGGACCAGGAGTTCGATATTTAAAATTATATTCTTCTCTTGGAAAGAGAAAAATCAAACGAACAAATCAATTTCAAATGATTTTGTTTGCTTCCAGAAGCTGAAAGCCTGATAGAATGATAGGATCTCTCGGGCTGGAGGGGATGCCCATCAACTCCAACTGTCTGCTCCTCACACACTGAACTGATGAAACACCACTCTAATAAACCAAGCCAAAGCCCCACAGTTGCACCTAATGCTCATAAACCACATATGCTTAAAATTAATGAAAGGATGTCTTTGTCAGTGCAGTACCCTACAGTGAGACTAAGGTTAATTACTGCCCCAGTTAATTAGGAGATTCCAGAGCCTCTGGGTGCCTCCTCCAGGCAGGCACTGGATCCTGCACCACTTTCCTCACCTTCAGACTTCTCCTGGCTGCAGGGACCCGACGCTCCTCTCCA
This sequence comes from Pogoniulus pusillus, assembly GCF_015220805.1. Classification (NCBI taxonomy): domain Eukaryota; kingdom Metazoa; phylum Chordata; class Aves; order Piciformes; family Lybiidae; genus Pogoniulus; species Pogoniulus pusillus. Next base: position 13,092,971 of record NC_087276.1, on the reverse strand, counting down.
AAAGAGGCAGCAGTCAAGGGGAATCTGCATATTTGTACCTTTCATGTCCTTTTCCCTGGAATATCCACATAGGTGTGCACTGGCAGGTTTTGTGTGCAGCAAGGCCCTCTGGGGGGAAGCAGCCTCAAAAATATTTTTGATTGCACTCACAGCTAATCTGCAAAGCCCTTGCAAATTCACCACAGTCTTTACAGTGGAACAGATATTTTTGACCTATTTATACAGTAGAATCATAAAATTGTGTAAGTTGGAAAAGACTTTTAGAGATCAAGTCCAATCATTAACATGTTCTGTCTCATTTCCATGTTGTCCATTTTTATAATTATAGTTCTAAGGTCAACTGAAATACTGAGATACTTACTCTTCTGACCACACTAAAGTTTGCAATTAGACAATAATTCAGTTATCTGATCATACACTCTTGTTTACATCAGAAACATCTCTGGTTTGCAGGCCAGCTCAAGCAGTCAGCTCTTGCCAGTGTCTCAGCCCTTACCATTGAAGTTAATTGCTTGGTTGTGGATAATGAACCTCCCAAAATGACCCTGTGGACTAATGGTCCAGTCCTCTTCCTTCTGAGATGACTTGCAGGGTGGTTTTGTCGTACACATCACCTAGATGGAAATCCTGTTGATTGCCATTGTCTAGAAAAGTCAGAAACCTCATTAACTCAAGGAGAAAAGTTTGCAACTTTTGCCCATGCCAAACATAGCCCAACAGTATAATCACTGCTGTCAGCAGCACAGCTGTGCCAGCAGAATGGGCTTTGTCCTCTCTGCATGAAATGTCTCAGTTCTGATTTTTTTTTCTGGTCTGTGAGCTTCCTCTCCAATGGTTCTGGCTCTAGCAGTTGTTAGGGTGTGATGATGACCAGTAGATGCAATTTCATTCTTAGAGCAGGATTTCTCTGCTGTAGCGTTTCATGCTGTGGCACATCACTCCAAGGTATGAAGAGCTCAGTAATAATCTCACAGCTCCCAGCTGACAGCCTGGAGTTTTGCCTGCCTTGTCCAAGCCAAACTGTATGGTGCCAGGTTAGAAGCACAAATATTACTGTCAGTAGTAGGGATGTATTAGCATGCGAGTAGAATTTATTGTGAATGTGAAGACTTAGAGCCTGAAGAATAAATCTTATGAAGAGCAACTGAAGGATCTGGGGCTATTTAGTTTGAAAAAGAGGAGGCTGAGAGGAAACTTCATAGCTGTCTACAGCTACCTGAAAGGACATTGTAGAGAGGTTACTGCTGGTCTCTTCTCAGAGGAAATTAGTGATAGAACAAGAGGGAATGGCCTCAAGCTGCCACTGGGTAGTTTTAGACTAAATATTAGGAAAAAAAGATTCCCAGCAAGAGTGGTCAGGCATTGGAATGGGCTGCCCAGGAGGTGGTTGAGTCACCAACTCTGGGTGTGTTTAAGAGTCATTTGGATGTGGTTCTTGGGGATATAGTTTAGAGTGCACCTTGTAGGGCAGGATTATTGGTTGGACTTGGTGATCCTGAGAGGCTTTTCCAACCTGAATGTTTCTGTGATTCTGTGACTTGACTTCTCAGCTAACAAGATGGTTTCCTCTTGAAAACCATTAGCAACCAAGCTGGTCAAAAAGAGCAAAAATTTACAGCATACTTAAAATAACTTATCAATTTCTTTTTAAACATTCTCACTGACTTCTTTTCATGTAGTGCAGAAAAATACAATGTTCAAAAGCCAAGTGAGGATTGTGGATGTTTTTCAATGACCAAAATCTAAAAAAATAAAACAATGTAGCATTTTTCATGAAGGTATTTCTCACAAAGTGTGCTAAATGCCCACTAATTTTCCTTTGATTTAATTATTAACTTTGAGTTAAACTGTTTTTCTGCCTCATATTGACAATGAGTAAGACTATGTGACTACTATGACCATCTTTCTAATACCAGGCTCAAAGTTTTCAGATCTATTATATAAAAAGGAAAAAACCAAAATCAAGCAAAATCCAAAACAAACAAATACTCTCCAAACCCAAACAAACAAAAAGAATAATAAGAACAAGAAAGAAGGAAATAAAGGAAGGAGAATCATTATTTTTGTGCTACTGACAACACTAAGCCATGATCCCCACTGTGGCTACACACACAGTCCAGGTATAGCAGGCTGGGCTTTTGGATCAGATTAGTTGCACAGCATAGAGGGGTTTCTCAGGTAGCTTCATGGCACGTGGCTGGGTCTCTTTTGTACATCTTATTTCAACAATCAAATGACAAGAAAACAAAACAAAACAAACCTGTGTATAGTTTTTCTACTGGAGCTGACTTTTTGTTTGGAAATCATTGCACAAAAGTGGTTTCTTCACTTTGCTGAGTATCATATGCCACTCAAGTATTGGCTTCACATATTAAAGCAACTCAGCTATAGGTCTTATCTAAAAAGAATGATGTTTCATATTTGAGTCACTTTTTTATCCTTCTTGTGTAAGCAGTGTTCTGAGAAATATGTTGCATTCAGATAGCAAACAAGACAGGCAAGTTCCCTGTCAATAAGACCTATGTTTAGCTACAGTAAGCTGGCATTTTAATTAGGAGAGGATTTTTTCCTTCCTGCACTAGATTTGTGGTAGACAACAGCAGGAATATTCACAGACAGTGGGACTTCTGGAATTATAAAGATACCACAGACTGCAAACAAATACCTTCTAGTGTAACAAGGAGCTGCTTGAAAAAGTCTAGCGCAGAGCCACAACGATGCTGAAGGGAAGGGAAAGGCTGAGGGAGCTGGGGCTCCTTAACTGAGAGAATCATAGAATCAACCAGGTTGGAAGAAACTTCCAAGATCATCCAGTCCAACCTAGCACCCAGCCCTGTTCAATCAACTAGACCATGGCACTAAGTGCCTCATCCAGTCTTTTCTTGAACACCTCCATGGACGGTGACTCCACCACCTCCCTGGGCAGCCCATTCCAATGGCAAATCACTCTCTCTGTGAAGAACTTCCTCCTAACATTCAGCCTATTCCTGCCCCATCACAACTTGAGACTGTGTCCCAAGAGGAGCCTGAGGGGTGACCTCATTCATGTTTATAGAGATGTGGAGAGCAAGTGTCAGGAGGATGGAGCCAGGCTCTGCTCAGTAATGTCCAATGACAGGAAAAGGGCAATGGTGCAAGCTGGAACAGAGAAGGTTACATGCAAACATAAGGAAAAACTTTTTCATTGTAAGGATGAGAGAGTCCTGGAACAGGCTGCCCAGAGAGGTTGTGGAGTCTCCTTCCCTGGAGACTTTCAAAGCCTGTGTGACCTGCCCTAGGTGATCCTGCTCTGGCAGGGGGGTTGGACTGAATGATCTTCTCAGGTCCCTTCCAACCCCTACCATTCTGTGATTCTACAATAAACAGGAGGAATTGTGTGCACGAGGTCTCTGCTTTTTATAGCTGGAAAGATGGTGCAGATTTTTCTCCAAGGAAAGGACCTTTATTCATTGTTACTTTTCCAGTAGCAGAGAAGCTTTATCAAAATATAGGTTACCTATAATAAGATCCCAAGTCAACTTTATTTTTGCCACGCTTTAAGAAAGGTTTCAGTCAACTGGGATAGACCCTGAGCACAAAGCAAGAAAGAGTTGATGCAAAGTATTTAAAAGGGAGCAAAGGGAGAAACAGACCTCACAGTTCCACCCACCTACAAGTTAGGAGCACAGTGTGAGACAGTTGGCTGAGGCTTCCTTAAAGTGAGATGGTAGAGATACAGATAATGGAGAGATAAAAAAAACTCCAATGTGCTCCATTCCACCCTCATCCACAGCATGAGCAAGCTTTGGCAAAGCAGGAGATCTGCCTTGCCCTAGCAGGAGCTCATGCTGCTATGTGCTCTGTTGTGTTTGTATCCTCAGGAGGCCCTTAGTGCTGCTGCCTGGGCCAGGTTCTACACCTCCCAGAGCTTCCACTGCGGCACTGCCTCATGGTACTACCCTACATATGGGCCTGGGTAGGGCTCAATATCCAGTAATGCTCTGACTCCACCAGCAGCTGTGCAGGAATCCCTAGGTGATGCTTTCCAGTCTTTATCACATACAATGACGCTTATGAACTTAACTCCATCTTTACAACATCCACAGCCAGAACTAGGACTACCAACTACACACAGAAAAAAAACCAATCTTGAACCCAGTCATCCCATCACATGAGAGCAAAAATAGGAGAGAAGCTCCTAATTGTCAATGTAGCTCCTACAGGCAACAAGAGGTTATATTTTGTGACTGCAGGAAAAGCAATCAGCTCTTGGTTGACTAATTTATAATGATTATTACACTCTGGTTTGTCCCTGATAGCATACATGATATTCAGGGGACTGACATCGTGATGCAAAGGGGTCTGATAATATCTTTCTATTTGCTAAGCATTGCACTGCTCCTCTTTGGGCAAACAGTGCAATTAAGATTACAAAAGTCAGTGATCTGTGGGTAACAGAAGTTGAAGATCACTCTCTTCCCCCATAGGCAGAAGAATCACAGTTAGGTTGGTGGGTGAGCACAGCAAGGAGAAAAGCATGTATGGCAGGAGACAAGAGGCTCTTTGTGTCCTCTCATCTCACATATAGGAAAGATTGAAGATGTGAGAACACGCACATGCCCAGTGGCAGTGGAACAAGTGAAATGCTGTCAAAAGAATATATCTGCCCAAAGCATTTCAGCTTCAATAAAGCAGCATTTTAACATCTCTATTAAAGTTGATTCTGCCACTCTACTCAGCTGTGGTAAGACTTTCAGCTCTGGGGCCCCCACACAAGAGAGAAATTGAGCAGGTCCAGAGGAGGGCCACAGAGATTATTAGAACACTGGAGCACCTCCCCTGTGAAGACAGGCTGAAAGAATTGAGGCTGTTCAGCCTAGAGAAGAGAGGACTCTGGGGAGACCTTAGAGCTACATTTCAATATTTGAAAGGGAACTACAAGAAGGCTGGAAAGGGACTGTTTCGAGATGTGTATAGAATCATAGAATCAACCAGGTTGGAAGAGACCTCCAAGATCATCCAGTCCAACCTATCACCCAGACCTATCGAGTTAACTAGACCAGGGCACTAAGTGCCTCATCCAGGCTTTTCTTGAACACCTCCAGGGATGGTGCCTCCACCACCTCCCTGGGCAGCCCATTCCAATGCAAATCATTCTCTCTGTGAAGAACCTCCTCCTAACATCCAGCCTATACCTACCCCGGCACAACTTGAGACTGTGTCCCCTTGTTCTATTGATGGTTGCCTGGGAGAAGAGGCCACCTGGGTAGATTTAAGTTGAACATAAGGAAGAAGATCTTTACAATGAGAGTGGTAAAGTACTGGAACAGGTTGCCCAGGGATGTGGTTGATGCCCCATCCCTAGAGTCACTTAAGATCAGGCTCTGTGTGGCCCTGCAGAGGGTTTGGACAAGATGACCTTGGAGGGTCCCTTCCAACCCAGTGCAACCTGTGAATCTGTGTAATAGTATTCTGCTCAGTTCTGTTATTCCCTGTACATAAAGAGAGCACAAGAAGGCAAAATATAGCATGAGTATGGTGACCAGGTGCTGGGCTGCTAGCGAGGCCAATCTGAGCAAGCGCTCTGTACCTGCTCCTTGGAGTCCACATGAGAGGCAGGTGATGATGTGCTTGCACTGTTAACATCAAACTACTCATTAGCAACAAAAATGCCTGTTCCCCACAGTTTCCAAGTTATGGTGACAAAGCGGGGAAGGAAACTCAACTATTTTTTCTCTTCTTCCTTTCCCCATTGGCAGTTTCTCAGCCACACCTTACTATTTTGCTAATTATGGTGCAATCCTGACCTCTCAAGGTCAGGGGCTTCCTGCACAGCTGCTGTGCTTTCTTAAGACTTTGTTTGCCCAGGAGCTGAGTGAACAGTGTGTTTTGAACCAGTGATGTAAGTCCTCCTGGCAGACCTGATGCATCATGCTCTCTCCTTGTTGAGTGCATTGTGGATGGGCTTCTATTGTGGAGAGCATTCTTTGCATGGCACAGTTTAACAGTGAGTTTGGATGAAGTAAGACTGATCCTTACCAAGAAATTCATGTGGCCACTGTTATACTTGGAGATACCAAATCCCTGGAATCTAAAGGAGGTGTTTCAGTTTGTCTTTGTTTCTCACCATCCAAATACATATTTTAATTTGCAATAAATTATTTTCCCCAGGTCAAGTCAGCTTTGCCTGTGATGGCAACTGAAGAAGTGATCTCCCTGTCTTGATTTCAACAAAAAAAATCTCTACCATCTCATTTTCATCCCCTGTGCTGTTGGAGGAGAATGTGTGAGTATCTAGCAGCTGGCTAAGGTCAACACACCACAGAGACAAAACAGAAAGTCCAGGTCAACTACAAACCTAGTTACCAAGGATATCCTAGCTATCATGTCAAGGATTACTACCTCACAAGATATCTTTGCTGATCTAAGCACAAAACTTAATTGGTCAACGTAATTATTGACTTTCATAAGAGATTATCAGGTCCCCACATACAATGTACCCATGGCTTTTCATCCTTCTCTGTGATGGTTTCTATAGAAGCACAACAGGGTAGGATGTGCACTTTTCTCTTCGTTATCCCCATTATTGCCATGCTTCTTCCAGCTGTCTTCATCCAGCTTTCAAGCTAGCACGGACTGAAATTTCTGGGATATTAGAAAACTACCTGTGAAAAACTTCTGTTGCAAACCTGCCACACAACATTCCTCTTGCTGCACAGCAGGTAGGAGCAGTAGGCTGGGACTGCAGGTGAACTGGGCTAATTATACACTGCTACCAACCTGACGCACTCACAGCTTCCACTGGATACGCCACTGAGGCATGACAGCAGGGCATGTCACTGGTCATGTGTGCTGCTTGCTGCGCTAGACACACTCACACTGCAAAGACATGGATGAAGTGATCGACTTTTGAAGTGGTTTTACTCCCCAGATCTGCCAGACCTACCTAAAGGTAAGAGCTTTCAAATTACTTGGGATCAATTCTTCATTTACTCCTTAGGACATTAGGAATGGGAGGTGGCATGGACTAAAACAGTGAGTTCAAGGAGTATGACTGCTGTAATTCTCAGCTGTAAAGGTTACCTACTTCTTTAAACTGTCAAGCTTTCAAAATCTGCCAGCTCTCTCTCATGTTCCTAAAACCTGGAGGCAAAGATTTTTCTCAGGGTATTTTAACTTTCTCCTAGAACAGATTACAGATGGAAAATGGGAAAACAATCTCTCTGATAAGGTGATGATCAGAACAAAAGTAAGAATGGAAAGTCAAACTAATGCTCCACAGGGAAGAGTTTAGATCATGCATAAAAACAGGGCATGCACCTGCTTTCTTGAAGTGAATATTTAGTCCTGACAACTTTTATAGAGTTGCTAAACCAGGCCCATGTGCTACATGCCACATTACTTGAGCTGTTCACTCAGTTTTTAACTGAAGGACAAGTTCTGGCCAGTCTTTGTACATGGGCATAAATTCAGTGCTGCCTGCCCATGATTCGATGCTATCAGTAAGAATGTTAATGCATAAAATAATTAAAATACAGCAAACATCAAATTTTAAGGCAATGATGAGATGCGGGAAGCAATTGTGTAAGGCTGCCCTCAATTCCAGCACCTAAAGGGAACAAGAAAGACAAAATTGTGTGAATAGAGGACAAAGGTTGAATCTAAACTTGGCATTTTCTATCTTCTGTTGTCTGCTCAAGTTTTAAGACAAGGCATAACCATACGTGGGCCGTGTCACTGCAGAATGGTTACACTGTCTCCCTGATACAGTGCTTCCATAGACAAGAGCTGAGCAAAACCAAGACTAATTAATTTGCTCATCATCACTGTTGCAGAACAGAAACTGAGCCCATCTTCCCCCTCCAAGTTCAGGTTAATGCACAAACCAGGGGACAATACTTCCTTTTAGTGGTTAGCACTCTAATTTTGGAATGGTAATTAGGGAGGGACAAGTCCTTATGCAATCCCAGGGACCATTTGTACTTATCATTCAGAATAAGTGCTCTTCAAATGTGGGTAAAGTTGGTCATCTGAAGGAAGCAAGAGATTACACCTCAAACAGTAAATTAAGGAACAAGATTTAAGAGATGTATCTGCTTTACATCAACAGTTGATGCAGAAATCAGTGATGAAGTTTACTCAGTATTTTAATAAATAAAAGAAATACAGGAGTGGCAAATAAAAGTTATGAATGAAGAAAAAAAAATATTGCAGAAACAAAAAATCTATTCCACAGAATGAGACAAACTAGAGAACTGCTGTGGCAGACTTCATAAGCAATATAATGCTGCCAAGTAGTGCACTGTGCTAGTTTGAAGCAAGCTGGAATGTTTTGGTAACAGAACTAGATAACGGGCAGTGAAATGAAAAACAATTGATGTCAACTTCTCTCACAGTCTCGCTGAGAACTCTGGGAAGAAGAAAGACTTTTTCTCCATTTTGTTTCTCACTCTTGCTTTTGCCTTAGACCTGGTCACATCTCATTAACCTTGCTCCTACTAACCCTGCTCCCTAACCTCTTGGCTGCACCTCTTTTCTTCCTGAGAACTGGGGTAAGGTTGAGAGGGCCGGGGGAGGTGTTGGGGTGGTTTGAGAGCCCCTCCTGGGGACTCAGGTTTCTGGGAGGGGAGTTGTGCTTTTGTATTGTTTATCCTTTGTATATTTCTGTATATAATTGTATATAACTGTATATATTGTAAATAGCTGCTTGTAAATTCTGCTAGCTGTAAATAAATTGCTTCATCTATATTCCCAGGGTCCGTCTGAGTTAGCTGGGGCAAATTCAAAAGTGTGGGGGGGCGGGGTAACCCCCAAACCATCACATGCACTTAGGAAATTACATCAGGAATTTCAGCTACAAGCTGGAAATTCATTAGTAGAAAATGCTACCAGAGGAGAAAGACCTAGTGCTGGTTAATGACAGCTTAAATACTAACCATCAGCACAGTTGATGGAAAAGGAAAATGTGCTACTGGATTATTCTAAAGACAGCATTTCCATGAGATATGAGATGACATTCATACCATTATATTGGCTGAGGACAGAGCTCATTGGTCCCTCATGGCCAAGAAGAATCAATTCAGTGGACAGAAATGAGAATGACTCAAAAACCTTGCTTAGCCCTATGAAGAAAAGGTTGCAAGGATACAGGAATATTCTCTGGGCTGTCTCAGATGAGAAGGTTTTTCTATCAAACACAGCACAGTAACAACCAGGAATAAACTACCACAAATAATTTTAATCAAGAAAGTTTGTGAAAGTTCACAGTATTTTGAACTGATTTAGAAGTGAGAGCAACAGGAGCAGTAAATGAACTAAATTATAGACTGGAGCTCCCTTCATGAAGGAATAACCCAACATTAAGTCTGACCTGGGACAGGACAGGAAAATCCAGGGAGTCCTTGCCTATCCAGCATCCTTGTGAATCCAGGTAGGCAGGGCCAGGCTGTTGATCTGCATGCACAAGAGCTGCAGCTGCCTGCACAAGCCCAGTAACCAGGCGACCAGTGCTCCGGGCACACATTGCAACAAAACACCACTGGGCTGCACTTTTTAGACAACAAAACAAACCCAAACTCCCAAACCTCCCAAATCCCTTTGTGTCTGTGTCACCATCACAAGGAAGATATCAGAAAGCCCTCTCAGCAGAGCTCAGTTCACCTGCATTTTGCCCTCCAACAGATGCTGATTTTCTGGGCAATGGTGGTTTATTCTAAACTTTGATGTAAGCTGTGAGGATTTGGATTGCACACAAATAGGCACACAAGAGGAAGAGAAGCAGTATCTACAATGTGACTTTCTGGGTTCTGCCCAGCTCCCTGGCTCAATGCTAAAAACTTCCTGATGATTGTAACAGATGAACAACCAACTTCTCCCACTATCTTCCTCAAGCATTGATCTATTGGCTAGTGGGTTAATGCAGTCAACAAAAAAGCCAAGGGACTGAGGTGAAGAGTTTGCAACAAGAAATATGGTTCATATTCAGTTGGAAGTTGAATCACTCATAGCTATGTTTGAGAAATGAAGCTGGTAGCCTAGTGCAGGCTGAAAAGCCACAATGACTGCGTGATTGAAAATTAAATTTGGGAGTAAAGAATAAGGAATTGGCCAAGCATCCTTCACCTCACTGAAAAAAAGCTGTCTATTTAGGACATCTGTGATACCTTTTAATGTCCAACTTTCAATTAGCCACCAGTGTCCATCTCCTCGGTCTTCTATTTTAAGAACAAATACCTGCATGCTGCTCCCCAACTCTTTGTTTATCTGTATTAGAGCTGGAACTATTCCTTCCTGAACATCTAAAAAGACTTAGCACATTGCGAATGTTACCATTAGCTCTGGGCTAAAGAGAAAAGTTCCCTCCACTGAGAAATTCTATGTTTCAGTGATTGCCAAAAACTAGAATTGACTGTTTCAATAAAGTACAGCAGAGACACTCAATATTGTTCAAGCCATAGATGCAACTGCATTTCATTAATGACATTTTATGGCCATGCTTTGAAACAGCAGAAATTGTCTCCAAAATGCAGTTGGGAGAGCTAAGAAAACATTAAACTAGTGATGACAGGAGAACAAGACCATGTTACAGCAGACTGAAAGTCTTTGGACTAACCAAGAGATCACTGGTGAAAACTGCAATACCTCCTCCTGTCCATGAAATCTGAAGATCACTTTACTACAATGTCTATATGTTCATCTTCCAAATGTCAAAGTTTGGAACGTATTGTCCTACCTTCTTCAAATACCTGAATCACTTTTTTTTTTCCTCCCAAATCTCATGTTCCATCTTTTCCAGTGCTGAACCTGCTCACTGAAGTCAGTGGCCAATCCCACACTGACATCAGCTGGAGCTGGAATGCAGATCACTTTTCTGATAAAGTCACTGCTTCTTGTCCTGCTTAAGATTCTGGATCTCATCCAGATTCTGCAGTATGAGATCAACAATTAACCTTGCTAAAACAGACACATAAATTAAAAAAAAAAGAAAAAAAGTAAATCTTGATGAGCTTTCACATAAATTCTACATCCTTTCAGTTCTTCTGAGGAAGAACTGTAAGAGTACAGAATATCAAGGGAAATAAGGCAAAGGTTACCTGGACAGGCACTTGCCCAATCCCATCTGCCTCCTCTCCTTTTCAGACTGTAGTTTCTGAGTCTGAATGAAGAACTAGAGAACTTTAATTTTCAAATGAAATTGTAAATACTTCGCTGGCACAGGATCATAAGACTAAAAGAAAGATGCATCTGCACTCAAGCAATGAGATTTCTGAAATGACTGTTGAGCCAATGTGTGTTCTGCCTGGAGGTGTTCAAGAAAAGAGCACTTAGTGTCATGGTCTAGTTGATGGGACAAGATTGGGTGATAGGTTGGGCTGGATGATCTTGGAGGTCTCTTCCAACATGGTTGATTCCATGATTCTATGCTGAGCTATTCCTAGGCCAAAAAGGACACGAGTCCCATGGGACTCTCCATGGATGCTTCCATTTCAAATACCACAGAAGCGTTTGTGCCAAAAGCATACTTCTAATGAACTTGAAATTAAACTGGAAAAAGGTGTTTCTGAAAGGCAAAGAATTCTTTGTGTGGCTTGGACTGTGTCCTTGCTCACCACTGCAAACATGCAGCATCGAAAAAAAGCTTTCTGAAAAACGCCACAAGGAGGGGAGGAAGTCTTTGTTCTCTTTGCAACTATTTGACCCAAGCGCAGGAGGCCTGAGGCCAGCTCTGCCATGCCTCCTGAAAACCCTGTCCTCCCTGTGGCTCAGTTGCCCCTTCACAAAGCACAAATGCCAGCACCTTTGCCTCCCTGCAGGCCCTTGCTGAACTACCTTGTTCTGTGCAGTTATTTGGCCATCAGGGATTTTGGGGTGGGAAGTGCAGAGGTGTGGGTTAGAGCTGGAGACCACAGTTCTGCTGTGTAATTTTGCAGTTTGACAGCTTTGCTTGGGCCCCCCGATGATTCCTCCCTCACTAGAACACAAGTGCCTGGAGCAAATCCAGAGGAAGAAGACGAAACTGCTATTGCCCATTACCCCAGGATATGTCCTTCCTGGAACAAAAAGGCTGTCATTTCCACCTTCCTTTCTCTGAACTGGCTCTTCATGTAGATGCCTCAGGGTGTGATTTGCTGGGTTGTTTTTGTTCGTTTGTTTTTCTAATACCAATTTCCACAAGAAATTAGTTTTGTTTCCCGTCCATAGAAGAGACACAAACTAGTTTTGGTGTCCCTGGGACTACACATTTCTGCCTACACATCAAGCCGTTTGCAGTTCCTTTAGTCAATCTTGGGCTCTTCAGATAAACCAAGCTTCCACCTCGGTAGTGCACAAGGGTCTGCTCTGTCCTTACAGAAACTCCATTTGCTCAGCGCAGAGAAGACAGATTACATCAACTCCATAGCCATTAAGCATGGGTCTTTTGGGTGTTTCTGGTTTCTGGAGAGGAGTTTAGAGGACATTTTCCTACTCTTCAGTAACTGCTGCCTGATATTTCTCCTTATAACTTTTTCCTGCACAGCTAGCAACTGTTCTCTCTCCTTACTCTCCATCAGATGATCACGTCTGAGAGAACCGAGGAAAGTCTCTAGCTTTAATCTACAGCAATAACACTTACAGGTGTGGGGGTCACAGCCTTAGAGAGCTCTCAGGCATCACAGGCATGGTTGCAACCAAAAACTGAGAGTAATCACTTATACGTCAAATGAAAGAGTCTGCTGAGTTGCATAGAACACCCTAGAGAATGCCTTTCCTGGTCCTCTGACTTGCAGTAGGCAGGCCTGAAATTATCTAACCCCCTGGTACCTTCTTGCAGAAGCTGAGGCTCAGCTGTCCATATAGTTCTCCCAGACCATCTGCTCTGGGGTAGGTCCTCCATCACAACACACAGAGATATTGTTAGACACTAAGTGAGCAAATTCAGGGCACCAACTTTATCAACAGACTACAGCCAACAGTTTCTGTGCTAATAGCTCCAGTAGATCAAACACAAACCTGACATCCAATGGGACTTCCCCACACTATTCCTGGCTCTGCTGATGATTCACTTGTGCATCTCTTGTCCCATACACTTATGTGATGATATTATACTAATAGCTTGCTGGGTGGAGTGAGGATTAGTTGGTGTTTGCTTGCAATCAGTTGTTAACTTGCAATGCTCTCACTATATCAGCCATTATTATTCCTCCTACTCTGTGCCTCACGACAGGCCATTTGCCTGAGCCTCCAGTCACTGGATGAAATTCAAAAGCCCTTTCCTCATTTCCCTGTTTCACAGCAAGTGAGATGAATTCAGCAGAAATGTCACCCAAACTGACACCACCCAGTATTTAGTGTATGGTGTTTAACTACCAAGATAACAATAAGCCCATAACTTGAAGAGACTCCCTATAATTTTGCCTGCTCGATCTCTGTCCCAAGGAAACAGCCCTTGGTCAACAGTGGGTAATACCATGCTGCCTGTGAGCACAGTCATGGGTCCGCAGTTACTACTGACACACTGTCTCTTCTCTGTAGATCATTGCTCTCCCTTGTCCCTCGTAGCTTCATCTTACCTAGATTCTCTTCATTCTCAGCTTTTCTTTTTTTTCCCCCTGAACTCTAAATCTAGCCTATTATTTCCTCTGAATTTCCCAAACACCTCTTTTAGCTTCTCTATGACAAGTATACCAAGATGCACTTTTCCACATCCTTCCTCTCCAATCCATATATTAGCAATTTTGTCCAGCATCTTTGGCCTTATCACGGCCAGTATTTTTCTCCTGATTTTTTTTCTCCACATCATCCTACCCATTATTCCCTTTATTATCTATTCTTCTACCACTTTCCATACTGCTTCCCATTCAACTAGATTTCTGAAACTACCTCACTTCTTCCCCCATGATATTTTCAAATTCCTCCTTTTCTTCCTTCCTAAAAGAACTGCTGTTACCTCAGCACTATCAATCTTCCCTCTTTTGGCCTCCCCATGCAAATTCCTTCCAACACACCTTGGAAAAAAAGATCTCTTGTGATCATCTTGCCTTGCTCAGCAATTTCTGTCCTACTCTAGTTTGACCTCATAATTAGGCAGCTTGAGCTGACTTGCCAGATGGTAAATTTTGGTCTCCATTTGTCTGTCGAAGTGTCTCTTCACCATCTAACCCTCACATCTGTGTCACCAGTGAGTGAGATAGGCACAGCCCTGATATGAACCAGGGAAGGTGTCTGCACAGCAACACAGGATGTTTAGCTGGAGCAATGTGGAGTTACCCAAGCAGCTAGTAAATGCACACTGGATTCATGTAGCAGTTCCTCACAACAAATATCTTTGTTCCTTTTTGCCACCATATGGCCCTTCCTTGCAGATCTGTATGAAAGGCTGCTACTTTCTTCTCCAAAGGCCTCCTAGACTTAATGTTAATGGAAATCAATCATTTAATACTGGTTCAAGGGACAGCTAGGAGTAATTAACACCATTCCATCCACAGTAATATAAACACCCATCTCCAGCTGTGTCCCCTTCCTCCCACTCACTTCATTGTGAGGAATAGCTCCTGGTAACACCTGCAAAATGCATATTTTGTGGCCTGATCTTGTTCAGAGCCTCAGGCAGTGCAGTCATTTTTAATCATGATCTTGCCCAACCTAAGCCCTGTCACACCGGCAATGAGACAACAGTTTCACAGTACAAAGCTGCTCACAGTTATGGTGGTGATAAGGTTGCAGGATGACCCAATGAAAGACAGTTCTGAATTGCCACTGGTTGCATTGTTTCAGGCTCTGACTTAACAGCACGTGAAGGTTTTCCACAGGTACTCCAAAGTATGCTCTTACCCTCCTTGGTCATTCTGACAAAATATAGGAAAAAAAACCAAAGAGGTTAACTTTTCTGCAAAGGTAAACACTTTCAGTCATGAATGTACACAACCTGAGTAGTGTGCACTCTGGGGGAACATTTTTAGCTCTCCAGATGAAAAGAACATGCAAAGATGGTATTTTCTGCTCTGCTTCCCATCTTCCTCAACAAACGTGGCACAGGAAGTAACTGCACCTCAGTCTCTAAAACCACCAGACTATGAGAACTGCTGATTTTCCTCTTGAGTAAAATCTGTGAGAACTAGGAATCACAGCAGCAGGTGCTGGCAAACCCAGGGCACTGGAAGTCGCTTACAGTAGTTTTTATTTTGCACTACCTTTGGCAGGTGACACGTGGAAATGGCCACTGAGAAGGCACGTGTGGAAATCCCCATGGTTATGTATGAACCACATCATGAAGCCTACAGGCAAGAGCCCTCTGCACCAGAGTACTGTGGCCAAGCCGGTAAGCAGGTCTCACCAGGAGGATTTTGAGGACAGAAACCTCTTGGCGGCAAACAGAGTTGTTATCCAGAGAATAACTGAGCCAGCTCATGAGTGCCCCAGCTTTATGAGAACATAATGGCTCTACAAAGCCCCTGTGCCAGAATGTAAAACCCAGAGCTGAGGTAGGCAAGCTGGTAGGATCACTTCATGGAAGCACCACTTACAATTTTCAGTAGTTTAGTTAACAACACTTCACACAACACATTTTATTAGAAAAGGAATTGCAGCTGTATCTCTACATTTACTTCATATTCCTAACAGGAAAACGTTCAGCCAGCAAGCTTTGGGCATGAGTGGGCTATGTCTTAAGCTGAAACCTAGTTTTCCTGAAGACTTGGCGCTCCCTAGATGAGTCAGTTCTGCAGCTAGGGTATGTAGGGATGAACAACACCTCCCTATTGCTGTCTCATGGAGAAACATCATCACTGAGGTACTGACAATTCCACTCAACGGCTTCAAGTGGGCACCAGTAGATGCTGCTCTGCTGAGCTGGCCTGTGAAATTAAGTATTGCTCTGACACCTACACAAGTATATCACAACACTCCTTTGTCTTCTGCCTGTTTAAGCCCACACTCATTGAAAGACACACTCGAATATCAGTAATGTTACCTTTGTCACCTTCCTGCTATTGAGGAAATTTCCATTCACCAGACAGGACCAGAGTCAAAAAAAAAACCCAGAATGGGAGGTCAGAAGGTGACTAATAAGGCTACATGGGTCAGTACTGGGCCTCTAAACTTATTCAGCTCTCTGGGTATTTTTGTCTTCAAAGACCTCTCCAGTCTTTCTCAACTCAGAAGAGTTTGCAAAAGGTTGTGGAGAAGTCTCACTTGTGAGCTCCTCAACCAAGGAAGAGATGCTCAGTACATCTAACACTGGGCTGCAGGGTCTTGTCCTCACACAGGAAGCAGGCCCATCACCAAAACACATTGAGTGTTAACTCACTTGTACTAAGCACATTCCTCTTCTAGAGTGGAAGGAAATTCTTCACTTTAAAATCTTTTACAAAATTGGTTTTCCACAAATAATTCTCACTCCATAGCAAAAGCAACCTCCAAAATAAACACGCCACCACCAAAGCCACACGCTATTGCCCACCTCTGTCACTTCTGCAAGCCATTCAAGCAAATATTGCTACTGTTTCAATTTTGCCACTGTATTTTGTCTCCCTTTGAGAAATGCCAGTTTTGTATCCCATTTTGTATCTCTATGAGCTTATTTCCCTGATTGACTCATCATTTCTGAAAGATTTAACAGCACAGGTTGGACACCTGCATCAGGGCTGCTCTGCCTGGTGATGAGGGCTCCTCTCAACCTGTGCTGGCTTGACCAAGCAACAGTCCTCTGATAAGAGGTCGTCCTTCTGTTGCAGATCAGTCTGGTGCTTTGATACCACACCCATGCTAGCTGGCTGCAAAGGTTTATACAGGAATTTATTTTGAATGAATTAATGAAAGCATCATTTAATACTTTCAATCTATTTTACACTCAGGTAGGCTGACTGCACTCTTCAATGTGTGAGATTAGTAGAAGTGAAATAGCATGAGGTCTCCTAGTCACCACTTGCCCTTCTCCATTATGCACAGTAAAAGAAAAAAAAAGTTATTTACTTTTTTTTTTTCCCTAGAACAAAGAGTGTGATGGTCTCTTCTCCCAGGCAACCAGGCTGGATACTAGGAGATTTATGTTAGAAAGTGAGACTAGGCAGTCACTATGGGCTCCTTTGGCTTTAAAAACAAACAAACAACAAACTATTAATCAGTTCAGCACCATTTCCCCCTGTCCTGTATTTTACTGAGCCGTATTAGGGCTTCCCTGCAAAGCACCTCCCCATGCTGTCAGACTCCAAAGAGGGCTTTCAGAAGCAATAAGCTGTAGGCCCTTTTACTTTTTGCTCTGTTTTTCTTTGCATAGGGGGTTATGAGTATCCTTCTCCTCCACCTTACTCCTATCGAGAAACAACCACCATTGAGCAACCAGGTAAGTGCCTGGGGACTGTGTTTGTGACAATGTTTGTTATTTTACATTGTTAAAAACCTAAATGGTTTTGGGTTTAAAAATGAATAAAGGTGATTGTTAAGAGGCTGGAAAATTTCCCTAGAAATGATGGAAGATGAACTAGGATGAGAGACACAGACTCATTCATTCCAGCATTAGCCAATCTGCACAAGCAATTGCTTTTTAAAGTACTTTCAGAACAGATTATTGTAAGTCCAGTGTATTTCACTGTTCCTGCAATAAGGGCAAGGAGAAAAGTCCTCCAAACCAGCAATTAAATCAACTACAGGTACACAGCCAACAACAACAACTTAACTGCTGAACAAATGGTAAAGTTAAACACAATTATCACATGGAACAGATGATAGCGTTCTCACAGGGGAGAACACAGTCTTAACTGACAAATGTTGATCTCCTTTTCCTGTGAGGAGGAGAATGAAAACTCTTAGGAAGAGGGGACAGTCCAATGAGTATTGATTCTGTATTCCTTGACATGAGCATCAGTGGCTGCCCAGGCATAGGTGTTCAGGCAGTTTTCATAGAATCACAGAAATATTCAGGTTGGAAAAGCCCCTCAGGATCACCAAGTCCAATGGATAACTCTGCCCTACAAGGTGCACCCTAAACCATATCAGGCACCACATTCAAACGACTTTTAAATGCATCCAGGGTTGGTGACTCAACCACCTCCCTGGGCAGCTCATTCCAGTGCCTGACCACTCTTGCTGGGAATTTTTTTTTCCTAGTATCTAGTCTAAACCTGCCCAATCACAGCTTAAGGCTGTTCCCTCTTGTTCCATCAATAATTACCTGTGACAAGAGACCAGCACCAACCTCTCCACAATAACCTTTCAGGTAGCTGTTGGCAGTGATGAGGTCTCCCCTCAGCCTCCTCTTCCTCAAACTAACCAACCCCAGCTCCCTCAGTTGCTCCTTGTAAGATTTATTCTTCAGGCCCTTTGCCAGCTTCGTTGCCCTCCTCTGCACTCGCTTCAGCACCTCCACATCCCTCTTGTAATGGAGTGGCCCAAACTGAACACAATGCTCAAGATGTGGCCTCACCAGAGCAGAGTACAAGAGGGCAATCACCTCCCTACTCCTGCTGGACACAGCATTTCTAATACAAGCCAGGATGCCATTACCTTTCTTTGCCACCTAGGCACACTTCAATGCCAAGAGAACCTGTTCCACCTTAGGGAGTTCTCCTTTGGAGTTTCCAGTGAGCCTTCTAAAAACGAATCCACCTGCTGGCTTGCCTAGTGGGGATGTGGCTTATGCTAATTTATCCCCAGCGTGAGGAGATGCTAGCAGCGATTTTCTGTTCCCCAAGTCCTTGTCTGGTGCCTTTCACATCTGCATTAACAACTCCCAGTTAGGAACAGAAAGGCCATGCACAAACTCTCTGGGTATCTCCTTACCGAGGCCCTTTCCCCGGAGCTGACACCGGCGTCCTGAGCACCTTTCAAGGGAGCTGCTAAAGCTCCCTCCCGATTCTGCTGGAACTGCAGACCGTCGCTTAGAGCTTCCCGCCAAATCTCCGCACAGCTGCAGACAAATGACTCTTGGGCAGCCCCCACCACAGAGGTGCAGCAGAGAAACCTTCCTCCAGGCTAAGGCCTCTCTCAGCTGCCGGCTGCTGAGGGTGCGGCCCTCGGGTGGTGCTGGATTTGCACGGCACAGAATTGCTAAGAGTCAGGGAGGCCTCTTACCGGAGCCCTTAGCGGCCCTGGGCAGGGTTGCTGCAGATTCAGCACCAGCTGAAGTCAGGCTGCCCTCCTCAGGCCAATTGGTCCGAACCCCAAGCGGGGATGGGCCATCGGACCCCCTCTTTCCAAGGGGTCCAGCCCTCCGGCCCAGCGCGCTGAGCACCGAGTCAGAGCTCAGCTGCACTCCCGTCCTCCCCGGTCAGAGACAAGCCAAGACCCCAGCACCCCTGGGCCCGACCACAGGCAAGCTTCTCCCTGTCTGCCCTGGTGAGATCGAGGCTCCACACACGCACACTGAGCCTCGGCCTCCCGAGGGAGCTGCCTGTATTCCTCCCGTAGTTAGCCGGTTCGGTCTCACGGCAGGGCACCTCCGAGCCACGGCCTCTATCGCACCCTCGTGATTGCCGTCGTACTGGAAATCAGCTCTCCTAAGCGGTGAAACCGAGGAGTTAGATCATCTCCCTGCTTAGGCTGTGCTTCTTCCACTCTAGCCCAGGAATAACGCACAGCTAAACCATGCTCTTTAGCCATCATACTCAGCCCACAATCACCCTCAAGGTGCCCCTGCCACAGCTCAGGCAGTTCTAGCCACAGCTCTCATTCCCTAACCAAAGCAAGGCTCAGCTGGCTCTGTAGGCTGTCTGCAACCCTTTCGACTCACAGATGGTTTACCCGCTCAGTTTCAAGCTTTGTCTGCAAGTCCTCAACCAATGGCTGTAATAGTCCCTTCTTCTCTCTCTGTTTGATCTACAACATACCCATTTTTTCTTGCTGCCGTCAGCACTGCCCCTAAAACAGATCACTGCCATCACCATTTTGAGCAGGAGGGACCAGCTAAAAATCAAGCTGAAGCTGGGCAATCATGATCAATTACCAGGGAACTTAGGCTCAGTTGATTAAACTCCCTCTTTTGCTATAGCCTCCACAGCAGAGCTGAACACAGAACCTGCTGATCCTTCTCTGTGGGGTCACAAGAGAAAGCTGCTAGTCCTCAGTCCATGGGAGTGCAAACCAAAGCTGCTGAGCCCCCTCTGTGGGGGTTAAAAGTCAAAACTGCCAAACCACGGTCTGTAGGGTCACAAATAAGACAAAAAGGTGCAGGGGACTCTTTTCTCTCTCCTCCAGCATCACTTTTCCCTGAGAAAAATCTCAGAGGCCTAGTCTCAACAGCCGCTTTAGTGAGGTATATCCTGCCCTGGCTATACCAGTTATCCCGATATACCAATATATCCCGCCCTGGCTATACCAGTTATCCCGATATACCACTATATCCCGCCCTGGCTATACCAGTTATCCCGATATACCACTATATCCCGCCCTGGCTATACCAGTTATCCCGATATACCAATATATCCCGCCCTGGCTATACCAGTTATCCCGATATACCAATATATCCCGCCCTGGATATACCAGTTATCCCGATATACCAATATATCCCGCCCTGGATATACCAGTTATCCCGATATACCAATATATCCCGCCCTGGATGTACCAGTTATCCCGACACTGTGGTAAAGGGTTGGACTTGATGATCTGTGAGGTCTCTTCCAACCTTGGTGATACTGTGATACTGTGATATACCAATATATCCTGCCCTGGCTGTACCAGTTATCCCGATATACCAATATATCCCGCCCTGGATGTACCAGTTATCCCGATATACCACTATATCCTGCCCTGGATGTACCAGTTATCCCGATATACCACTATATCCTGCCCTGGATGTACCAGTTATCCCGATATACCACTATATCCTGCCCTGGATGTACCAGTTATCCCGATATACCACTATATCCTGCCCTGGATGTACCAGTTATCCCGATATACCACTATATCCTGCCCTGGCTGTACCAGTTATCCCGATATACCACTATATCCTGCCCTGGATGTACCAGTTATCCCGATATACCACTATATCCTGCCCTGGATATACCAGTTATCCCGATATACCACTATATCCCGCCCTGGATGTACCAGTTATCCCGATATACCAATATATCCCGCCCTGGATATACCAGTTATCCCGATATACCACTATATCCTGCCCTGGCTGTACCAGTTATCCCGATATACCACTATATCCCGCCCTGGATGTACCAGTTATCCCGATATACCACTATATCCTGCCCTGGATGTACCAGTTATCCCGATATACCACTATATCCTGCCCTGGCTGTACCAGTTATCCCGATATACCACTATATCCTGCCCTGGATGTACCAGTTATCCCAATATACCACTATATCCTGCCCTGGATGTACCAGTTATCCCGATATACCACTATATCCTGCCCTGGCTGTACCAGTTATCCCGATATACCACTATATCCTGCCCTGGATGTACCAGTTATCCCGATATACCACTATATCCTGCCCTGGATATACCAGTTATCCCGATATACCACTATATCCTGCCCTGGCTATACCAATTATCCCGATATACCACTATATCCTGCCCTGGCTATGCCAATTATCCCGATATACCACTATATCCTGCCCTGGATATACCAATTATCCCGATATACCACTATATCCTGCCCTGGATATACCAATTATCCCGATATACCACTATATCCTGCCCTGGATATACCAATTATCCCGAGCCAGCCCTGGGCAGCGGGGGAGGTCGTGCCAAGATTCAAAAATTCCCTTAGAGTAAATTTAAGCTAACTGACACCAAAGCATTAATTAGAGGCAGTGAAAACTCTCAATAATGGACCAGAGCAGAGGGAAAGAGGAAAGGAAAAAGGACAGGAAAGGAAAAAGGACAGGACAGGACAGGACAGGAAAGGAAAGGAAAGGAAAGGAAAGGAAAGGAAAGGAAAGGAAAGGAAAGGAAAGGAAAGGAAAGGAAAGGAAAGGAAAGGAAAGGAAAGGAAAGGAAAGGAAAGGAAAGGAAAGGAAAGGAAAGGAAAGGAAAGGAAAGGAAAGGAAAGGAAAGGAAAGGAAAGGAAAGGAAAGGAAAGGAAAGGAAAGGAAAGGAAAGGAAAGGAAAGGAAAGGAAAGGAAAGGGGACAAAAAAAGAAGTCAGAGAAAAAGAGAGATTTCACCACTCTTCGAGTTCAGTGACGTTTTCACAGGCATAGTCCAAGTCTTTCAGCAGCAGGTCTGAAAGCAGAGTCTTCTGTGGTAGATGCAACACCTGAACCCCAGAAGCTGTGGTCCCTTTTCCAGAAGCTGTATATACCCTTTTGGTGTGTGTAGGGCATGGTGTCTCCGACTCACAAGGAGAGGTGTGCACTCCACTGCAGTATCTCCATTCCAGTGGCTCTGTTGCAGTGGTTCTAAAGAGGGAATTGCCTCCTCAGCAGGTCGTCAAGCCAACAGCTCTCCTCCAGAGCTCTTAAGGCCATCACTCTGCCTATTCAAGACCAAGTACGTCACACCTTGTTTGAGACAATAGAGTCATTAGAGGCTATCAGCCCTGCCCTGCCACATGTTGTTTTAAGACAATAGAGGATTGGGCTATCACACCTTTGTATGTTGCAATAACTGCTTTGATTAGTTTCTTGTAAATATGGAAAAGTAGATCCAAGTATATCCTTCAAGTCTCTTAGGGATAACTTGCCTTTTCATGTTAAGTATCAGAAGGTAAAATTCTCAGTGTACTGCTGTCAGCAGGTGGTGGAGACCGTCCGTGAGGATTATCCCACGGGCAACGCCCTGTGTATGTCCTTAACCAAATAAATAGTGGCTGCTAATAGAAGCAACCTGCTGGGATACACAGAACGAGCAGCACAGAGGTTCCTCTGGATTTAGTTGAAATCAGTAACACCAACATAGATGCCTCTAGATTGGCCACGTTCAGAACCTGCATTCACCAGTTAAGACTTTATAACTCGCCAAAGATTTTCTGAGCTTCTAATTTTGATGCTTCTGATTCCCTCTCAAACTCAGTTTATTTGGTGTCTCAGCCTCCAATCATCGTAGCGGGAATCTTCTCAAGCAAACCAACATCCACAATATGCCCTTCCTGCCGCCAGCACATCACCACAAAGGTCACCTACAGACTGGGCAAACTCTCCTACCTTCTCTGCACTAGCTTGTGTATGGTTGGGTAAGCTTTTACGTACATGCTGAAGATTCTTCCTAGCAGAAGGTTAAAAAAGTGTAATTAAAAAAAAGTTCCAGCTAGTGCTTATACAGACAGTTTGCCTTTCTCCACTTAATAAGTCATTCTGCCCGTTCTAGACAGTCATCACAAGGACTTTTTACTAGGGCTTGTTACTGACAGGACCAGAGGAATTGGCTTGAAGCTTGAGGAAGGGAGATTTAGACTGGAGATTAGGATGGGATTCTTTCCAGTGAGGGTGGTGAGACACTGGAACAGGTTGCTCAGGGAGGTTGTGGATGCTCAAGGCCAGGCTGGATGAGGCCTGAGCAATGTGATCTAGTGGAAAGTGTCCCTGTCCATGTCAGAGGGAGTTGGAACTAGGCGACCTTTGAAGTCCCTTCCAACCCAAACCGTTCTATCAATCATGGATACAGAGTACACAGACTTGCTAAATTTAACCAAGTATGCTACTACTTTTTTTAAACACAAAAATTAGTGCAACATTGTCTGCTTCTCTACTGTAATTTGGAATCAGATTCAGAATCAGACCAATGCATAAGATGTTAACAGTGAAGGTGATTACTGTTTTGGAAACTACTTTAAATATGAATAGGCTTGGGAAAGATGGGCATTCATTCAGTGAAAAGGCAGGCACAGTGAGGCAGAGAACAAGCACAGATGTAGCCAGCAGAAACAAAAAGTCAGTGTCTCATTCCACACATGTCCATCTCCTCTTTGGCTGTAGGTGCTGTTTTGGATGCTGCTTCGTTCCTTTGTTCATAAAGATCTTCAAGGATGCAGACCACTACTGCCCATACTGTCAATTTCATATTTACAGATACAAAAGACTATAGATAAAGATAACCAGATAATGCAACCGTATAATGCCAAGTATCAGTTTTCTGAGGGCACAAAACTCCACACATAAAATCACTGCTAGGAAATACGTAAGAGTAGGCTTAGGCTCTGCAGCTCCCTTAATGGTGAATCCAGCTGGAATTTACCATCACATGGTTGGACTGACTTCAGAACAAAAAACCTTGTTAGCTAATTGACATTGTCACTTGAATTTATGCTCTATTTGCATTGCTGTTCTGAGCTATGAAGTGACCAGCTAGTGAGTACTTCAGCACTACTACTATTCCTCTCAACTCTCTGACCCATCTGGGACGCAGACCCTTCTGGACTTCTCAGCTCAAGAGGTTTGGACATGCACAATTTAGAGAAGCACTCACCTTCTATGCACTGGAACTGACTGGTCGGGATTTCATTTCTCTCTGCTCTTCTTCAGATGGGACCTACCCCTGCAGGGCTGCAGGTGGTACAGTGTAGCTGATTATTTATTAATGAAACATTAAGTTATGAGATTGTCTTTACTGAGGTGAGAAAATAAACCTGTTATTGTTAACAATACTGGCAGAACATCTCCTGTCTACATTGCTTCCATGACCCACTGAATGCAGAGGGACGATGCAGGTCAGACTGGGGCACCCTCTTTTAAATTAACAAACCAAGATCTAAATGGTAAGCACACAAAGATTAGCATGTGCAGCTAGAAAAATCACTGAAGCCACAAGGCCCTCATTTTACCTCTGTGCTTTCCCACTGCAGCGCATCATCTCCTATTCAAAGGCTTACTTCTACAGTTCTGACCAGAAGTCACTGCTCTTATAAAACCAGATCTCTGCAACCACCTGCCCAGAGAGTGCCCAGACCATCCTCAGCACTGGCAGCAGCTGCAGCGGTTCGCTGCTGTCTAGAAAGGCAAATAGAGGAAGGAAACTCTGCATTTCAGTGCTTCCACATCCTAACTATTTTTACGTTAGCACCACGATTACTGTGGGCAGGTGGGCATGAGGCACACGGCACTTGGGCTGTGCCCCTGCCATAGCATCTGAACGTGACTGGTGCACCTGCCCCTGCTCTGCAGGATCTGTAGAGCTAAAAGAACTTGAACACGTCTCATTCGCCATCGCACTGAGTTGAATGAAACTCAGTGTTTCAGTTACTTGTTCCATTTAAGCACTATAGGAGCAGCGTGTCCCTGACCAGCTATTGCTGACAGTGACTCCAGAACGCCGCCTGTGCTCTCGAAGCTCCACGCAGCCGCTGCCGCGGGTACACACTCGGTCCTTTCTCACCCACCAGGGACACAGACAAACTGCACCGGGGGCCGTTGCCAGCGGGGGTCTGCACTGGGCAAGAAACGGGGGAGACGCTGTCAGCTGTGGCCGGCTCCCAGCGCTGAGGCGGGCCGAGCCGTCCCACGCCTCTGGCTCCTGAGGGGGCGAGGCCGGCGGAGTGCGCCCTCTGGCGGACACCGTGTGAGTTCCCTGTCCGCCTGCCCGAGGCCCCTGCGTCAGCCGGAAAGGGCTCTGGGCTGCGGGCTTCAGAATGTGGAGCTCCAGGAGGGGGGCAGTTCCCTACTGCCTGTTCAGTTTCAGTGAATTGGCACTGGTCTGCTGAGCTAGCAGCACATTTTCCAGTGACTTGGCCGAACTAGGCTGGAGTGGAACGGGCTTCCAGCCTGGTAGACATCATGAACTGAAAAAAACTCCTTGCCCTGCCGAAGAACAGCGAACCCAGGAGGTAACTGGTGAAAAGAAACTGTTTTGAGAGCTAGCAGTATGATTCAGCGTTTCATCCATCTTCAGCTAGAAACCCCAAATTGATGCTAATCAGCATCCCCGAGTCCCAATTGGAACTTGGTGCCATGTACCAAGCCCTTCCACTGGCTTTCCTCAAGGCCTGAGCAAGACAGTTGAAAACAAACTGTCCATTAATTGTGTTACATTTTGATTTCATACAATTAAAACCTTACAACCTCCAAAAGGAACACAGGCTGGGTGGTGCAATTTCTTGAGGTGTTTTTATGATGGAGCTTTTATGATGGTACTCCACAGCCCTATGTGAAGTCCAGAGGCCAGATGTCCAAATCTGCTCAAGCTCAGGCTGCAACAACAGCAGTTCTGAGACCTGCCTTTGCTTTCACTCAGCACCAAGATCAGTCACTCCTCCTCCTCTGGTGACCCAATCCACTTTGCGCGAGTGGGAAACAACAGCAGGACTGAATCTGCAAGCAGCAGACATCAGCCCACCAGGTGCTGCACTTCCACACATCTTTAAAAACGTCAAGGACTGTTCTCCATTTTAAAATCTGTTTGTGGAGCTGCCAGCTTTGCTGCTGAGGAGGAGACTGAAGGCACCACCAGCAAGGCTGGAGACAGCACTAAATTGAGCAGGACTGTTGATCTGTGTGAGAGTGGGAAGGCATTGCAGAAAGACCTGCACAGATCAAGTCAGTGGACTGAAGTCAACGGAATGAGGTTTAACAGGACCAAGTGCTGGTTCCTGCACTTCGGTCACAACAACCCCAAGTAAGCCTGGGGCAGAGTGGCTGGGAAGCAGCCCAGTGGAAAAGTATCTGGGGATGGTGGTGGACAGCTGGCCTGTAGATGTGGTTCCTCAGAATATGGTTTAGTGGTCATGGTAGCTGCATTATGGATGGACTTGATAATCTTAAAGGTCTTTTCCAGCCTTCATGGGTCTATGACTCTATGAAATAACACCCAGCCAGTCATATTTGCAGGGAAAATGCGTGCACACATGAACAAAAAAATCATACATCTGATTTAAGATGTGGAAGAAGCATTTAACAGAAGTACTTAGAACAGTTTTACACCAAGATTTGGAGGCACAATAGTTTACACAAGAAATTAACAAAATATAAAGGCTCCCAGCTACAGCCTGCTGCTTAGCAAATATAATCTCCTGCCATGCTTCAGCTAACTCAACATCCTCTGGGGCAGAAATCAAGCAGAGCACACACTGGAAGCCAGATTCAGGCACATGGGACCATTTCCCCCTTTTCCTGATGCTAAAGGCCAGGCTAGTTTAAAAGCCAACAATCAATGGCAGTACACTGCTCTCACACCACACTCCAACACTCGCCACCTCAATATCCAAATGTTTAGTTAGCTCCTCTGAGAAAACAAAATGGAGTTGAAACCCGGGAAACTGCAGAAGACAGTATCTACCTTCTGGACAGCTCTCCCTACACTATGAATGCTACCCCTGACACACTATTTGGCTGAATTTTGCAACATTTCTCTCTTTCACCTCAGCAAAATCAGCCTGACTTCAGCCACCCCTCAGCTTCTGCTCCCAGTGCTCTCCAAATGAAAGGCCAAGACACAGATGCAGCGTTTCTGCTAGTCTATTTTATTTACAAAATATACAGCTCCTACATAAAACGGTTTCTCACAAAGGATATTAGATAGCAAAACCATGGCGTAGCTGAGATCTGGGCACTGATGCCTGCAGCCAGCACAAGGCCCACAGGACAGGCTGGTCCAAGCTCCAGTGGGAAGCTGGGGTGGGATGCTGGGGGCCAGCTCCGGAGGGGCAGCAGCTGAGGTAGATCCAGTAGCGGGAGGCACCGCACGCTCTGCCTGTCCTGCGGCGCGGCATCGGCCCAAGCCCCCCGACGCGTCCTGCAGCAGCACGGGTTTGTCCTGGCGCGGCTAAGCAAGCCTCTGGTGCACAGGGAGGGCTGGGTGGCTGTCACTCTATGTCACTGGTGTGTCTGCCTAGCTTTCACAGAATGCTTTGGACTCCTTTAGGATAAAAGGCACTAAGTAAATCTACAGGAATGACGCTTGCTGTTTTGGTAGGGAGAGCTCAGATGGGCCATTAACATCATGTTGCTCCGATGCTGTGTACCATGAAATGACATCCTTATTGCTTAACACTTTTGATTCTCATTAGCCTAATTTAATGTGTTCACTGTCTCTTATCCAGATCACGCAAAAGATGAATAAGAAATGGAAACTGTGCTAATTCTGAGGACTCCATTCTTTTTAAAAATGAACTAGACCAACACTGCACCTGAGAAAACCTCCTGTCTTCCTCTCCTCTTCACAGGTGTATCTGTCCACATCTAAGTAAGTTACTTGTGCTCCCCCCTCCAGAAAAAAAAATATCGTAACAATCTTAAGTTCTGAAAGCTGCATCTGGAATGCCTTAATGCATCCTCTCTTCAAAACTGGTATGGGGACAGCACAAATACTGAAGCACAAGAAAACAAGTCATCTAAAAATCACAAGGCACCCAACATTGACTTTGTTCTCGGATCTTTTCTCCTCAAGCAGGAAGTATTGCGATTTCTTAAGACGTTCCCTAAAGGCTGCCAACATCCTGTAAATTCATGTGAAAGCTTCACGACATTCAGGTAAAAAAGCTCAATTTGATATCACTCTACCATAACACTGAATTCACAAAATATAATCAGGGCACACTGCTGCTAGGCAGAGACTCTGATTTTACAGAAATGGTTTCACTACCAAGTCCTGACACTTACTGAAAGCCTGTAGAGACAATCCAAGTACCAGTACAAACATCACTTCCATGGTGGTGGAATTCTCACCCAGTTTGACACAAATACAAATCAAAGGAAAACTTGATCCACTTGAGGCATTGCCATTTAACCACTTCCCTCTACCTACACACTCAAGTGCTCTCCCCCACCCAAAAAAAATAAAATTAAAAAAAAGAGTAGCTTCCCTTGACTGGAAATAAGAGACAGTTAAAAACACTCTTCATAAGATACAAATCCAAAAGAAATCCATACATAGGTAAAACTTGAATGATTAATTGATTTTAAAGCTAAAAGAATTCAATAGATCTCAACATTTAATTTAAAAACACTTGCTGGTGGTTTCAGTAATCACCAGAATCCATCTCAGGAGAAGGTATAAAGGTCACCACATGTACACAACCCCTACGTAAAGTTTATAGTTAGGTCTGAGAAAGGGAAGCTTCTAAGCACTTTCTGGTTTGGTTATGAAGACAGAGAACACAGTAATAACTCTAGCAGGAGAGCTTACCTTTAGAGACTCCAGATATCACTTTACACCATTTATAATATTAAACTTGAGATTCTGGACCACAAAATTTTGTACAGGCAGGCAGAGTCAACTCTACCACAAAGAGTCTACTACAAGCTTTACAAACAAACTAGGAAAATATTTTTTTTCCTTTTGTCTTATTTGTACATGGCTCCTTCTTGGAAAACCTTGTATTTGTTAAGCTCAGGTGTGACTGGTTAGGAGATAAAAGACAAAAAACAATCCAAAACAATGACAAAAAAAACCAAACAAACAAACCCCCCCAAAGAGATGAAAAAAACAAACCACTAAATGAAATAGAAGGCAATAAAACCAAACAAAACCCCAAACAACCCCAAAACCAAAGCCTCCAAAACCCCCAAACAATTAAACAGAAACCCCCACAATTTTTTCCCCAAACAACCAATACCAGAGTTACACAGTTGCCAACACTTAAGAAAAAACCCCACAACTTCAGCAACACCTCACAAATGAGAACATTTCCCCAAGCTCTGTTTCCAAGGAGAGGAGAAATCTTCTTCCATGGCATCAACTCACCAAAAAAAAAATTTTATAGAAAACTTTATTCAACATACAACATTTTCCAGCAAAAAAAGGCAATATACAGGAAGAGTTGTTGTACACTGCGGCTACAGAAACAAAATAAAATACTGGAAAAGAATGTAAAATTAAGTGTGACTTGCTGATTCTATCTTTACTGCACTCAAAACTAGACACGCGGCTGGCAGTTAGCTCCAAAAGAAAAAAGGAAGCCGTCTGGGGACTGAAATAAAACTACACACAATGAATATCAACATCAGTGAAATTCACTTGCAGACTCACCCAACAAAATCAACCTCCAAGTGTTAAATTGTACAGGTTCAGTCATTAAATATACAATTTTTTTATTTCCTTTTTTAACTCCCCCTCCTGTTTTACACAAAGTCAATGGCTTACTAAACACTAGTGAGCATGCCCTCTGTGCTAAAAGGCTAGTTCTTGTGTTTTGCCCATCTCTTCTCATGGCAGCTAATGATATTCATCATCTTTTTCGCTTGCTTTTGCCAACTTTTTGAGTGTTGTTCCATTTGCCAGAAGGTGGCATTAAGAAATCACAATGGTGGCTGAGAATTCATTAAAAAGACCCAAATTATCTCTTCTTTTTTTTTTTTTTTTCCCCTTTTTAGGACTCGGGGCTTCCACTTGGCAAAACAGGATGCAAAGTAGTGACTAAATTAACAGGAAAACTAGATTATCAAAAAAGATTCTATGCAGCTGGAGGAGATAAAAATCCCGAATAAGTGCCAACAATGTACACAATGAAGTAGAGATTGCTATTTATTGATGATGTGAGTTTTTTTCTTTTTTTTTTCATTTACAAATGCACAAAAATGTCATTTTAAAGTATAACTGAAGGAAATAAATCTGATGTGAGTCTAAACATAAGACTTACTAGCTGCAGTGATGGCAAACACCACACTGGGAAGGGCAGCCAGCAAGCTTATGCCATCTAGAAACGTACTACAGACAAATATTTTGCCAATGTCAACTGCTCTACGAAACTCTTCCCTCATTATGCTGACAATTGCCTTGCATTACGTTTACCATAAAATAACTCTCATTGGCATCCAAGCTTTATAAAAACACCTTCATTTTGCTCAAAAAGGGCAGTCAATAGATACAGAGAAGCCAAACTGAACAGCCTCAACAAAATAAAATTAACATCAGCAGCAAATCCTCTTGCTGAAGACTTCAGATATAGTGCACGTGTACCAAAGTTCTACAGTTGTTAAAAAGGTGCACACACACACTGATTTTTGTCCCTTGCCTTGACACTCTGGTTAAGTAAGTCAGTTATGGATTTTAATAGCTTTTTCAAGGTAAGTGTAGCGACTTCTCTTTGGGGCTTTATTGAAATGGTCAAGCCCTAGCCATGGCCTTGGATGAGACATATTGCCTAGAAAAGAAAAGAGAAAAAAAATAATCAAGTTTTGAGACTGAATTAGGAAGTTTCCTTTACACAGACTACTCCTCTGTGCCCTGTTCACAATCTGCTGCCAACCACAGGGTATGGAAAAGGACTGCAGAACAGTTTGACAGTCCACAGGGCTGCTTTCCTTCCAGTAAGGCATTTTACAGCTGTTTCAAGATCAGGGAGCTGGCTTTTCTCCACTTCACTTACAGGAGTCTACAGCAGTGCAGTGTGTGCTAAAGCAAGAAAAGCACTGTTACAATTTCTGGCCACAGGCACCTGGGAAGGACCAGCTCTCAAAGTGCTGAGCTGGTTTGAAACAGAAAGGCATCCACCGTCCAACTATGACAACCTGGAGTGTGTGTCCTATTAGAAGTATTCTCTGCTGTAGCATCCACCTGCTTTAAGTGAGAATACTTGTTAAAGTATGGGGAAATACAACTAATCAGTTGATTAAGAAATCTGTAACTGCCCTTTTCATTTTCTGAAAAAACAAAACAATTAGTCATGTATAGATTGTAAAGAACACACAGGTATTTTTTCACATGTTCAATCCAACATGGTTTTATTTACCAAATCCACTGCCCACATACTTCCTGTAAATGGGAGAAATTCTCTTTTAAGATGTCCTCAACACAGAGCATCAAATGTTCTTTGAAGTGAAACGATAAAAGCAGAAGCTAAACAGCCCCCCAGCAAGAGAAGCACACTCCTACATCTAAAGCCATCGACTGCGACCATTAAAGCCATAAGACACTTGACCTTTTTGGCTGCCTGCATCTGCACTTTTGGATATATACATTTTCAGTCAAAATTAGTCTTTTTGTTTGACAGCATGCTCACTGTCAAGTATCAGAAAGAACTGCCAGTCTGGCTGAGATCACTTCAATGTCTTTCAAAGAAAGAAATTAATCCTACACCATTAGGACCAGCACAAGACCTTTGTAAAAGCAGAGTACATTGCTGACAGCTCCGTCAATCTAACTAGAGAACAGCTCTGGGTCAGTCAGCCTCATATGTGTTAAAATTTGGTGTTTATAGAAATGTGTGAGGCCCACACCTTGAAATATTATTTAGCTAAGGCATCTTATTATCACCTCATAGGAGAATTTTGCAGGGAAAAGAACTCTCAAATGAAACCTCCCTAATCTCACAATCCCTACAACTCCTACAAACAGTTCAAGTTCAAGGACTTCTGAGCACTTCTGCTTAGTTTCTTGCATTGGTTTGGCTCTGCTTTGCTCTAAGCCCATCAGTTCCTTTCAGACTATTATCTTATCCCTCCTGCACCCAGAAAGGTGACTTATTAAAAAGAAATGATAACATCAGGACTTTGCCTGCTCTGAGCACACAATTGAGCCTGTCATCCAGGGATCCCTCAGCATTAGTGCAGAAAAGAAGTTCTTCTGCTCACGGATGCAAATGCAGGTACTCAAAGTTTTAGCAAGTCCCCTCATATGCAGAGCCATGACCCTGTGGCTGTGCACATCACAACAAGGACTTTCTCCTAGCCTCCTGCAAAGTAGTCAACAACATAACTCTCCGTGGGCTTCCAAATAAAGAGACAGTTACAGCATTTCTTTACAATTGTTGCATAAACCTTGAACACAGCCTGAAAACAGGAAAAAAAACAGGAAAGTTTGGCCCTAGCACAACCTGTGAACAAAAATCAGGGCTCATAACTGTAAGAAAAACAGAACTGCAGAGAGCAAGCTGTCCTTAATCTCATTTCTACCAGGCAAAGCATCTCAAAAAAGGCACTCAGAGAAGCTAGGGGAAAGTGACTCTGATGAATTCAAGGCTTTCAGTGGGACCCTAACTAAAGATTCAAGAGTACCATTCCCAACAGGAGCTCTACAAAGATGACTGTGGCGGGACTCTTGAACAATTAACCTGGTTTCCCCTATGCGTAAATTCCTCTGAGAATAGACCTTTAAATATCAGCCAAGTAAACAAGACAGCAGATCATCCACAGACAAATCCAGAGCAGAGCTGCTGCACTTGTAGCTTGGTGAATCAGTTTTTAGGAAAACAGCTCAATTCTAAGCAGGATCCTATTCACATATATAATGCTGCTGCTAGATCCTACAGCTTCATTGAAGACATCAAGGATGAAAAATAAGTATCTTCAGTGAATATGAGAATTCAAGTACTTCTGTGCAGCACATTTCAGAACCTCATTCAGAACACACCTTAGTATTTTTTTCAGTGTGCTGGTTTGAGACTAGCTGGAATATTTTAATGAGAGAAATTAGATGAGTGGTTGTGGAAGGAAAATAATTATGAAGTCTGTATCATTTACTTATTTGCTGAGAGGGATAAAAAGCCAAAATGTCAACAATTTGTTCCCACTCTGGTCTGGGATGTTGGATCTATTTGCTTCCTCCTAACTCTGCTCCAATATATTTCCTACTAACCTTAGCCAACACAGAAAACAACGAAAGCTTTGCTGGTTACTTTGTCTGGGAAAGTAGAAGAAGAAAGAGTGGGTAACTTTAAAGCCTTCTGGGCAGATTTATTTGTCTGAGAGGGCGTTTGGATTTCTGCATTATTTCTTACTTGTATATAATTGTAAATACTTGTAAATATATTGTGTACACATGCTTGTAAATTTTGCTTTGCTGTAAATATAGCTTCCTCTTACTTCCAAGCCATCTGAGCTAGTCTGGTAAATTCTAACAGTGGGAAGGTGGAGAGGAAGCTCATAACTCACCACATTCAGGAATAACACCAGCACGTACTGCAACAGCAACATGAGAATCAAACTACACGGCAGTAGATGGACAACACCAGAGAAGGTGCAACTGACATGATTCTCATAAAGTGTCTTCTGCTGATATCTGGCCCACTTGGTCACTCAAATGCAAAAGTAACTCACAAGGAAAGATATTATTTAATATTTGCATGCCTATGAAATATGCATTCAAAAATTAGCATAGACACCTAACACTGGTAGGTGTGCACACAAGTGGATACAAACACTTGCTCAGTTATTAGGTAGAATGCATTTCATGTCCAAACAAAGCCTGCTTTTTGAGTTGAGGATAACCCCATTAAAACGACTGGCAGAGTAACTTCAGTAGATCAATAGAGGACTACAGTCAAGTTGTCTAACAACTCACCGGGCTGGGGCTCAAAATCTTTCAAGTTCACTTCATACTCATCCTCATTGAGATACTGGTGTCGGCCCATCATGACGATCGCAAATTTAAACTATGGAATAAAGGAAGAAAAACCCCACAACTGGTAAGGAACTGCATTCAGAAAGAGCCTTCAGGCCTGACTTCATAGTCAGAAGTTAAGGCCAGCCCTGTGTAAGATCTTCAAGAACTTGGATAGTGGGATAAAACAAAAGTTGAGGAAATCATGGAGTGCTGTGTTCAGGTTCAAGACCTCCAAGGAAAGAGAACTGGAACAAACTGCAACACTTCAGTGAGACAGTTCAGAGACTGGAGCCCAGGGCATAGAGAAAGCTAAGGGAAATAGCTTTCCTTAGGCCAGAGGCTAACAGGGGCATCCAGTCTTCCACCCACTGAGGGTGTTAGACAGAAGCAGACTCTTCTCCGAGAGCTGTGTATCAAAAGGACAAGAGGCAACCATCACAAGCTGCAAAATGAAAAATTCTGATTACAGGTAAGAGATTAAAAAAAGTCTTCACAGTGATAGTAGCACTGCTCTAAAATACAGCATCTAGAATGAGGCAGAACTCCCATATTTGGATATTTTTTATACTGCAACAAGGTAAAATCCTAAGCAACCTGACAGCCTTAAGCCAGTTCTGCCCTGAGCATGACCCTGAAGTGGGTGACTTCTAGAGGTCCTGCATCACCTGAACATTTCTAGCTTAATGTTTTGCAGAGTATCTCTAGTGATGCAGGACAGAAATACTACTCCTGCATATCCCAGCCCTACACACCCTGCCTAATTATTCTCAAAGAAAAAAAAAAAAAAAGGCAAACAACTGTTCTACTGATCAAAAGTCTACAGCTAACCCAAACCTGTAGTCTTCCAACTTCTTCAAATAAACTCATTTTGAGTCCACAATCAGCAATCAAAACTCTCCCAACCATTACCTTTTCAAATTCTTTTTCTTGTATGTCCAGCATTGTCTGAATCCGCTTCATAACCTCTCTGAAGTGTTCACCCTAATGATTACAACAAGATTTTTGATGTTAAAAAAAAAAATCTAGGAGAAAAAGAGATGCTGTTAATGTTCCCTGCTTCAAGCTTCACTGAAGTTCGTTGCCCTAACGTCTCAATTGTCACAAAACTAGACAAGTGTCAACATCATCTGCTGCAATACAGAACAGCAGCATATAACCTGCTAGAAATTTAGCTACTTCAAGTCTTGTTGATTCACTGCTATGCAAACTTTCCCTCAAATCAATCAAGCACTACTAGTGATATGTGCAGGTCAGGGTAAAGGTAGGAAACAAAGCTAGAAAATTCACAGAAAACCAAGACTTTGGAAATATTTTATATATCCTTCCTCAGCATTATGACTTTTTAAAACCTCTATAGCCCACTTAGGAACTTTTTGCATGCTGTGTTTGTAAACTGCCCCCAAAAGTGACTAATATGGTCAATTTAAAGACCAATAAGTCAACTGCCAGACAGGGAAATGTAGTACAAATGGTTTCCACCAGAAAACCAACACAAGGGTTTTACTCTACGTTGATCAAAAATATGGAAATACAGTGAAATTCTATGGAAGGTAGAGCTGCAGACGTTTTTCATTCCAAAATTTTTCTAAAAGTAGGTAATTTTCATACAAACTAACATTCATGAAATAGAAGTTCAGAAGCAAATTGCCAGCTGCTCCCAGAAATGCATTTTGATATTAAAAGAATCAGTGTGATTGCTGTAGAGTCCAGAGGACATCCACAAGAATGATCCAAGGGCTGGAACACTTCTGCTATGAGGACAGGCTTAGAGAAATGGGGTTGTTCAGCCTAGAGAAGACTCTGTGGGGACTTTACAGCTGCCTTCCAATACCTGAAGGTCCTTCAGGAAGGCTGCAGAGGGACTTTTCATAAAAGTGTCTAGCAACAGGACAAGGGGGAATGGTTTTAAGCAGAGGGAGAGGAGATTTAGACTGGAGTTTAGGAAGAATCTCTTCAGTACGACAGTGATGGGACTCTGGGTTGCCAAGACTGGTTGTGGATGCTCCCTCTTTGAAGGTATTTAAGGCCATCTTGGACAAGGTCTTGGGCAACCAAGTCTGGTTGAGAGGTGTCCCTGCAGAGGAGTTCGAGTATATGATGCCTAAGGCCCCTTCCAACTTAAACCACTCTATGCTTCCATGATTCAGCCCCAGTAACACCACATAAAACTTAAGAATTCAAATTTAGCTTTCACTCTTGTATTAACTTTCAGCCACAGAAGATAAAGCAAATCAAAGTAGAGATGTTATGAAATGCAAAGTCATCTTACAAATGTTGAAGTAAGTAAACCAATTTTTCACAATCATGCCTCTCTGTATGAAGCCAAACAACCACAGCCCAGCCACTTTTCCTGGTGAGATGCAGCACGATTACTGGAGTTGTAGGGAAAAGAGGACTCTAGACCTGTTGGGGGAAGGTTCTCTGGGAAGGGTGGTAGTGCTGCTCTGACATTGTTTCAAATCCTTGGCTAACACTGTGTGCCCACTCTCTAGATATTGCACAGGGTCACTGAAACACTGAACAATCTCTACATGCAAGAGTGAACTGAGATGGGAAATGACTTAACCATAAAAAGGAATAACCTTTCATGCAATTTGAGTAGACTAATCAGTTTCTTTGCTAGTACTTTAAGAGAAAATAATTGATATAATCCCATGGGGAGAAAGAAAGAGGCATACTGTACCTGGTGTATCCTCAGCAAGAATGGAATTCCAAATGTCCCAAAAACCTCTTTGTGGAAATGTGCCACTGTGATTAGCATCTCATTTTCTTTATCTATATCTACCTGGTCCAGAGGAATTTCCTAGATCCAGACAAAATTATGACTGCAATCAGATAAAACTCTTCCAAAACATAACATATTAAGTAACTAAAATCATAACTGATGTGAACCAGATCTATTTAAAAGCAACTATAAGGATCATGCTATTTGACAGAGTCTTCTTAAAAAAACATTTTAGCTTCTCCTTCCTAGTAAATACTTTCCTAGCTTCCCTGAATGGATTTTTGACTGGAAAACTTCTATCATCTGTAGGTAGTAGCCAACAGCAACATCAGAGATCTTGTAATTTCCTTATTACAGTTTAAATTAGAATACTTCTTATTTCTATTTCTGATCTTTGAGACAAAGTAACATATATGAATGATGAAATGTGTAGTAAAATCACCTAAGCATAAAAATTTGTCTCAAGAAGCTCAAACTTAACAGAAAAGCAAACAAAACCTTCTAGAATACTTATGTGTGAAAGCAAGTTCTAGGCATAAGCACTATATGATGAGTCCTCAAAACAACCCTGGAATTACTGCTAAGGCAGCAAATGCCCTATAGACAAACTCCTGCCAAGTGTATTTTTATGATAAAGATGTATAAAAAAATATTAATGACTGAAGTCAGAGGGAAGCAAATAGAAAAGAAAAATGTTAGAAGGATTATCTTTGAAAATACTTATACATCATCACCTAATCCAGCTTGCTGCAGCTACCAGAGAATTAAACAATCAGAATCCAGAAAAAGGCAATTGCCACCTGAGATAGCCAAGGCCTAAAGTTTAAGGGAGTGGTTATTTACCTCTATTCGAAACGTTCGACTTGTTGCAGGCGACAAACACTCTAAGAGTTCATCTTCCTGATGGACACCAATTATTTTGTAACTTACAATTTCTAGCAGCCTGAAAAAGAAACAATCAGGAAAAGCATTAACAAAATTAAATACTAATAAAAAATCATCAATGTATTATTTATTTTTCAGGCCTTGGAAGAACTAATCGGGATGTGAAGAGATGCTACTAGTGTATTTAGACTGGAGCTTAGGAAGAAGTTCTTCAGTATCAGGGTGGTGGGACTTTGGAGTAGGCTGCCAAAGGAATTTTGTAGATACCTCCTCTCTGGGGGTGTTCAAGGCCAGGTTGGATGAGGCCTTGAGCAGCTGAGTCTAGTTGAGAGGTGTCCCAGCCCATGGTGGGGAGCCTGGAGATGATCTCTGAGGTCCCTACCAACCTAAGCTATTCTAGGATTTGTAAAACTTTAAATTCAATTTTTAGTAAAGATTAAGCTGTAAAGCTCCAAGAGCTTAATTTACTTCTGGCTCATGGCAAAAAAACCCAAACCAAACCCAAACCATACCAAACAAACCAACACTAAACAAATAACCCAACAAATGAACAAACAATAACCAGTCTGTGCAATTGTAAGACAAAGGCTTTTAATCCAGATTATTATTTTTTAAAACTTTTTAAATGACCTCACTTTTAACTCCTGAGAAGTGAAGAGCATGGAATACTTGAACTTGAAACAGTTATTAAATTGTGAATTAGCAAATGCAACTGCAAATGCATATGCATCTCAAGGATGTAACTTGATGATATAGGAAAAATGATTTCCACGGTGGTTTAAATTTTACAGATACTTTTGTGCCCAAAATCCACATGATAATGTAAAAGACATCAAAATCTTCCACCTTTACCTTAATTTTCCTGAACCTTTTTCAGAGAGTTCTACAACTTTTTTACATTCTTCTAACAGGTCCCGCACGCACCCATGCTTATCTGGATATACTGTTATTTCCTGGCGGATGTCAAACAGAAAATCATCAGAGAAGCTGAAACTGCAATCACATTCAAGCACAGAGTACACTAGATTCTTCTGTTCATACAAATTCACCTTTAAAACATGACCATTACTAAAGGAAAGAGAAGAGAAGGCTTTGATGAGATCTTTTAGTGGCCTTCCAGTATCTGAAGGGGCCTACAAAAAGGTTGGGAAGGGACTATTTACAAGGTCTTGTAATGAAAGGATGAGAAGTAATGGGTTTAAACTGGAAGAAGGGAGATTGAAACTGGATGTTAGGAAGTTCTTTACAGTGAGGGTGGTGAGACACTGGCACAGATTGCCTAGGGAGGTTGCGGCTGCTCCCTCCCTGGAGATGTTCAAGGCCAGGCTGGATGAGTGGGAGGTGTCCCTGCCTATGGCAGGGGGTTGGAACTTTGAGGTCCTTTCCAAGCTAAACCATTCTATGATTCTATTTTACATTCAACTGACAAGCAATTACTTAAAATTTACTTTTAATGGTTTGGGAAGGGAAGTTGGGGTGAGTTTTTTTTGCTGCTGTTTGGTTGGTTTATTTTACATATGGCACAACTTTGCCCTAGTTCTGTATTATTCAGGGCTAACAGTATGAAAAGCATCAAACCAGCCATACCAGCTTTGACACAAGAAATGAAAGCAAGTATGTAAGAGCCAGATTCACTCACCTCTTCCCTAAACTGGCTGTTTAGCCATATGCATTTAAAACTTCTTCTGTTTTCAAAATCAGTTATTTTCATTTTGAGCTTAAGGAAGAAAAGAAAAAACCCTTTAGGCACACTTTGTATAGGGTGGATTTATTTTTTTTTAATTCACACATATAAAAGCAAGAGAGTCTTACCTGTTGATAGTAAAGTTTTTTAGGTTGCCTAGGTTTGAAGAACTGCAGAAGATCTCGTAAAGTACCTTCATAATTATGTCTAAGAGGATTACCAGGGCCATCTCTATAACTACAGAAGAAAAATGAAAAGCATAAACATCTCTTTAAAATCTATTGCTGCTCTGTAAATCAAAGTACCAAGTTCCTGGCTTCCAATTTGCTAGCACGGCCTAAGCAGCATCATATGTGGTGCTGTAGTTATTAAGAGTACAGACATACCAAGCACATGGGAATGGAAATACCATTCCCTGTAAGTCTTTTGGATGGTCCTGTGCCCACCCTGAATGCTGCAGGGTGGCAGATATACCTTTCTCTCAAACTATCAATACCGAAGCACATGCTTCAGACTGTGAGAGGTTGATTTGTGGACTCATGACACAGCAAATTCCAGAGTGACCTGATCACAGCACTATAAACTGTAAAGAGGTACTGAAATCACAACAATTGCACTGACAATGAAAGGAGATACCTATGGGTATAGCAAGCTGTGTTCACATGAATACAGAAAGATGCCGGAATCTCTGTGTGCTTTAGTCCTACAGCACGTACACCTATTACCAATATGTTGGTTTCTGCTGTAGTTTTATACATAATTTTACACATCTGTGCCCAAGAACACCACTTTAGCCAGAAGTGTCGCTTTCAGTAGTTTCAAACTTGTAAGGCCATCGTCATGTTCATACACACTACTTTGCAGACTTCTGGGGGAGGAAAGGGGAAAAACCCAACCCAAACGAACAGTGAAGTAACTCCTGCATTTAAACCCGTAAAATCAGCACAAATTCTGCTTTTAAAGTTCGCCTCTCTCTGCTTTCACTGGTTTCTGTTTTCACTCATTTCTGCTCTCCTCCATTCTAGAAATCTGCATTCACCGAAGCAGCACTTGCCTTAGCTTAAAAACATACAGTAAGGCTTTGAACTAATTAATGACTTTAGAAACCTAAGCAATGATCCTTTACAAATACATCTTTTTTCAACACCAATTACTAAAACTCTTCTAAAATACAGGAATCTGTGAGGCTCTAGAGCCAGCCCTTGCAATATTTAAAACTGTTTCAGCAACCTGCTGTGCAGGACACAAGGCTAACATCTTACTGGTGAAGAATTAGTTAATGACCTGGAAATAGCTATAAAGTAACTGCTACTTATCTGTATTTGGACTAGGGACTTCAAAGAATAGTTCAGACAATACACTAAGGAAAAGTATCTTACCCTTGAGACTTGAAAAACTGTAATAGCATTGGATCCG
This sequence comes from Pogoniulus pusillus, assembly GCF_015220805.1. Taxonomy (NCBI): domain Eukaryota; kingdom Metazoa; phylum Chordata; class Aves; order Piciformes; family Lybiidae; genus Pogoniulus; species Pogoniulus pusillus. Next base: position 13,052,164 of record NC_087276.1, on the reverse strand, counting down.
TGTTAAGCCTTTGCGCAACTGTCTTCGCAACCTGCAAAGAAATGGTTTGTAAGTCCTGGATGATGTCAGAGTTATGACATTAGAGTAGTGCAGTCACTCACTACACATCAAGAAATTCTGAAAGGCCTCCTGTGTCTACTTCCCCAAGGCAAAAGAGGAAACAGCTGTGAGAGAATAAGATATACTCAGAAAAAAATCCAAGTGAGGAAGTTGTTTTATTAACAACTCACTGTCACCAAAAATCCACAAGAGCTCAACTCCTCTTTTGATCTGCACTGTCAGTGAGTTTGCTGGTGACACAACTGGGAGGAGTGGCTGACACACCTGAAGGCTGTGCTGCCATCCAGCAGGACACAGACAGGCTGGAGTTGAGCAGTGAGAAACTGAATGAAATACAAGGACAACTGCAGCATCTTGCATCTGGGAAAGAACAACCCCATCAATCAGTGTAGGCTGAGGGCTGACCTGCTGGAGAGCAGTTCTGGGGAAAAGGACCTGGGAGGAGGACCAGGAGTCAGCAATACGCCCTTGTGGCCAACAAGGCAAATGGCATCCTGGGATGTACTAGAAAGTGGTAGGTCAGGTTGGGTTCTTCTCCCTTTCTACTCTGCCCTGGTGAGCCTGCATCTGGAATACTGTGTTCAGTTTTGAGCCCATCAGTTCAAGGAAGATCTCACAGAACTGCTTGGAAGAGTCCAGTGCAGAACCACAAAGATGTTTAAGGGTGAGTCACATCTTCCTTCTGAGCAAAGGCTGAGGGAGCTGGGGCTCTTGAGTTTGGAGGAGACTGAGGGATGACCTCACAGTCATGTTTATAATGATGTGAGGAGTGAGCGTCAGGAGGACAGAGCCAGGCTCTGCTCAGTGATGTCCAATGATAAGACAAGGGGCAGTGGGTGCAAGCTGGAGCAGAGGAGGTTCCACATAAACATAAAGAAAAACTTTTTCACTTTGAAGGTGACAGAGCACTAGAACAGACTGCCCAGAGAGGTAGTGGAGTCTCCTTTTCTGGAGACATTCAAAATCTGTATGGACATGTTCCTGTGTGACCTGCCATAGGTGATCCTGTTCTGGCAGGGGGGTTGGACTCAATGATCTTTTGAGGTGCCTTCCAGCCCCTAACATTCTGTGATTTCACTGACATGACATGGCACATCAAGAATGACTGCTCTTGTTAAATAATTCACTATTAATAAAACTAGGAAGTTACAGAGTACCTTCTTCTCACAAGCATTACACACTTCCTTATATTTTTCATCACTTCAGTGCTAGAAGCCTACAATAACAAAATACACTCTTTTCCAGAAGTGTGTCTAACAAAAAGTTACTTTCAGAACAAGGAAACAAAGGCAAAGGAAAAATTGGATACGTGCCTGAAAGTAATTCATCCTATTGGATAAAGTAACAACAAAGCCTGGGTCATTTGGGATGGTTTTATCACAGAAAATGACATCCACACGATGATAGAGGTCTCGGAAGTATTCTTTAGCTGTTGGTAGCTCACTGTTGTCGTTTTCTGGGTCATCCCTGCAAGAGCAAAGAGATGATAACACCATTACATATCACATTATTACACATACAAGCAATTAGGGCTCTTAAGTACATGGTCTACAGTAAGTCTGCAACAGTGGAGAGATCAAGAAATCAGGTTTAGAAGCCTTTTGTAAAGTGCCACCACTCGCAGGCAATAGAACTCAACAGTCAGTGGTGACCCACACCCCTGTGTGGTGCAAGGGCCAAGACAGACCCTGTCTGTGCTCCCTCACTTGGCAGCCTGGCAGTGCTGAGCGCAGTTGCTCCCTAGTAGCATTCTGGCAGGAACCTTCCCTCCCTCCCACCCTGGCACACTGCTATGTGTCTGTACCAATGCTGCCACAGCTGTCCACATACTCCTGTATTAATTGTTTTGCACAGAGGTCAGATGTACAACAGCACTCCCTGAACCACAGCAGCAAACCAGTGGGCACAGGTGCTGGTTTGAGTCACTACTGACTGGTACCCCTAACTTCTCAGCAGAGAAATAGCACCAGGGTACAAGCTGTGCACTTACCCAGGAGTCAGCAGCCAGCCAAAGGTGCATAACACCAACTGGGTCAACAGGGAATGCGAGTTCCAAGGCATGACATGAGAAATACATTCATCTCACATAATCTGGGGTAAGAGTGCTGAAGATAGACTAGCTGGCTTCCACCCACTGTCAGCCCATGGAGAGAAACAGAGCAACACAGTTGGGTGTGACTATCAGGAGCGAGAGCATAGAAATGCTGATTTACAGCCCTGACAAGCTTATGAAAGATCGCTTTAATGGATGCAAGGCACAGGAGTTCTCCTTTTGCCTTGGAGAAAACTCCAGTTGAAGCACCAGTACACCTGACTCACATGTGCTCAGGCAAACTGGGGGCACTTCATCACCTATGACCAATCAAGAACTTTCTGTGAGCATGAGTAAAAGGAAAAAAAGGGAAAGCAGCTTAGTTCAGTTGTAGGCTGAAAGGATCTCCAAGCCAAGAGCCCTGTACAGCGGTAATGCTACTAAGCCCACGATCTGCAATGCTGGTAGGCTCTTCAGTATCTAAGTTGCAACAGCTCCAAAGAAAAAGCTGCAGAACTCAGATGCACTATTGAACCACCTTCTTCAGTAATATTAAGATCTGGTTCAGGTTGTTAGTTTCACAAAATAAGATGAAATCTCCTTTTCCTTACCTAATGTGGCATGTGATAATTAAAATGCTAACGGGGTGGTTTTTTTTTTTTTAATTTGCCTTTTGAATAAAAAAAAATGAAAACTGCCAAGAGCATGTCTAGTGTTGGAAAAATCATACTTTGTTCTTGCTAAAAATGCTAAGTTAAAAGGAAGTGAACCAGGTAATTTAATTGCATTAAGCTGACCCCTTAAAATACATACTTCTGAAACACGATGATGTCGCCGTCCATGAGTTCATCAAGAGCTTTATCAAGAGATACATCATAGTCTTGAATCCTTTCTGTTAAATTTGGTTTAACTTCCTGCAATACAGAACAACAACTGTTGATCTCAGGATAAACAAAAGACAAAAATTCAGATCATAATAATGAGAAAAAACATAAGTTATCTGAAACAAACGGGTAGATCTACGCATGCAAATTAGGTGTAACCTCAGCTAGGCTCCAGATAGACCTAATTGCTCATTTTTACCTTTAGAGTCTCATGCAAGTTACTTTTATTTTCACAAGTGTTTCCTCATTCAGCATTATCTCATTAAAACTGAAAACTTCCCAAAATTCAGAGATTGTGGGAAGCTTGAAGCACACGGATCGTCTCCCTTATTTTAATAGGGCAGGACTTTTGTGCAACCATTCATTGTTTTTAGGAGTGCCTGGCTCCCCTGGAACAACCAGAGAGAAAAGTATGGCCACTGACAAAAATGGTGATGAAAAACCCAATTCCTTGCTCATACTATAGCAAGAACTTTGTCTTGGCAGGGTCTGCACCTTCAGCACTCAATAAATACAGCAGGTATGGAGATTTACTATTTCTGTACTTAGGCAGAAACATTTTAGCAGAGCAAGTATTTTGTTTGCTGACTTCTCACATAGGGAAGGAAGAAGATGCAACATTTTCTCAATTCTGCTAGGCTGGACACTGAAAACACAATGGCCAGTTACAGCAGCATTAGCTCCTCTAACACAGCAAGTCAGAGAACACGCACAGCCAAGCTGTTCATGCAGGACTTCAGAGATTTTGTTATTTATAAAGCCTTATGCTTCAAGCTGAATTTTAAAACTGTTCTCAACTTAACTATCTGCTGCTCTCGATGCAACGTTACAGGTTACAGAGTGCTTACAATTTATAAATCACCATTGTAATGGGTAACCTTTCTTTGTGGCAAATAAAGATTCCTTTTCTCTAGTTAGAGCATGTAAAGGACAAAAAAAAAGTCACAGAAAGTGTATCAGTCCAAACCTCATAGAGGATAAGGTTAGTTTCTCGTGGAAATCCTGCTCTGTCACACATAACTGGAAGCAAGTCACCTATTAGAAAAGAAAAAGAATGTAAAATGGCACTTTAACTGCTAATGAGACCTCCTGCAAGGAGAGGACCTGCTTGTCTACCTTGGATAACCGTTTTAAAATGCCCGAGAGCCTTCCAGGTTAGAGCTTCCCTTACTGACATTACACCCAAAATCAGGTTTTATGGTTGCCTTCTAGCTCATCTCAACAAGAGTAAAACGTGCAAGGCCACTGAAGATCAAAGAGATGAAATAACATTGCTCCTTCCCAGTAGGAAAAAAAAAAAAATCACTGGGGAAAAAAAAACAATAAAAAATAAGAAAGCTAAAATACCAAACTGGATAGCAGCAGAAGTTAACAAAAGGAGACATTCAAAATGACAAGTCAAACTATTTTTACTCAATGAACAGTTGCTGAATTCTTTATATGGACCCACATGAAAAACAAGGCTCACATCTGGTTCTGTCTGAGCTCTCAGGCTACCAGAGTGAAAAGTTGTAGAAGAGATCCTGAAATCCAAGGATAAAACCAAAATGGAGAGCAGTATCAAATCACAAAGCCTTACAGCAAGTCTGAAACAGCTGTTTACACTCAGGAACACCCAGTGAAAACAGCAAACCTCTAACAAAGATTCAACTGGCAGCCAATGGTGAAATTAAGGTAAGTCTTTCAGCCTTGCAGAAAGTTTTCTTCTCTCTGTTGTGACCGTAAATCTGTCAGGTGTTGGGAGAAACCACAATTTCTTTCTGTGGCCAACCTTTGCTTACAGTGATGCAACTCATTTTATAAGAAAATATATGCAATCTGATGCCTTTATAATCATGAAAGGGAAAGTTCAACTCACGTATTTTACAGTATATAGTTGTGTAGATGTGTCCACAATAATTCAAACTCCGAGTCTTCGGGTCATACATCTTCAGAAACAACATCACATCATCTACAAAGTAAGAAACAAGATCTCTGTTCAGAAAGTTGATTTGGGTATGGCAGGGGAGATCAAACAGCAACAAAGATGTGTCTTCAATTGTGATAAATCATCTTGGAATATTCTTAAATAGTGAACAAGTCAACTTTACATAAAAAATTATTTAGTGACTCTGAGAACACGTGAAACATCTTCCACCTGGAGAGAGAAGGATGAAATGAGAGAAAAACTGCAGAGGAAAAAATAAATTCAGCAGTGGTACAATGCTTGCTGAGATACACCCCAAACACAAGTATTTTGGAGCAAGCATTAGGATATGTGCTTACGATCTTTATCAAACTTGGGTAATGTTGCTCCAGTAGCAGCCATCTCTGGATCTACTGTTTCCAAAAATATTGTCCATGGATTTTCATTGTCACTGAGCTCGATCATCTATGTAAAAAGCACAGAAGAAGAAAAAAAAGGGTCTCTGGAGAACATAATATAACTTGCTATCTGCATTTTCATCAGACAAAAGAATTTTATGATTTTCTATTACTGGATTGTTTCTTTTAAGGTTGTGCTAATGGCAGCAAGTTGATGTTTGTTAGGAGAAATGAAGACAGACCACACCACCAACAGTTCATAACACATCCAGTTCAGGTGTTCCCATCATAAGGAGGACAGAGCTGTCAAAGCGAGTCCAGAGAAGGGCCACAAAGATGATCCCAGGGCTTGAACATCTCTGCTATGAGGATAGGCTGAGGGAGATGAGGTTGTTCAATCTCTAGCAGACAAGACTTGGGCTAGAGACCTTAGAGCTGCCTTCCAATACCTGAATGGATCCTACAGAAAGAACTTTTTGTAAGGGTGTCTAGCAACAGGACAAGAGGGAATGGTTTGAAGCTGAAGGGGAGCAGATTTAGACTGGATCTTAGGAAGAAGTTCTTCAGTATGAGGGTGATGAGACACTGCAGCAGGTTGCCCAGGAAGGTTGTGGATGCCTCCGCCCTAGGACTGTGCAAGGCCATGTTAGGTGAGGCCTTGAGCAGCTCAGCCTAGTTGAGAGGCATCTCTGCCCATGGCAGGAAGGTTGGAGTACATGACCTCAAGGTGCCTTCCAACATAAGCTATTCTACGATTTTGGATTTTAAATGGACTTGTTTCTTTTTCATTTAAAAAATATCTCCACGGTATCCACAGCAAAAAAAATTCCTTCACTTGAGAAGTAGCAAGATGGTGAAACCAGTTGGTGTTTCCTGTGGTATAGAGATGCAATGTTTTACATTTTTAGCAACCTGTTTCATTAAATACATGGTTTGCTCAAAAAAGGAAGACTCGGGCATAGCTTTTGGAAGTCTAACATAAAAATCATGATCACACTTTTTTCATGGAAGTTAAGTTGTGCATTACAATCCTCCCTCCTGTCCAAAGCAGTCCACTAACTCTGAAATCTTCTCAAGTAAGAAACTTTACCAGAAAGAGGTCTAATTAAAATCCAGAGAAATTTATGTCCTAAACTTGCAGGCTTATCAAGAAAAGTCACGTGCGAGGTACAAAACTAACGTCCTCTGTCAGTCAGTATTTACCGTTTTATTGCCATCTGCTTCATTATCCAGCATTGCAGGTCTTTTTGTTCCATTACTTCTAGCTTGCATTGGCCATAATCTGATTTGATCCTGGGGGAAACCCTAAAATAAATAAAAATGGTGTCAGAAGGCAACGAAAGACGGCTAAGATACTTTTATTAAGCCCAAACAGATCTTCACTTTCCAAAGGTCCACATTACAGCTGCTGACAATACCTGGAGAAGACAAAGACTATGCAATGTACGAAGATAAACACAGGCAGCTGCTCAGCTGCAGAACACTTACCATGGTTTGAGAGAGATTTTGAACAAATTCTGTGAGCGTGGAGTTTTTTAATACTTTGAAAACAGTGTATTTCACTTTTTCCTCATCGTACATGTCATTGCCTTGGTGACCACAGAACTGATCCTCCGCTACTATCTGAAAAATCACATTTAAAGATTACTAATCACATCAACTCAGCCCCACAATGCTGCACCTTCTCGTGGTGCTTCACTAGGCGACATCACTGCCTGTCTGCATAGTGGCACACTGCTAACACCATCCGTGTTCCCATGAAGAAAATTTGCAAGTGTACAGGATATAACAAAATGCTAAAGCTGTGATTGATAGTCAAATCAGTGCAACTAAAATACACTAATACTTACAAATCTTGAACAATTAAAAACCAGTTGCACTTAGATCTCAATCTTGGAAACATGTTCTAGCAATCTTGGCACTTAAAAAAAGGCTACATAATTATGTTAGTGGTGTGGTGCAAGGAGGCTGGCCGAAAATGTTTCATGTATCTCCCATAGCTCCCACATGCCCTTTGGTAATGAAGACAAACGGTGCAACTCTGCCAGCCTTCCCACTGAAAGCAGCTCTCATGTAAGTGCCGTGTAGAACAAGCTGAAGTTCACTGCTATCTCTACTTAGGAATGCCAAATAAGAAACACAGAGGCAAACGGGTACTACTTTCTTGTGCCAGATGGGCTCTGGAAAGAGCCATAAACAGGGTTCCTTAAGGCAATTCATAACAATCTAGTCCATCTGGCTTTTCCAAAAAGATAATTGCAAATATAAGCACTCTCTCCTTCTGCTTCTACTTGATGAGCTCAGTTTGGCAGTAGTCCAGGCTTGCAGCCTATGGCTAGATATATTCTAATTTTAGAAAATAATTCCTGAAGGAGATAAAAGTGCAGTGGCCTGGCAGTCATTTAAAATTATTTGGTCCCCTTCCTTTCACCTGAACATACCAATTTTACTTGCAAGCACAGAACTCTGCAGAAAACAGAAATCCCTGTAACACGGGTACTGTTTGTTTCATTAGAGTTCACTGCATATGTAAATACACTTACAAGCACTACAACCATAATTTCACTTCAAACACCACTTCCAAACCCAAATTTAAAAGAAATTGAAATCAAGGTTTGTCTTGGGTGGTTTAACATTCTGAATTTTAATGACAAGGTAGTTCCAACTTTATCTGTTTCAAAAGCTGACCTGCACTTGCATATAGAGGTGAGCTTCTTGCCTCTCCTTCCTCTTCTGGGCTTCTATCCTTTTCTCTTCTTGTAGCCTTTCTACAAGTTGCTGAGGAATATCGTGGTCTGTAACAGGCTGCAAGACTTCACCTACAAAGCAGATTTTGTGATGTCATTCCAAGATTTGCATCAAACAGGGTTTTCTTCATATGCAGTTGACTTCTCTCTGATTTGAAGTCAAAGCTGGGCTTTTTCATCTCTTAATTAAAAACATGGTTTGCTATCATCATGTTTTGGCAAAGAAAGCACTTTCTATCCTAAGCCAAAATATACTGCTTCCATGAAATATGTATCAGCCTTCAGAATTAAATAATTCATTCCAGGATTCAGAAAATATTTACCACCACTCAATAGTGCTACCTAGACTCACAGAATGGTAAGGGTAGGAAGTGATATCAAAAGACCATCTAGTCCAACTCCTTTGTCAAAGCAGGAATACTTAGGACAGGCTGCAAAGGAACACATCCAGATGGATTTGGAAAGTCTCCAGAAAAGAGACTCCACGACCTCTCTGGGCAGCCTGTTCCAGGGCACTGTCACCCTCACTACAAAGAAATGTCTCCTTGTGTTGAGGTAGAACTGCCTGTGTTCTAGGGTGTATCTACTGAAATGAGACTGGCACCTTCATCCTGACACCCACCCATCAGGTATTGATAGACATTAGTAAGATTCCTTGCCCTCAGCCTTCTCTCCTCAAGATTAAACACATATATATTAAAAAAAATCAATCAGATTTAGTTTCCTTCACTGTAGTTCACTGATTTCTCCATCCTACAAAGCACTTTGCAGATACACAGTCCTGTCTTGCTGTGTTACAACACCCAGAGGTTAAGCAGATACCTGTGAAGAGTGAAAGACTGACTGATCCCATGGAATCTATAATAAATTCTAACGCTAAGGGAGCCCCTTTGTGTAGGAAGACCATCAACAACTGAGAAGTGAACTATAGCCCTAAACCCCCATAATCAATTTGGAATAGAGGCAGAGCATACGTACTCAGCTTTGACTCCCTGATGTAAACCAACATGTACGCGTTCGTACAGTGCCGTACAGATAAGTCATCATCGTGACCTCCGTAGTTGTGTTCAATCGCTTCTTCCTTCGTGCATCGCGATACAACATCGTCATCAAACTTACACCACTGAAGAGAAAACGTTATGGTGTTTTACACACAGAAGCATGTTCTTGAATGATAAATTAAGCCTATTTCTGGCATGTCTTTCAGCTCTTTGAAGTAACAAAAACTGCTCTTCAAGCAGAGTGCATCTAAAAAAAGCCGTAGCTCGGGATGATTTGTGCTACCTGCTACTTGTGATCAGCATAAGGAAAGCCATAAATACCGAACCTTTACTGAAATAGTTGAGTATTTTGCACTGAATACCAAATCCCCACAATTAGTCAAAGAACTTTTTCTTAAAACTGTTATTCAGATATCTAACATTTCTACTAATTGACCTTATTTACTGTAAGCTAAAATAAAAAAAGCAGTGATGCATATCTGGTAACTGTACATTTCATTTGCAGCAACTTGTAAATTAAAACAATAAAGCCAGTTAAGGAAGACAGGCAAATTCAACCCAAAATCTGACTTCCTAATTTTCATGTGAACAAGTGTGTGTGTACACACAAAACCAGTCAACTCGAAAGAGACACCTGGCCTACAAATGTCCAATCCAATTAAGTCATCTAAACCTGTCACAGTGGGACATGCAAATATACTGAACTTCTGAGTCATTGAAATGTTTGTTCATACTTGCTTCAGCATAAAGTCAGTCTAAAAAAAAAAACCTGGATAAAATATCCACACATAATACAAGGCACACCTGAAATGATTCCCTCAGCTTGCCTTTTGCCAAGAGCCAACAGCAAAGATGAAGCTGCTCCTCTCAAGACAAGGAATTCTTTAATGGCTCCAAGCATGAGCTCCTCCCAAGGAGGACATTAGGGTTGTTGGGTTTTCCTTTTGTAGATACAAACTAAGTTTTCCAAATATGTCGAAATAGGCACCAAATATAAGAGTATTGAGCCAATAACGACATGAAAACGTCCTGTGTGATGGAGTGTGCCAGCACACTCTTCGCTCAGTGAACACACCTTCCAAAAAATTGCCCATGAGGAACACTGCCTGTATATATTTGCAAACCACAAACATGTTCAGGAGCTTTTCAATACTCACTTTGCCATCTCCCTTTGGATTCAAGTAAACAACGTAATGTCCACCATGGTTATCTCCGCTGTGGACTAGAACAGCATGAAGAATGTAATTTGCAGGATCTTTAGGATCTGTTTTTTGCAAAAATTCATCTAGTGGCAACTGTTCAGGAAACTCAAACCTAGTGTTGAAAAGAACGGAGACAGCTGTAGTACTTGCAGTTCAGAAGCAGCATGCTGTTACGCAAGGCATCTCTACTTATTCCTAAAGCAAGTTACAAAAATGAACAACATAGTTGTTACAATGTCATTTCTACGCAGACAGTGGTAAGATTTTATCTTTATAAGCACCTTTGAAGATGTATGGCCTCAGTAACAAGGGTAAGAGTACTTTATGGTGCTGGTTTGGATTCACTGTGGCAAGGGGAATAGTTCAAAACCTGCTGTTTTCTAGTACGCAAATCTGGCTTTTCTAGCACTGGACTGCAACGTAACTCTGAAACATCTTCAAGCTGCTGCAGTCCTACCTTCTTGGTGAGAATGAAACCACTGTGATATAGATCTACCTTACAGCCAACAACTTAGCTCCTGGAGAAAGTATCAGCCTCTACTTACAATGAGTGGACAAGAGATGAAGTGAAAGTAGAGGACTACATATTCATCCTACTTTTCTTGTGGTAGCCTATGGGTATGTACCAATGTTCACACCCAAGAATGTTCCCTAAAGTGTTAAAAGATGCTTTCACTGGTTTCCCAGTAAACAAAAACACCCCACCCAATAAATATCTGAGTACTCAATTTGTCATTCAGAACCTTAACATTCAATCAGGGCACCTGTGGGGACTTCCACCATATGTGACTGTATGCACCTTCCTCTTGGAGTTGAAGTAAAAAATCAGATTTTGGCAAACATTTTTTGGTAAAGCATATTCATGGGTCTAAATTATACACTGACAGAGAAAACAACCCCAAACAACTTACCTATCATTTATCTTTATGTTTTGGTCAGTCTGAGGATCATACATAAATCTCATGAGCTGTAGGTGTAATACTGGTGGCAACGTCAGGAACTTCACACCTTTCTCTGCCTCCTAGGCAGTTTAAAGGAAATCAAAGGTTTAAATTGCAAGACTTTTAGCAATTCAAAACACTTATTTGCTGCAGACATTTTTTCTATGGTCTTTTGTTTCATAGGTTTGACAACAGAATGTGTGCCAAAGAATGGTTTGAAACTTGGGTGGAACTAGCTTCAAGTTGGACCTAGCTTCCCACGAGCTACTCCAGTAACATGTTCAAGAACTCAGCCGATTTGAATTTAGGTCATTCGTACAAAGATGTGTGAATGCCTCACTGCACTTAGAGCTACCTGTATAAATGAAACTGAAAGAGAACATGGAGGCAAAAGTTTTGATCAATTAAGAATTTAATGGTCATCATATCCTGCCAGCAAGTATTTGGCTGCTACATTGTACCTTAAGAACAGCTACAGAACATGTGGAACACTACTGACAAAAGCTGATATATGGAGGCTTCAAAAGTAAGCTTTAGTAAAGCAACATGTTTTTTAAAGACTTCACAGAATCCTAGAATGGCTTAGGTTGGAAGAGATCTTAGAGACCATCTACTTGAACCTCCCTTGCCATGGGCAGGGACATCTCTCAACTAGACTCAGCTGCTCAAGGCCAACTTCAGGTTCTTACAGTGGGTGTGGCAAAAAGTGCAGCTAAAAAGCTCAGAATGGTCCCTTGACAGGGACTTTTCATAAACATGTCCAGCAATAGGAAAAGGGGGAATGATTTGAAGCTGAAGGGAAGTAGATTTAGACTGGATCTTAGGAAAAAGTTCCTCAGTATGAGGGTGGTGAGACACTGCTCAGGGAGGCTGTGGATGCCTCCTCCCTGAGGTTGTTCAGGGCCAGGTTAGATGAGGTCTTAAGCAGCCCAGTCTAGCTGAGAGGCATCCCTGGCCTTGGCAGGGAGATTGAAGCAGATGATCTCCAAGATCCCTTCCAACCTAAGCCATTCTATGATTCCCAGGCTTGATATCAGTAGAGCTGTTAACCACTCTAGTCCCTAGAACACTTACTGGTATAAAACTCACTGCTAATTAAATTGCTTTAAGATCCAACCTCCATTTTAAGAGACCTTAACTGCTGTTAGAAGAGCTTAATTGCTTGCTTAGGGGAAGTATCACCAAATTCCATTGATACAACCTAGAATGGGTTTTCTACCACTTTTTCACTACCTAAACCTTGTAAAGTTATTTTACCAGGGGTAGAGAAATTAAATTTAAAAATCAAAATTTAAAAAAGGCAAATACCTGCAAGCCATGTTCTCCTGCATCATACTTGTTGTCACCATCCAACTGTTCCACTGCAACATAGTCAATGAAGGACTCAAAAACTAAATGAAAAAGAAAGGTTGTGAATTGTAGGGAAAGTTTACCCTAGTCTGATTGCTTAACAATGGATTAATCAAATCAGTTAAGACATGAGATTTTGCATTTGAATATTTCTGTCTTTACTTTAAAAAGCAAAGTTTTCTGTTGTTTAAGAATGTCAAGAAAAGTACCAAATTGTCAGGGGATAGATAAGAAAAGCAAAAGGTTTTAAAACCATGTAGGTTCAGTTGTTTGTCACATCTCCTGGTCTCACTTTTTATCTGTTAAGTATCAAGCTAGATGACTGCCTGCTGGACTTGCACATGTCCTTTTTAGAATGTCACATGCCAAGTACCCAATGAAGTTGTAAGAGACCCCTCTGATTAATCCTTAGTTCTTTTTATTTGCTTATTAATGAGGCCAGGTCTAAACAAGGATCTATTTCCTCCAAGTTCACCCTCATGTGTAAATTATAACCTTCTGTTATTATCATAGTACACACAATACACTTTTATGACACCTGGAAAACTCCTAAAATATGTTAGAGTTTTATGAAAAGATATCAGTTAGAGAATTAAAGATGAAGGAACAGTAAAAAGAAAAGAGAGAAATAAAAATAAGGTAACATATGATGTTTCCAATGAAGTATCTTAGAGCAGAGACACTGCAAAGTGCCGAGTGCCAACAAACCCACTTGAGATCAAGAGATACACATCCAGCACGTTTAAGTATTTGACTGGTGCCCCATAATGCATCACTTACTATTTTTCTTTCCCTTTATACTTAGCTGGATGTCATAATAATCTTCTATCCGTTCAGATCGATAGTCTACGTGTTTGCACTGGATATAAGACTGTAAAGAAAAGCCAAAAGGACACAGACTTTAAATGTGTTCAAGAAACACAGTTAATCTTATTTCTGAAGCATATTAAATACATACCACCATCTTGCCTCTGAACAGTTTAGGAATAGTGCCTTCTACACACGTGCCTTTCATTTTATTTTCCACGTTATCGAGCAGCTGAAAGAGAAACGAGCTTTTACATTGGCCAGACTTGCAGGCTTGGAATTTATTCATCTCACAGATGACTATTTCACTGGTTAAACTCTAAGTGAAATGCTGGCTTATTCATACTGGCATTTTTCTAGTCCTTTAAATCTTCCTCCTACTCCTGAAAACTGCACTGAGGATTGCTCCAGCTACACTTTTTTAGTCCCAGAAAACCTCACAAATGCAACAATACATCTGTATCTTCAAAACTGCATTTCCCTCTGGGGCTAAGTACCACTAGCATACAGAACATTAGGAGTTGGAAGTGCCAAAGCAGGGTAGAGCTCACAGGAATGCATCCAGGAGGGTTTTGAAAGTCTGCAGAGAAGGAGACTCCACAACCTCTCTGGACAGCCTGCTCCACCACCCTCAGTGGAAAGAAGTATCTCTTCGTGTTGAGGTAAGGCCTCCTGTGGTCTAGCTTACACCCACTGTTCCTTGTTCTTATCACTTGACACCACCAACATGAGACTGGTACTTTCACTTTGACACTCACCCCTCAGATATTTATAGACACTAACAAGATCCCTTCTCAGCCTTCTCAAGACTAAACAGTCCCAGGTCTCTCAGTCTTTCTTCACAGAAGAGGCTCCAGTCCCTTCCTCATTCTCATACTCTCCATTGGGCTTTCTGCCGTAGATCCTTGTCTCTACTGAACTGGGAAGCCCAAACTTGGACACGATATTCCAGGTGCAGTCTCAACAGGGCAGAGCAGAGGGGGAGTAGAAGCCCTGTTGACCTGCTGGACACACATTTCCATAACACACCCCAGGATGCCATTGGCCCTCTTGGCCATAAGGGCATATTGCTGGCCCATGGACAACTAGGACTCCAAGGTTTTTCTCTATGAAGCTGCTTTCCAGCAGGACAACCTCTAGTCTGTACTGATGCCTGGTATTACCCCTCCCCCCATTTATTTTTAGCCTTCCCTACGCTTTACAAATTCTTCACTCACAAAATGTCACATCAATCCCATTCTTAATACAAGGAGAAACAAAGCAAGGCACAAACTGTCTTACAGAGCCAATTTAAATTAATCAGTGGCAGTATCACTGGGATTGCTACTAAATTATATTACATGGGCACAGTAGCAAGAGACAACATTAAGCATCAGAGATCAGGGATTAAAAAAAGCAAAAACATACCACTCTACACAGCTCCTGGACATCATGCTGCATGAAACTGTCTAAAGTCTCCCACCTTAGTAAGACAAATGAATACAAAATTAATGTATTAAGAAGAAAACTTACACCTCAAAAGACATTTTGTGGTTTCTTTGCAGCTTAAGAAGTTTATACATAGCAAGATGTAACAACTCTGAGATTTAGTACTGGCTGATGCACAGGAAGATTTAGTTCTGCAGCATTTACTTGGCAGGAAAAAGGGAAGGTGAAATTGGGGTACATTTTGGCAGCCATTAACTGCTTGCTTGCCTTCTTTCTCTAAATCTGGGGACAGGGACCAGGAAGGCAGCTGAAGCCAGTCAAAGAGGCCAGAGCCAGGCTGTCGCTAGCATAACAATTCTTCCAGCCTACAACCTAATCTCAGTTCAAAAAAACTCCTAAGAAAAGGGCTGGGAGCAATTTAATGCTGTCAGAATTGTTTCTGCAACGTGCTTCTAACAGCCTCTCTTTTGAGGGCCCTTCAGGTGGAGTCAAGTAGCATTTAGGGATTATTTCAGCACATGAAAGAAAGTAAATGGCTTTACAGGGAATACTGGCTCCTTTGTGTTCATCTAAACAGTGAATCCTGGACACACAGTAACTCCAAGGATGAAAGGAGGCATCAAGTCTCCAGAACTGTCCATGTGCAAACCCACTCATGTGAAAGGAGGGGTGAGAGCAAGTCTCTAAATGCTCCATAGCCAGTCTGGCACACTGCCATAAGGGCAGGCAATGCTACTGCATATAAGTGTAAAAGTGGAGTTAGTTTCAGCATTAAATATTTTCTCCTATGAACTCTTTAAACTAAAAAACGATTTTTAAGTCTCTGACAACTCTTGTTGCAAGAGTCATCACTCCTAACATAAAAACTAAGTCATGGTTGCTGCAGGCCCTAGCTTCAGCATCAGCTTCAATCTTGGCCTTTGATGCCAGAAGTGATGCACGGAAGCGATCATGTACCAATGACCACTATCAACTCTTACTTCCCCTCCCACTGTCTTCTGACTCACCACCACTGGCACACAGCAGCATACTGCACCCCAAAGTGTACCAAAACTACTGTGTGGGGATCTGCATTTAAACAAGCCAAACGACTTGCTGGATAATTAAGAACAGGAAACAACCTCCTGACTCCCCTAGCTTTAAACAGTAGTCAGCTTAAGGGACAAAAATCAAAGATAAGAGTTCCATGCTAGTATTAAGATCCAAAGGGGCTCCTTTAGACAATGGCATCACTTTCTACTCAAAGGAACCAAATTCATAACACTCAGTAAAAAGTTTGGCTCTACACAACATATAGGCAGGTCTCACAAGGTTAGAAATATCTCTGACTTAATGGGGAAGACCAAAACTTTAAACAGTTAAAAATTCCTTCCCAAGAATGAAGGCAGGTATGAACACATTTTTCAGATCTTGCTTTCAGGTACAAACCAAGCATCTGCACCACTCTCAAGAAAGGTCTCTTCACATTGCTGAAGATGACATAGGAGGGATCAAAGGTCAAGATGAAGTATTTTATGATATCAGTATGTCTCTCCAGTGTAACAGGACAGCAGGAGTGCTGATAAACTAAATATACAGTGTGCTAGGAGGAAGAGAGTACGACCAGATAAACACAAAACTGAGGATACCCATTGTAATTTAAGCTTCCCTCAACAGCTGTAAAAGGAAGGTTCTAAAGAGTCTTATGAGAACAAAGCACTTAGCAAACAAAGCCTTAGCAGATGATGTGGGCTGGACACTAAGACAGCTACACAAAAAATACGATACCAACTTCCTCACCTCTTCTTCAATAAAAACATTCTTGTCATTACTGCTGCAAAAGACTATTTTACAAACACAGTGTCACAAAGCAATGCAAACTGCAACCTATTAGAATGTTTTTTGGTAAAACCCTGCTCCATGTTTACACAACAAGCAAAGCGAAGGCTTGTTAAACTTAGACTAATCTTAATCTCCTGTCCTATTTTGTGCCCAGCTGAAACATCAAACTAGTAAAGAAAAAAAAAATCACCACTCTAAACACAACTACATTGTACAGTTCTAAGTCTGAATGCTTCAGATTTTAAATGACACTCTGTAATAGCATCTTGCAGCAAGTACCACCAGCCTAGAAAACATACCAGGAATTGAACTGAATATTGAGCAAATCTGAAAACAGAAAGCAAGTCTTTCTGTAAAGAAAAACAATGTCCTAGAATGAGGAAAATGCAAAGAATTAACTGGTATGTGTGCTCTGACACCTTCATTCAACAGATACTCCTCCTAAGCTTCACATCATGAAACAGAATGGAGCACTACACATCTGTAAGTTGCCCACAGGCAAAAGCGTCTGCACCTTCGGGACATGGGGAGAAAATGTTACAGCAGTCACCAGTGCAGAACTGACACTACGGAAATGCAAACCACTCCCATTTCTCTACATTTAAAGCAGAGCCATTAACAATATACTAACCACAACATTTCAACAATATATTTAGTCCTGAATTTTACAGTCATAAACATCACACAATTTTCAAGTACCAGGTAAATTAAAATCCTGCTATTAACAGCTATGCTTGACTGTGTGGTGCTCCCTTCCCTAAAAAAACCTGCCTTTAGTACTGACTATAAGTAAAAACCTATCCAAGTAAACTAAGAAAAGTTAGCAATTAATGTAATGCTTCTCTGAGCCTCTCTAAAAATAGACTAATTTAAACAAAATCTTTTTAATGAAAAGCTTTATGAAGTCTGTAATCTCCCAACAAATACCCACATTTCTGAAACTTACCCAAAAGATTTTGTTAACTTTTTAGTTCCAACTGGTTTGTCACTGTGCTGCAGCTCATAAAACACTCTTTGCAAGGCTAAAGGAACACTTTTGGATGAATCATCTCCTTCTGTGGGCATCATGTACACAGCCTGAAAAAGCATTTAGTTCAATTAGTATCTAAGGAAAAGTTTATTGCTCATATTGTTTAATACATTCTTTCCTCTTCAGTGACTTCCTTCATAACACTCTATTTAATCATCATTGCAAAAGAGGCTGAAAAAATAAGCTCATCATGTAGTGTAAAAACAGTAATTGTCTGGAATGCCTCTTCTTAGAGCACAGTGGTTAGAAAGATGTGAACAACAGACTCCATCCATAGCTATTTTGTCTAAACAGTTTCTTTGTTCCACCCTAGCAAAGTGAACAAACTTAAGTATTGAACGTCTTCAAACAACTTAATACGTCTGCTATGTCTACACAATCATCACAGCAGGACCAGGCTTTTAAAAGTAGCCTCACCTTTGTGCTGCAGCTTGGCTCTCTGTAAATATTGTCACCTACAGGGAGGCAAAAAACCCAAACCACACGAAACCATAAATGGCAGTAAGTGAAGAAAGCCAGGAATGGTCCACATGGAGAGAAGCCTGTCAGAGGAATCTCTGAGATTGCCCAATAGATTCAGTCCTACTTAACATCATTGCTGTCCAGCAAATAAACAGCTTAACAATTCAATTCACTGACTGCACTGATTGGGAAGGATTGGGAACAAAGAAATTATACAAATAGACCAAACAGGAATTAGGGGAACACAATAGGCACTGAAATGAAATTTGCTTTGTAAAAACTCTACAGCAATACATACAGGGAAAAAATCACTGGCAAAGAAAAGGGATTTACAGTGAGATGTCCATTTAGAAAACAAACATAAAAAGAAATCTCAGACAGATATGGAATGAGATGAGGGAACAAGGCATGAAAACCAAAAAATTTCAGTTCCCTATATGCAGAACAAGGTTGGAACTTTCAGTACATAGCTCATTTGGTGGGAAAATGTTCATTGTTAAATGAAGGACCACTGCAGAGGTGATGGGAACCAGATGAGACAGACGTTAGATGAAGACAAAACTGATATAAAAAGATCACAAATGAAAGACACAATAAAAAGAAAAGAAGAAAGAAAAAAGGCCAAAAAAGTTGGTAAGAATTTTGGCAGGCTAGTTTCCCACTCTATTTCAGTCCAGCAACATGAATACTTAGAAGAGTAATATTCTTCTAAGCACTAAGATGAAGAAAAATTAACTATTTTACTGAAATACTGAAAGTTTCATACAGAAAGCAAACCCCTATAGTCAAGACAGACCTTGGGAATTAATCAAATCAGAACCTTTGCATTTAATTCCTATTTGGTTGCCTCATAACATCTGGACGATTAATTCTTTTCCTGTATCTCTCAAGTAATATTACAATATTGGCAGTTCATTACTAAATTACTTCATCCCAGGTGTCATGAAGAAAGACACCAGTTTTACTTTTGAAATTGTACACCTCTTACTACAAGCTAAGCATTCAACACACAGCCTTTCTTTGGTTCTTCACTTTGTGCATTTAACTAGTGTCTTCTCAAAACCTGAGTGTTTCTTCAAGCTAAAACAACTGACTTTTCAAAACCCATTCTCTACAGACCCTTATTTTAACACCTTACCCTCCCAAACTCTGAAAGCTTGACCTCAAGATCAAGGCATGGGGCATTTTGATCCTCTGGAAGAAACCAGAATCTCTAATTCAACACCTAAGAAGTTCCCTTAGGAAATGAGCACAAGAGAGTGACAGGGACATGTGCAGACAATGGCTATAAGCAATGGAAAGAAATATCAGTTATTTACATGGAAAAGAATGCTACAGATAAGCTTGAACACACTGCTTAAGGTCAACACAATTACTTGAAGATGGGAAGAAAATGTTGTGTATGAAATTCCAAAGCAAGGTAACATATCTTGAGGAGAGCCAGGGGGAGAGAACTGTCCTGGGCCAGTATTTATGACTTTGACAGAGCTATCTAAACATTCTGCACTGTTCTCATCAATTGCTGGGAATTTTCAAGAGAACCAGAAAGTGTTTTCAAATGGACTGACCGGCTAGAAAGGCACAGTCACAGGGAGACACAGGAAGACTCCTGGAATATTATCCAAGATCAAAGCTGAACCCATTTAGGAAATTACCTCTGCCCCTTGCTTAGGCGGACTGTATTTAAATCACAAACAAATGAAGACACACTCTGAAGAGAAAGTTCCTTGGGTTTACCAGTTACCACTGCAGCCACCTAGTTGTTAATAAAGGGAGATGTCATTTCAGATATCCAAGAACCTGCCCCATCTTTTGCATGGAAACAGGGCAAAGAAGAATCACAGAATGTTAGAGGTTGGAAGTGACCTCCAGAGATCCAGTCCAACCCTTCTGCCGAAAGCAGGATCACCTAGAGTAGTCCATACAGGAAAGCACCCAGGTGAGTTGTGGAAGTCTCCAGAGGAGACTCCACAACCTCTCTGGGTAGCCTGTTCCAGTGCTCCATCACCCTCACCATAAAGAAGTTTATCCTCGTGTTGAGATGAAACATTTCATGTTGGTTTCCATTGTTCCTTCTCTTGTTACTGTGCACTGCCAGAGATTGACCCTGGTGATCCTGAGGGTCTTTGCAACCTTGATGTTTCTGTGACACCCAGCCCTTAGATGTTTAGACACTGATCAGACCCTGGAGACTTTAAATGCCTGCCTTGATGCGTTTCTCTGTGACCTGAGCTACATCTTATGGTCCTGCTCCGGCAGAGGGGTTGGACTTGATCTCTTTGGGTCCCTTCCAACCCCTGACATCCTGTGATCTCTAGAGGGGGTCTGAGGTCTCTCAGAAAAGGACCTTTCCATCAGTCCCTGCCCACACATACTCTCCACAGGTATGCAGAGTCTTATTCTCCATAGGTATGTACTTGCCTTTGCTATCCTTCACTGCTTTACCAGCTCTGCTCCTCCTAACAGTAGCTTCTCTGTGAACCAGTCTTTCAGTAACAACAACAGAAATCATTACCTCTAAGTCAGGAGGAATAAGAGCAAGATAGAATTGGTGATAAGCAAATTGAGGACCATACACATTTGATTTGGCTTTAAGAGGAACATGGTTTCTCAAACTGAAAACAAATATGTCTTTTTTTCAGACAAGACAACTGCTGATTCTTCCTTATCTCTAATAATGACAAATGAGTATTAAAACTGTCTACAATTACCAGTGGAGTCTGTTCTCACACTAGGGGCTCTGAAAACCTCAGGAATGAGCAAAGAATTGGACATTCCAGCTGATGTGCAGTAACATTTCCATAAAGGAAGCTGTAGTTAACAGCTAGTAAATCAAGCCTTCTCATATGGTCACTATGCAGATATTAACACTTGCTAAAAGCTGACATTTATTTGTGGGCTGGGAAAAAGTGCAGGGAAATGTCTGAAAAAGATTAGTTCACTTGAAACAAATTTGTATCACAAAAAGAATCTCTTCTTCACAGAACAAGATTACTTCATGGTATATGTTGATTCACTGACTACAAGACAGTCTTGAAAGGAACTACTCAATTGGATTAGATGTAGCTATTATAGAACCACATTTTTTTTTGAAGAGCAAAGCGACGTTGTCCAAAAACACAAAATGCACAAACACTACGAGTGCTGAGCAAAAAGAATAGGCATTATAACCAATTATAAAATTATACCTCTTGCAAAAAAGCAACAGGTACATCAGGTAAAAGAAGCCTAGTATTTATTGCTTGTACATGGCATTGGTAAGATCTCAGTTACAGTCTACTGCAGTTTGATGTGCTATTTTTTGCAATGCTTCAGAGTAAGCAACATATTGCAAAAGAGAAATCCCAACCGGGATCCTTGCAGGCAACACTGATGTAAATAATTATAAGATGGTGGAAAAAGCTGGGACAGTGTGGAAGGTAGGTGCATTAAAATGAGAAATTCTGGAGAAAAGAAAGCTTAATGGAAATGTAACAACTGGTTCAAACAAGAGAAGGTTAAGTCAGACAGTTCTTTTTCACTAAGAGAGACACAATAAGCACAGGAATGCACAGAAAGATCAATTAGGATCAGTGGGATGCTCCAAAAAAAACTAAATGGTGCCAAGACACATTTTTTCTAAAGGATATCCCCTCTTCCAGATAGCCACATCCAATGCCAACTCATCATTTATGTGTTTATCCCATTAAGACTACTACACTCCTTTAAACTGATACACTATCTGGTGTGTTTATCCATGGGTTTGGATAAGATACTTATTGAACCGATATTTAAAGTTCTTCCTTTCAGCAAAGAAATATTGTCTACAGTAAACAAAAAAAGCATAGATGAGGCAAACATGGAATTAAGTTGTTTAAACTACTGAAATTATAATGCTTTCCACCACTACAAAAACACTAATTATACTGACAGAACATTCAACTGCATAACACAAATTAGAAGACCAAACAAATGAACTAGAGGTCAAACATATTAGTCTTCTTAAACTGTCCATGGGCTAAGAAGTCACAAGTGACTTCCATATTTTGACTGTTTCAAGAGAAGTGAATTACTTCTGTCACTCGCTTGCAAAAGATAGAGTCAATCTTACCCCCCACCAATTTATAGCAACTTTAACTCATCATACAGTCCAAGAAAGACCCCTTAAGCTCAGGTCTTGACTAAGTACTCTGGCTGTCTTCAAGAAAAACAAAAGCTTGTGCTTGACAAGCTCTACAGAGAAGCCACCTGCACTCAGCATGGAGAGGAATGTGCATCAGCATCTAAGTCACAACTCTAAAAGAATGAAGGAGGCAAAAAGAACATAGAACTCTTGTTTGACTCATTTATATTGGATATTTCAATTAACAATCACATTTTCTTTCTTGTATTAATTACCTTTCGTAGCTGATTTGTGAAAAATAAAGTCTGTAACAAACTGTTCATGTAACAAGTTGCTCCCTGGTTCTTCAAGCCAACGTATCCTGTGTGCTTCTTTGAATCCCACCTAGAAACAGTTAGTGGTTAAAACCGAAATAGCTCTCTATTAACTATTTGCCCTAAGGTAGTGCTGCCGGTAGGTATTGGCTACTCTTTGTGTCACTTAAAGTCCATATAAACTACATTTCACTACTGCTTGCCAGTAACAACAGCCTGAGCAGTTAATTGCTTTGTGATTTTGTTAAGCTTTCTTTTTCAAGACGTTCTACATGGCAGGGCGGAAAAGTGTATTATGGAACCCAGGGCTATACTTCTAAGAGTAAGCTTGCATTGCAGTAAAATCACTTTGTTTAGAAGTGACATAGTATAAGAACACCTCAGATGAGTCAGCTTTAAAACAACTGTAAACCAAGGCAAGTTAGTTAGCAAAGCCACCAGCAGAATGAGAAGTGTTGACACTAGTTTTGCAGAGATGTTAAATCACAAAATTGTAGGAAGCTCAAGTTCCACAACATTATGCTGGCTAATGTAAAATGGCAATTTACCCTATAAACAAGTCTCTGTGATGAATGAAATATATTGTCATCAATTAAAGGTGACAAAGAGAGGATGTTTAATAAGAGCTACAGATTAGTAACAAAAAATACTTCAATAATCTCAAGCAACATTAATGTATTGAAGATGAAATTCTTCATCCTAAACAATGATACTTACGCCACTCCATGTGGAGCATCTGCTTGAACGTAGACTTCGAAAGTAACTTTGTCCTCTTCTATAAAGCCTTTTTCAGGATCAGTCACTTCCTGTAAAACAGGAATGACAAACATGGAAACTGGGGCTGGCAATATGACTGTAGTGAAGAATCCAGTCAGATGTTGCTTTCTAATTTACAAACTGAAGGACATCAACAAAACTATTTCTAAGCTTAATGCACTTCAATTCTTTTTTCATGTCTCAATCCAGCAAACTCGTTCATGGCTTTTAAGATTTTACAATGCTATTTCCATTTTCCCTGGATAAAGAGAGTTGGTAATCAAAGATTCTTCTTAACAGTATTCCAGACAAAAAAAAATAAGAGCTTAACCTTTGAAAATGCTTAAAAAGCTGTCTCAGCCTTAGTACTATTATTAGAACATTAAATATCTGTACACATTCACAAAGAACACATGGAAATGCAAGAAAATCTATGCTGCTTCAGAATGACACTGTTACACAGTGGAAAAAAAAAGAACAGACATTCAGATATGGAGCAAATAATAATGAGGGAATATTTAAATAAAAATATAGGTGAAAGCAATCTACAATAATTAAGTACAGGAATTTACAAGGGAAGAAAAAAAAAAATCTATCTACAGCAGTGACAGATTGGACAAAGCACTTTTCTAAAGGTTCCTATAGGTATTCAGGTGTGCAAACTCAAACTGCTCCCCTCTGGTAGCAGATTACTGCATGTTCAGTTACTCACACTCCAGGCCATGAAGTTGGAAAAGCCCCAGTCGTTTTCCTTATGAAAGAACAAGTGACTAATACGACGACTGAATGATTTTTCATCATCCTTGTAGTTTATTATCTTGAGAACTGCTTGTGCATGACAAGACCATGACCTATAAATACAGAAGAAATATTTGAAACTCAAAGCCAAGCTTTTTATAGTCATTGTTTTTTATTTCTTTCTTGTTGTTGTTGTTTAGGATTTATGGTACGTTACTTTTATATGTATAATTATTATTCAGATAGGAATATTAATTATTTTTCCCCTAGTAGATATTAAAATTTGGTTAATTGTTATTGAGGTCATGAATACCCAGGGCCTTCTGAAGCCATACTATGAATGTGAAGCTGGAATGAACACTTAGGGCAATAGTGTTGAAGTACTACCAAGCAATTGCAGGTAACAGTGGTTTAAGAAGCCAACTGCTCTCTGAAGTGAGCTATTTCTAATCTAATGCAGATGGATAGGCCAACTCAAAAGTAGCCTCAGCATCTACAGTGTGAGAACTCAGGCTTTGTCTAAAAGGAGGTGGAGGTTCTACCCTCCCTCACCCAAGATAAACTCCGCAACACTCATTTCCTCTGCAGCACTTCCTGATGATCACGTTTATGTCTCACTTGAGTGACGAACTTGACTTTGGGTGAAGACTACCTCACACGCTGCTCCGCCTCAGTTGCTACCTGCTCACATGCTTTACAGGGCAGGATTTATAGTCCAGCAGGGTTACAGAAGTTCCAGTACCACTTTAATTTGAAATAAACCTAGAACCTTTCCCACACCAAGACAGTGACCAAACACTTTCCCCCAGCAATCAAACAGAAACATATCTGAACTCCGCCACAAACTTGTAGCTACATAAGCCATTTTTAGGTCCTCCTAAAGAGAGGATGCTTTGGGATTTATAAAGGTGGGAGAAAAACAGAGACTCAAACCCATGCAAGAATTCTTTCCTTTTGCAGGAAGCTTTTTTGTAGATGTTTGTATTTCTTGCAATACAGATTAACTAGTATCAAATTAGGACCTGTACAATAATTTAAAAGGGTCTTACGTGGAATCAGATTCAGCATTGCACTGTAGGAAGAAGCCTACACTTTTTTGGTGTGGTCTGTCTGGGTAGAGTCGTGGCATAACCATGATCTTCCATGGCAAATTCCGAACGAAGCAGGGAGGGCTGAGAACTGACTCGCTCAATCTGTTGAAGCGTTCAACTGTAAACTGAAATGTTGCTTCTGATCGCCAACTTGTATCTGCAACACACAAAATTACTTGAAAAACCTGATGCGTTCTTCACTTCAAAATGTCATTTTCAAAAATCATGTAACTGGAGTTCTCTTTTATACAGTGAGATATTGGAAGCAACCATAAAACAAGACCCCAAACCTTGAGAGGCACCGAACTGCTGAGCAACTGAAGAGTCTTTTTTTTTTTTCATTCTGAACGCCACTGCAACACCATTCAGGAGAACAGAGCACTGAAACACATACCTTTTGGATACCATTTTCTTAAATGATTCCTTAGGACTAGAATTTGCTATCACTCAAGTTCCTTCTAACACAGCAGGTACAGCAAGACACAAACATCAAATGCTTTACAACATAAATCACAGCCTACTTGTGTCTTCACAGCCCAGTTTAAGTCAGCTCTTTGCATATACCAAGATGGGCAAAGGATTTTCGCAACCTGTTCAATTGCCCTGGGGATACCAAGTCACTGTTCAGATATTTTCTGCTTGCAAGAGATGAACTCCACTGGTTCATTTTTGTTGTTTTGTTTGGTTGGGTTTTTTTCAAAATCTCACACCAGTTTGCTGAGAAACAACTCAAGAGCAGGGTCCCTCACTTGCTGTGGCATGTGAAAATTGTAAAGATTTTTAGCGCTCCAAAACAAAGTCAAATGAGACATTGTGGGGTTTTTATAGACTTATTTTGACACACACAATTAAACTAATTTTGCCTTCTTCCCACATCCCCAGTTCCTCATATACCACAATCTGTTCTGCTTCTGTTGTATACAGCTATAACAGGGTGCTGGAGACTGCACCAGCTTCATGAATGCACAAGGCTGGGCTCTCTTTATTGTGACATGCCTCACATGGCATACAGAGAGGAAAAACCTACAGCCTATCCCAACAAGTTTACAGGGTAGAGATGAAGTAGAGTACACATAAGACACTGCCATCCTTTTTTATGGTAGCAGCTTAACACCTGTGTACCACGGGGGAGCTTTGCTACTGGATGTAAGAAGGTCTGAGTAGCATAAAAGGCTACAGGCCACCTTTCTCGCATTGCCCACTTGCGATGCAGAACTAAAGCAGGTATGTCACAGAGCCAGTGACACTTGAAACCAAAATCACTGAGGCATGACACCAAGCTAGAAATTTGATCAAATTATGCAACAAGGTGAACAGTATACAACAGATGAGTTATTTCTGTGCAAAGAAAGCTTGAAGCTTTCCATGGTACCAGAGACTGTGTTGAATTGTTTTTTTTACAACTTGGTGGCCCCTGGTTGCTACATTCAAAAGTGAAACTCACTTGATAACAGCATGCAATGGTACACATGGCAATACAGAAAATTAGCAACATTTGACCACAACTGCCAGAGAGCTTTGACAGACATCATTCTCCTCCCTTGCAGAACCATTTTCTTTCAAGCAGTCATTCTGCTGACCTTGATCTTGGTAGCACAGCTGATCTTATTTGTATATGGACTGGTAGCCTTAAAAAAGTAACAGTACTACAGTAGAAACCAGCTTTTCTCTCTCCTCTACAACGGCAGTGACCTTTGTGCTACCCAGTGCTGTCAGAATCCTCACTAACAGAACAGTTTGCAGAGTTATTTTCTCCTCTCTTTTTTTCCCCTCCTACATTTAAGTGTGACTAACCAACAGTCTATCACTTGCCTACAAACTGTTCTCTACCTGTTTTACCTCTTCACTTGTCTGTTGACAAAGTAGAGATCTGGTCTACTTTGATCAAGAGCCACGCAAGGATGCAGTCGAAGGAGCTCTCCCCTCTCCAACTTGATTTGCAGGCAGAATCAATAAATCAGTAACACAGTTACCAGTTTAAAACTGCACCACACCTATTTCAAAACCAGCTCCAGAACACCTCCCTGTTCACTATCAAAATCAGCACTTCTGGCCTCAGCCAAAGCTTCCAAAGAACAAGCCAACCAAGTTTGCGTTCAGCCTCCTTTGAAGCAGCAGCTTTCAGAGCACTTCAGTACAAGGATGCAGCAGTGCTGCTATGGTGTCAGCTAAAAAGCACAGCCCACGCAGCATCTGCAGAAGCTTCACAGAAAGTTTGCCTGGATTTCAGATTTCTTTTCAGGAAAGCTGGTGCGAGAGAGCTCACTAGAGAAAGGTACTCCTCGCAGTAAAAAATATTTGAGCAGCCACAAGTGACTACTTGTCATACAAGCAGTCTCAAAACATAGACCAACCCTAAAATAGAAGTTTCTTTAAAAACACAGAACACAACTGTTGAGTTAGCCTCACTTAGGCTGCGCGGGAGCAGGAAAGAGACGGACTCACACCAATATGGTACATAGGCAGTCAATCCGTTTACTGAAGCTAAGCACGATGCTTATATCGTGGAGTTTGGTACAGGGGCGTGTACTTCTGATAGGCTTACACAGCAGAAATAGGCTGTCCACACACATAGAGGCAGACCTGACCAACTAC
Organism: Pogoniulus pusillus; assembly: GCF_015220805.1. NCBI lineage: Eukaryota > Metazoa > Chordata > Aves > Piciformes > Lybiidae > Pogoniulus > Pogoniulus pusillus. Next base: position 13,024,499 of record NC_087276.1, on the reverse strand, counting down.
CTCCCTTAATGCCCCTTTGTGCAGCTAGCCACAACGTTTTCTCACTCCCAGGGCTGAGCAGCCTGCCCTCTTCGCACAGCTCAGAACTTTTCTCAGCTTCTCTGCTAGCCTCCCAAAGCCACTTTCCTGCAGCTATGCCTCCTTATCAGAATGACCTAACATTACCCTGCCTGTTCTTTTCACTTCAGTTCTACTCAAACCGACACACAACCCATCAAAATAACAACCTCCTTCTCCTTCCAGAAAGCCTATATTTTTAGGAAGTGCAATTGATTAAAATGTGAATTATATTTTTAAAATGAAGTTTAAATAACAGGTGTTATGAGTACTCCAAACATAAAACTAAACAAAAGCTTTTTTTCACCATCACAGACACATCCACCAGTTTCCAAAAGAGAACTGCAGCTGGCAACACAATTCAGCAGTGACTGGCAAGTAAGGCTCCTTTAAGTCCCTAACTACAACCATGATGCATGATCCTGAGCACAAGGTGTAATGAATAAACCCAGATTTCAATGCTTACTGAGGTTACACGCAATGGATTATATCTGCTACACTGAAGAAGTTTTCTCGCTGATGAGATGAGTGTCACATTTAGCACTGCGATATGACAAAGATCCTTCAAACCAAATCTTAAAGCAGAACATGATCCATTTTAAGACTGAAATGTGTATTTAAGTGTTTGAACCTTTGAGAAAAGCAGATTCCTTTACTCTCCTAGTAAATGTTGCTACCTTTAAAGTACACTAAAGTTATTAAAGTATTCTGAACCTGAAGGATTAAGGGAGAAATTGGCTAAATATTCTATGAATATTTTAATAATGATCCAAATACAGCATGCAAGGCTAGCATATGGCTAAGACTGATGCTTCCAAAAGCCTCCTAGCCTCTGCAATTCTTCACAGAAATGAGACTTTAGTAGGTAATTGCAAAGCTGTGAGCTTCTTTAGCTAGGGACCTTCTGTTTGAACTCCAACTTCTAAGAGAATTTATTCTGTGTGCTGTTGCAAATACTGATGCACCTGCAAACAAAATCTGATCAGAACCTTGGTTTTATTATTTTTTACTTTATTTGCAGAAGCTGCTTATTCCAGCTCACAAAGCTTAGTCCATTAAGTCGTTTTCTGCACAAAGCATAGCATATTCCTTTGGCTGTTTCTTTTTAATTGTTAAGACATCATAAATAGCAACAAAAGGTTCTAGTCACACCATTAGGGAGAACACAGCCTTATCTGAAAGTCCTGCTGGTGGTCTGGTGCTGCCCCCATTACATGTTCTTTACAATGCCTGTGGTTAGTTGCCTAGCAAAGCAGACAAGAGCTGCACTTTTTTCTAGTCTCCTCAGTCACTGTATTTTGTGCCAGGCAGGAAGAACAAAAGGACCTCAAAAGTTTCTTGAACTTAGAAATTCAGCAGAAAGCTGGTTTCTATGGAGCATCAACCTTTGATCCTACTCCTCACCTCTTTTCACAGGAACCATTAAACTCAAAGATTTTCACTGAAGAGGTATCTAAATTCTCTTTGTGCACTCTTTATCAGCTCAGATTGATCCCACTTGCTACAAACAGCAGCCACAGAAAATAAAGCATGTTTATCCAAGAGGCCATTGTCTCTCTTCATTTTTCCTCTCTCTTGTATAATGGACAGCTTGGACATTCACACGTACTTGTGCTGCAAACTAGGATAGTGAAAGAAGAATTGCACTGATGTGTAAATAATGCAACAGCAAGCAGCTAAACTGATTTACAAGACTTGGAAAAGAGGCACCATCCACTTATGTGATGCAAGGCCTCAGGCAGGTTTCTGCAATTATAACATTTTGCAACAGCACTATTTTCTGTGTCAACGCAGAGCACAAAGGTGCAGCCAGGCACTTCTTAATCAAACAAGATAATGAGAAACTATTAGAGTATTGCTTAATAATCACATTTTAACTCTGAACGATGATCCATAGCAGAGTGGGCCAAAGCTCCTGACCTCACCGGAAGTCTGCAAAAAAAGCTCTGATGAACCACTGACTTACCATACAAAGACTGCCACCTGACAAGAGAGCAGCACATAAGGATTCTGAATGTCCTGAAGGAATTCCCTAACTGACAAAACTGCTGTTCAGCAATGCACCATCTGCACTAGGTTTCAAGGGATGTATCACAGATCACAACAATGGACAGTATCACTTTCAACAGTTTTTAAATGAGTATCTAGAAAGTGAGTGAAATCACAAGCCCTCAAATGCCTGATCCTATTGTACAAAGATGCCTACACAGAAACTCAGCAGTCACAACCATAGAGGGTTTTGTTTTTTAATGAGCTGCAGTTCAGAGGGCATAATCAAGACATAATCTGTTTTGTCCTCACATATCAGAAAAATATGAAAGCCAAGCTCCCATTTCTTTTATCAAATATTTGCTTACCATCTTCCATGTCTTCTTCAGTGTTGTTATGTCCATCAGCCATTGCTACGTTCCCATTAATGACAGGATTTTGAGTAATTCTTGGAGGATCATCTGTATCTCCAGCTAACACAGAAGAGGTAAAAATTAATCCATTACATTAATATTCCTGTCTCAGGTAATGTTTATGAGACAAAGGGCATATTTTTCAAAACAGCACCTGCTTAAAATCAGGGCACAATTGTACTGGTGTGTGTCTCACTGCAAAACCTCTCAAACAGATTAAGACTTACAAAGCAAAAAGTCTGTATTAAAACAGAACAGAAACACACATTACATAAGGTCATTCTCACAGTTTCCAAATGGCCTTAGAGTCAGTATCTCATAATCAAGCCTCATTAAAGACAAACTTTAAAATTACTTTTGCTGGCATGACATATTTTTACACAGATACAATTTTCTAACAACAGACTTTCTAAATTAGCTATTTACGTTAAGAGTTCTTCAGCACTGCTACTTTTCTTTTTAATTAAAAATAAAAGTAAAAATATAATCAAATGTAACAGATTTTACTTCAGAAAAAAATGGAAAGGAAATCCTTTACCATCTCAAAAACATTTTAGAGGTAATATCTTCCAGTTTCTAGCCTTCACTGGTATTACGTTTTGCTACAGTAATTGTTTAAGTACACACAAGCCGCCAGAAGAAGAGATATAGAACACCTCCATAAACTAAAATACCAGTATTTGAGAGATTCATTGCTTTGACTGAACAAGCTTTTCCCAAGTTATCCAACAACTGAACAACGCCTTGCTCCATTGCTTGCACTTCAAAAGCTGAAGGATCATTTCGTCACAATTATAGGGAAACATATATATATGTGAATATAAAAAGTAATTAAGCTGAACAAAACCCATAACCCCTTGCAAACATCTAAGGACAAGCATTACTTAAAAGACTCTTTAGAAGGGTCTTACAAGTTTTACGCTATTAATTTGCACATCTTACGACAGCACAACTCCCCCAGGGTCATTAAGTTCTGTAAATAACACCACTTTTCACACCTCAACCCTTCCCACAGGTTAGTGACTTCGCGGCAGCCCGGGATGCGGCGGACTCCTCTGGGGAAGGGTTCATGTGGGAATACCCCAGGGCCGCTCCCCGCAGCGTCCGGCCCGTCAGCACCCTGGACAGAGCCGGTCGCGCCGCTGGCCGGGCCGCACAGGGCCCGCAGCCGCGGCGAAAGGAGCGCGGAACCGAGGGGCCCCGTGTCTGCGGGACACCCAGCGGAGAGGAGAGGAGAGCGCTGGACCAACCTTTCGGAACATACAGCGGAGGAGAAAGCGCGGAACCGACAGGCCTAGCTGTTCCAGTCCTGTCTGAAGACAGCTGCCTCTTCCCCGCACAAAAAGGACAAGCACGGCCAAGGTGTGGAAGTGTGGGGGGGTGGCCTAAGCCTTTGAAAAGCCAGGGAACTAAGGCCAGAGCTCCGGTAACACCGCGCCAAGGTGAAGCTGGGCAAGCCACCAGCTGCGACAGTCCTCCCTCTCCTCACAGCCCTGCTACGCTAGGTGTGTGCAACGTGCTTTTGTAGCCTCAGTCCATTCACAGTACACAAAATCGGCATTCCCATTCCAATGATTTACTCTTTTCAGTAAAGCCACTGCACTACTAACCTCTGCCCTGAGCATGAACAGAGCAGGCTGGAGACTTGCTTCTAGGTTAGAGCTACCAAAGATTATAAACTTAATGCTCTTGCAGAGCTTTCATAAACTTCTCAAAATGCAGCAAACCTCACTCAGGCAGGGGTGAAATGTACATACTGAATGCAGCACCCACAATAAAGCATGCACTCTTCTCTTTTCTAATTATTAGTACAAAAGCACACCCAATATGTTTTCAAGTTTGGATTTCATTAGAAAAATGCTGGCAGAAGTCTGGCTCCTGAGCAATACAGCTGCAGAAGCCCCAGCAGCAGCCAGCTGCACTGGCAATGTGGAACAACAGCAAGTGGAAATAAACAGAATTACAACAGAATTAAGGGGAGGACAAGCTTGAACTACTGCAACTCAAGAATAGGGAAAGGAACAAAAGGAAAATAAAGAAGGAAAGATCCCACTGAGTTGATTTCCAGCAGCATGGTGAGAGTGTAACAAGGAAGCTGTCCTCTGGCTCACTTATGTCTAAGAACATACCTACAGCAATGAAAGAGTTACATACATTACACTTATACTATGACTTTTTACAAGTTTGTCAAGTTACCATCAAGGTAATTTTGTATCTAGAAATAAATGACACAAATAACTGAGGAATAGTCAGTTCTCCACTAAAAGCTCATCTAAAATATTTTAAGAGGATTTCAAACATGGGATATTATTTTATTGGAAAAGATTTGTTCTTAATCAAGAAAAAGAGCTATACATCCCTCAAAAATATGAACACTTAGAGAGGAGGAAGAAAACACACAGGAGATCATAGCAAAAGCTTCTGAGAGATACTATTCAGCGATAAGAAAAACTGAATCACAATGTGTGCCACTGCTGCCTTTTCTGACATATATTGACACGTTTTGTAACACAGCTGCCAGATATGGAACCCAGATAACACCACTGAATGTTTCTGTCTTCCATGAGCAAAGGAAATTTGAAACTTTTAATAAAATCCAACTACTGCAGATGTTTTGCACAAACACAACATAGTCCTTGCTCACCAGATTCACCAGCATATAGTATGTGAACATTTACTTCCAACTATAGCATTGAAAAGCAGTAATTTACATTTTCCTTTGTTATCCATAAGAGCTCAGGGGAAAGAACTGCCAAATCATACAAAGATTTAATTAAGAAACATGTTTTCCTTTGCCTCAAGCAGAACAATGCCAAAAACTTATTTAATTATACAATATGGGATTAAGAAACAGAAAAAAAAAAAAAAAAACCAAATCAAAACCCTGTCCACACTGGCCAGGATAACCTTCCTATCAAACATACTACGGTTTAAGCCACAATGTGTCAACAAATGCAGTCTGCTCAACAGAAAGTTTAATGCAAGTTACATAAACAAAGAAATTGTAACAACAAAGCATAGAGTGACCTTGTGAACGAGGATGTTATTAATTCTGGGAATATGGTGTTGCAAAATATTTTTAAAACACAGCTTTTGGTACCAGGATTTTAGACACAGGCAGACTGTTTGATGAAGAGCATCTAAAGATGCTTTCTGCCTCCCTAAAAACGCAACACACAAAACTTTGTAGCTATTATTTCATTACAAAAAGGAACGCCAGGCAAAGGTAGTGATGAAATAAAGAAAACTGTGCTTGTATGTAACCTTCAATCTACTCATACCACTGCACTACAAACACACCTTGAAGTGCTGGAGATTAAGATATGTCTCCCAAGAAGAGGCATTTCAGACATTAACGAATTTGAACAAACCGCTTATTCACTGAAAGCCTGTGAGTGCCAAAATGAAATCAAGTCTAAAACCAGAAACGAGCAACTGAAAAGAAACTGACGCACAACAATATAGTTTGGAAAGCTAGCAAGAGGTGTCAGTCACCATAGACAAATTACTGCATTATATATAAATGACTCTGCAGATGCACACTTCTCATTGCTCATTAACTGAGTCTGTCACTGAACTGCTGGAAGTCTGAAAGTAAAATGGTTATTGCAATTGATGCTAAGGGTTAAAACCCCCAAACTAAACCTGTCTGAAACTACAATTTCCCAAGGGACAGTCAGCCCATACAGAAAGTATTAAACAAACGTCCTTGTCATGGACTACGACTTCAACATTATCATACTCAAACACATTGTTAAGTAATCAGAAAATCAGCACCAGTGATTAAAAAGGATTGTAATCAAAATGAAAAAAAAAAAAAAAAAGCTGTTTCAGATGGATTCAGATGGCTTAATAAGATGACCTCAATGTCACTATAAGAAATATTGCTCTACTATTCTATTGGTCCCAGTAATTCAAATCAACAGTGAAGGAAATCAAGAGGGAAGGAATCCCAAAGTCTGCTATATTTTTTCCTATTAATGAGGAAGCAGAAAAAAGTTTTTTTGAGGATTGTGTGACTTCTGGCACAACATAAGCCCTGTTAGAAAGCAGGAGTACTGCAGAATTTCTTCTCCCTCCAGAAGATAGGATACACTGCTCAGCAACAAACATGCTTGCAGTCACATGCAGACAAAAGCTACAGAATGACTCCACTACTGCAGCAATTAAATTATGGCAGAAAACTGCTACTACTTTAACAACAACAACAGCCAGCTACTAATTTCATAGCTTTCAGTCACAACTCATTGGGCACCAAATACTCAAAATTTGAAATATCATCTATAATGTTTGTCACTAGCTTTTGAATCTGGCAACCACAGATGAGAAACTGAGGCAGTCTCCCTAGCAGGTTTCTTTTGGTGGTTAAGGAGACCACAATGAAGGTGCAATAGTGATACCAAAACCTTGCTTACAACAGATGGTGCACAACCGCCTCACAATGGAAGTCACTAGTATCAAGGACTTTTTTGTATGTCATACTACAGGTGGTTTGCACAGACCCCCATGCAGAACTTCCACGGATATCCCAGAAATGACAAGGGGGTTAAGACTACCAGTAGGGCTAGCAGGTCAACAACTCAAACATCCACAGCTGTCAGCAGCTTCAAGACTTTGATGCTCCAAACTTAATAGTCAATGTTCCGGCTTTAGGGGTGGAGCAGAAGCTGCAAAACACAGGACTTTCTTCTGCAGCTGGGCTAAATTCACATTCTATAATGCAAGCCCTCATTAACTTTTTTTTTTTTTAAAGTATTTTAATACTATTTTGGTGGGATTTTGTTTGCTTATTTGCTTGGTAGTTGTTGCTATTTGTTTGTGGGGTTTTGGCTAGTTGGTTTCTTAGAAATATATAAATAGAACCACATATACATACAGAACAAATTGGAGGCTATGAGTCCCACTGGATGAATGAAGCTGCAGTAAACACTGAGAATAGAGACCTACTGAGTGAAAAAATACATGGCAGTAAGAGACAAGAAGTCAGGCTATGTAAACCTCACTGAAAAATGAGCCAAGTCAGTCTTGTAGCAGTCAAAGTCTATTCAAAGGACATCAGTTGCATGTTGAACATGCAATCCAGGTTCAGCTTTGCACACTCAAAAGCAGCAGAACCTGTAATGAACTCCAGGGGCAGCCTCACCGAGCTGCTGCTACCCAGTGCTCATTGTTTAACTTCTCTGCCACTGCAGAACATAGCATAATCTCTTTTTAAAAAGGAGTTTTAAACTCTATTATTTTTTAAATGTATCAATATTTAAAATACATCAAATAAACATCTAAAAATTTAACTCTTGGGTGCATAATTTGTTATGCCAGTATCACATGGACAATACAACGCAGCTGGGACAGGGGAGAGAGTTTAGTAAAAATCCCCATTGCTAGAAATTATAATGAAGATAATATTCCACAATGTCAAGCACTACATAAAAGATCACCTTTTTACCATCAAACTGACCTTCTGCTATTGTAACTATGGGGCTGTGTATCAAGATACATAAACTGAAAACTTCCTAAAGCCAGCATTAAATGCAGTGCCTCTTGAACTGTTTGAAGCAGTTACCAAACCGTGGTGGTGCAGAGATCACTGATGGGACTCAATCAGAAATCTTAAAGCAAGAATACTACTTCTTGTAAGTAAACAGGAAACTTAGAAAAATGTGAAGATGAAAAATAAATAGCTGCTTCTGAATGGAAAGCACAACATGAACAAGTAATTTCACAAGTTTCCAGAGCAAAGACTCCCCGGACCACACCTGCAAGCAGTCTGCAGGTATTGAAACAGTGGGACTGTGTTTTATGTCACAGTACTAACAGCTCCCAAGAAAACTTGTGGGCTCCAGCAGCTGCTTCTCCAAAAACCCTGGAAATCACTGCTACAAAGCCAGGCTAACTAGACATTACTCCCAGGAGGCAGGGTTTACAAAGAAACAACAACAAAACCAAAGATGACCACAACAAGCAAATAAAAACAACCAACACCCAACCACACACACCAAAATTAGCCAAACAAACTTCCGGCTCTATGATCTCAAGGAAATTAACTTACAATAATCAATTGAAACTACACATGTTCAAAGCAAAATTTTCCCCTCATTTGCTTTGGGAGAACTCAGCCTTTCAAAAGTAAGAGAAATTATTTTGCCTCTAATCCCTACCTGCCGTTAGACTACAAGCACCACTTAATGTACAGAGGGACTCAGGAGAAAAACAATTAAATGAATAGTATTCTACACAGTTTCATTCTCTCAAGACAATCCTTAGTTGTGGTGATGAAAATCTGAAGAGGTATCAATAAATTTCTGTAGTGTGGCTGTCTTTTCAAAAGCATCAAAAAATGAAAGCAACTCACCTAAAACACTTTTTAAAGGATATAAGAATAATAGAGCTGTAGATTCATTTGGTCAATAGAATGGGAAGAAGGGAAAGGGGAGTACATAACACCCAAAGGTCCTACAGACTGACATCAGGATGCCACAGATGTTTTTGTAACTTGGAAATACCATAAATTCTTGTCAGTGAAATGGTGGGCAATTTGCTTTTAATTTATTATTTTCTTTCTTTCATGGTTTATTACTTTTTCAGTACTTGTTACAGTGTCCAAAGGTCTATCTAGCAAAGCAAACCTTTATAAAGGTGAAGGATATCCTGTGAAGGATAATGACTAAGTCTTCAGTGGGGGAAGTCTAGTACAGACACATGAGGAGGCAAGAGACAAGTTTACAGTTTAAGGGAGAAAGGTATTACGAGCAGAGGGAGCAATATGACTTCCAGCTAGGGAGGCAAGATTTAAAGGTCTCCAATGCTTTCAAACTTTGCCTTTGTAAATTTAGTAAGAAAGGAAGGAAGTGGACAGGACATGTATTTACTACAGAACAAGTATCCAGCACTTGAGCTTAAAAAAAATAATTGAAACAGTATTATATGGAAGTCTCTTGCCCTCTAATTGTCATCTGAAACAAATACTTATTGCATTGTTGACTGAGAACTGCAAATCCCCCACAGAAGGACATGATGCTATGCAAGACAGTAAATGAAGAAGAAAACATTACTGGGATGGGACAACTTCCTGAGAACAGACTCATCTCTGCCATGCCTACAAAATATTTGGCAATGACTACACAAACAGTAACACTCCAGCCACCACTTATTACAATGATCAATCATTAGACTGCTGTTACCCTGTATTCCTGTCATTATGTCTGCATGTCCAGAGAGAACATTTTGACAAAACACAGAATGGCAAGACTGGTTTTAAATTTTGCCAATGTACCTAATGAAGCAAGAGAAAAATATATTTTTAACAGGTTATATGAGTATTCTAATCTTAGATAAAACAAAGAAGTTCCTGAAACTGAAACAACATCCATGAAAGATATCAGTCTGTAAATAGTGTTTGAAATTTCATCCTACTGAGAAAACCATCTTTATGTGAGAGTAAGAGGTACAAGGTAACTGGATAGAGCTGAGAAAAAATAGCCTACACAGAACTTGTTCTATAAAATAGGTAATTTGCTGCAGCAAGTAATTTATCTGCTTATTCTCCAAGAGACCAGCAGCTTGATGAGACTTTACAAAACTAAATTCCAAGTCTTAAAAAGTGATCAACTTCTTGTAGACAAGTATCAAACATTTGGGGTATTATCATAGCAATTCCTCAGTGGACCAAAAGCTGCCATTTAAGAAGTGACCCCAAAAGAGTCACTAAAACAGAGACTAAATGACTGTCTGCTTTCAGCAGTTAAACTCATTGCTTTATGAATAATTCAGTGTTAAATGAAAGAGTGCATGAACAGAGTTCAGTTTGGACACCAACAACACGCCTATAATTATCCAACATATTTACAACTTCATGCTCTTGTTGAAGGAGCTTGCACAGACAGCCTTCTCAGTTTAAGATTTTTTTTCATACACTTTTGAAGCCCCAAGTGTTTTAAGAACTTGGGTAGACAGGAGCACCAGCACTAGTTTTACCTCAGTACACTGATGCATTTAATCAGAACGATACCAACCTGTCTGTCTCACTAACCTGGCTTTACCCATTCCACACTGCCACAACCTCTTGGCAGTAATCAGGGCATGAGAAAGTCTGTGAAAAATCTCTTAGAGTTCCTTTTCTTAGTCCGATGAGCTTTGTTAGTTTACATTACAATCCTAGAAAACTAACAGATCCAGAAGAAAGGAAGGGAAACTGCTTCTGTCTCTCCTGTAATACACAGAACCCAGTAACTAGAATAGCTGACAAGACAAATTATTTTCTCCTGCAATAACGAAAGGCTGAAACATCAGAGGTGTCATGACCTATTATGGCAACAGCTACTAGGTTTGCACTACCTTCTCTTTACTGTATCTAGAGCAGCAAACCTATAGAAGCAACTACTCAAACTTGTCACGTCTTGCCTCTGTGCATTCCAGAGATGGTAGCATGATTACATCTTTGCTGAAGAGAAGCACTCAATCCCAACCTACTGCACACACCCTAAACAATTTTTACAGTATCACACCCCTCTTTTATGTTTTCTTGCTTTACCGAGTAATAGACTTATCTCTTGCGACAACAAACGCTAAGCTCTTCCGCAATCATCACTAGAAAGGCTGAAAAACTACTCAAAGAACAATGAACTTTTGGCAGAGGAAAGAAAAGGACACTGTCAGCTGGAGCCCGGGCAGTCCAAGCACCACAGAACATCTGTGTGTATTCCCTACACTATATTCATGGTGATGACAGTCTTGGTGTCTTTTAAAAGACAATTAAATAGCAATTAACATTAGTTTATTTGGATAATAAGGAGCACCTCGTGGGATTGCCATATATGCTCCCAATAGCACCTCCCTCTTCCTTGTTAAAAGTGTAGAAAAGCACACACATTCACCACCTGCATCAGCACAATCTTTAGCAGCCAGACAGCTACAAACACTTTCAAAACTTCTGTATCATTTTGGACAAGTACAGCCCACGGTTTCAGAGAGTGTTGGGGTATATCTTTCAAATGCTACGACTGAATGCTTGCTATATATACTTCAGCAGCAAAAAGATTTTCCATATTTAACAGCAATATAAAATGTTGCCTCACAGGGGTTAGTAAAATGACATACAGCACTTGCCCAAACTAGCTCTGATGGGAGGCTGATTCCATGTGGTTACTTCATAACAAAGCCAAAACATTACCCTCCATTATTTCACGTTCTGAAATTCTGTCTGAGAATGGATTCATACTTAGGGCAAGTGCTAATTTTACTGCTCACTCCCAACATATATGCTGACCTTCACACTAGCAGGAGCATGGAAAGGCAGCATGAATTTTAAACTGTTGAAACTGTTGATCTGTGTTAAGAGTTAAAATGTAAACATTTCCTAGCAAAGAACAAGACTGGATAGTAATATGGATTTGCACTGCAATTGACTTTACCAACACTAGGAGGGAAAAAAAACCCTAACTTTTAACCTCATATCTTAATTTACCTTTAAACAGAGCAGATCACTCCAAGCTAGAGAAACTGCGCAATGAACACATCAGGGACTCATACTTAGGATCTAAAATATTAAGCATTGCTTCCTGTTATTTTCAGTCACACATTGTAAAGTCTCCCTTTATCAATGGAGATTTGTTAATGTTGATTTTGTTTTACTACTTCTTCCTTCATTTCATGCTGTATAGAGAAATGGATAGGTATGTAAAATAGATTCACAGGAATCTGACTCAGTGCTACTAATAGCTAGTACTCTGGAAACTAGGCTTTTGTGAGCAGGAGGAAAAGCAAACAAATCTGTAAACCCTGATATACAATTGTGAGAAAGCAAGCAGAGTTAATGGTATTTCCTTCTCATTTGACAAAAACAAGCGTAAATCCATTTGCTGCATAGTAAAACAGTCTAAATCAAATCTGCTCACAAGAAATTACTCCTTTTAGGCTAACCATGCAACTACTGAAGCTGTTCTAAAGGTAGCTGTTACAGCAAAGCAGCATGGAATCACAAGCCAAATCATCTACAAACGTGAGCTGGTAGTCCTCTGGCCAATTTGGAAAAACAACAATGCTGTCCTTGGGTTGGCAGACAGTGATGATCTATGCTGTGACACACACTGCATACAGCTGGGACGCACAACTGGAAGATCTTGGGATTTCCTAAGCATAGTATCTGACTGTTCTGTACTTGAAACAGTGCTTCTATGACGAACTGCTATGGGCTCTAATTAGCCCAGGGTACCAAACACTGCAACAATCTGCATTATAACACGAAAGCAGAAAGATAATGTTTATAAGGGAGAACTGTAAATAAAGCCTGCTCTTTGTGCTGCTGTGACTTCTATCCCATGAGGAACAGATGAACTCATCAAAAATAAAGACTGGACAGGCTGGTAACATTCACTTCAGACAAAGAAAGGTGGCTAAAGGGCAAAACAAGATATGCCAAAGGAGTATTCTGAATAGCATGGAGGGGAAAAAAAAGCCAAACCCAACAGAGAACAATTATTTTCTACTATTTTATGTAAAGCTCCTTGTATTGTAAATTACCAGAATGTGAGTTTAAAGGAAACAAATTAAAATCGGCTTTTATGCTGCATGTGAAACTTCTGAATGCTATGAAACAGGCCAGGACACTTTCCTAGCTCTCTCTGGCTCAAAGGCAGCTGCACCAGTGCAGAACAGGAGGTCCACAAAGCACAATACACAGATTTGAGACTGGCCAAAAGGAAGCCACAGCAGGCTGAAGGAAACAAAACTACGAAAGGACACCGCTGTAGGGCACCCACCTATGCCCGTTTACAACACCCCAGCAAGCAGTGCCACAGTTTAACTATATTATACAAAGTAACTCTTTTGTTTTCGACCTGATCTCCGATATCACATTCCCCATTCTCTGGGTCTAACAGCACTTGTTTCACTTACTCCTGCCTCTTGGACTTTTCCAACAGAATTCTAGCACATCTTTCTTCAGTTTCCACACCACCAGAGTCAGTCAGAAATTTCCTAGTCTACTTAAGCTATTACTGCTACAAGGGCCATTTAATACCTTTATGATCTTTATTTTCCTCCTTGCAATTTCTCTACTTCCCCTACACCTTTTTAAGATGGAAGAGGAAAGCAAGGCTGTTAACCAGGCTGCACTCAGTGTTCAAGATGCAGAAGCACAGTGAATTTATACAAAGCATGTATTATTCCCCATTCACTTCCGAAGGCAAAGCAATGAATGGAATAAGATTCCATCAGGAGCAGCAAAAAAAGCAGGGAGGCAATCTCGAGAGGCTCAGACACCCTCAGGCTGAGCACAGCAGGGAAGGGAACTTGCCATGCCTCTCGTGCCCCAACGTTTAACATAAGCATCTGCTACTGACAGACCTCAAGACACAAGACACCAGGTTAAACAATTTTTGCTCAATCAAGGGCGGTTAATCTTATGCAAATAATGCAGTGTTTCCATAAGAAGCTTTTGAACATTCATACTGAAAAACCTGTTGCCAGTCTAAAGTTTAAAACAAAGCACTCAGATTTGCACTCTATAATATTTGGTATAGGGGGAAAAAAAAGGGCAAATCAACAACAACAACCAAAAAACCCCAAAGCCCACATGCCTATGATAAGTGTTTAGTACTTTGCATTCAAAGTAAGAGTGTAGATAAGTCATGCTTCTCTCTCATTTCAAGAAAAACAATCCCAGTCACCAAGAAGCATTCAGACAGTGTGGGACAAGGAGTAGGATGAGCCCTGGGGTCCCCACCCAGCCCTACACCCACAGGTGATGGCTTCACCTCCCATCCTATCTGAGCTACCACAGCCCTACATGGCAGATTAGCAGCAGCCACAACAGGAACACGCAGGGCTGAACCAATTAGCGTGGGTCTGCCCGGTGCTGATAAATACTAACCCCATGTCAGGGTCACTTTTACAGGTCTAGATTAACTGTGGGGAAAATGACAACAATTGAACCGTTCAAGGTTCGGGCTTTTTGTTAAGTCCTTTCTGTGAACTGACACACTTGCACACCAGCATGTCCTGGAACAGAGCAACATTTACTACCTCCTCCCGACAGCAGGAGCACAGCTGGCAAAATCATTCTTTTCTTTTCCATTGAAATTCAATTTTTGTTACATTTATTAACACGTACATTTCAGGTATGATACTAAACCACTATTTAAAATATTTCTACCACCCAAAAAATCCACATTTTAGGTAAATTTTACCATTTGTTTTCACTGTGATTAACAAGTAATTATGCTCTTACCTAAAATTATCAACTGCAGAATTAACAAAATACAACCATCCTTTTTCTAAGGGGATGCTTTACAATGAGCTGGACAAGAAGGTGTTTTTTTTATTCTACAAGACACAGATTTAAGGGTTTTCTATTCTCCACCAGTCTCCCAAATGCCTGAAATACATGGTTCACAAGAGTTTTTGAGGTTGTTACTTAATAAGCTCAGTTTTCCAGCCACATCTATTAGTGTCGTTCCATATGCTACAAAAGCTACACTGAGCCAATGAAGACAAGCAGGGAATGACTGTACACAAGAAGAGTGCCTAGCTGGGAAACAGTGAACTTAGTGAGGTCCTTGGCTTTGAACAGACAGGTTAAAAAGGGTCAGGCCTGGTGTCCCCCATAGAGGCTATGGGGTGATTTAGCTTATCCCATCCCATCCCACTCAGCATAGAAATATCCTTCCCTACACCAGAAGTGTCCCCATTTTGATCAAAGCCCCCATGAAGATTCTGGGGTCTGGACACTTCCAACAAACCACAGCCAGTGTATTTCTGGCCAGTCATAATTTACTGAATCACCTGTCAGATGGCTACTCTGCCTCCTCTTATTTGCTGGCACAAACACCAGCAATCATAAAATATCTTTAAAAGCCTTAATGGAGGATTGAACAAAAAAGTCTTCCTAAGTCTTCATAACACAGCCATTAGGTTCCAAAACATTTTATTATTTCTTTAGCAATCACTTTTAGATAAGATTTAGGCTTTATTTTCCCTTTCTACTCAGACAGCAATCCTTCTACAAGGAACCAATTATTTAAGTTCTGAGAAAGAGCTGCTTATTGTTGTTAAATATTCTGAAGATCAGATTCTCTTTATGGCTTTGAAGATGTAAGTTACTGTACTGGAAACATCAAAATGTTAGCAGACACCAAAATTAGCACTAAACTGTGTTACTTATTTAATACCATCTACATGAAGAACAACATTCTTCAAACAAATATCACAGATGAAAAGCTGCTTTATATAGAAAGCATACAGAATCTTGGGTGTTAGCTTCCATTATTGACTAGGAATTCTTAAAAGAATGCAGAAGGGAATTGTACAATCCTCAGTTAAATACTCCACTGACAAGTTTATCACTCTTTTGTCAGCAATTCGGAGTCAGATTTGGGGGGGGGGTTCAAAGGAAAACAAAAGAAAATGTAAGAAGTGATAAAATAGCTTTTCCTGTTTAACTATTCAGTGTTAAATAGCCATCCAGTTGTTCTGGTCCCCAAAAGGCTGCCACAGACCATGTAGCCCAAGTCCAGATCTTGGTTACAGTAAACTCAATCAGAAATGAAGTTCTACTTCGTATTCTAAGAGAAAACAGTATGCATTTTTTTAAAAAGGCCCAGTCATACACACATTTTAAAGCTAGCTTACCTCTTCAGTTCCTAACACAAACTACCTCCATTCCCATATTAGGTGAGAACAGCTAAATTCACACCTCAAAAGTCAAGTTACTTGGGGCATTTATTTTGCTTTTAAAATTACTATTTGTGTCTACTGATGTACACTGGAGAACCTGTAAACCAGGGCTCCCTTTAAAAACTATTCTTTATCACAGACAGAGCTTTTTGCACCACCTACATTATACAGGCACATTTGCAACTGCAAACTTCCAAACTACATGGCTTATGCAAAGCATGCAAACAGCTACTTTAGAAACAGAAATTTGAGAGGCACATTCAAGAAATGAGACTTTGCACCTACGTAATTTCAATTTCATCTCACAGTGCAATCAAGTAGATGAAGGGTGGAGGTATGACGCTTCAGCCTATTTTATGTGCTGGGTCTCACAGAATGGCTTAGGTTGAAAGGGACCTTAGAAATCATTTACTCCAACTCTCCCACTACAGGCAGGGATGCCTCTCAACCAAACTCATTTACTCAAAGTATCCAGCCTTGAACATCTCCTGGGAATTCACAACCTCTCAAGGCAGACTATTCCAGAGTCTCACCATCGTCGTACTGAAGAACTTTTTCCTAAGATGCAGTCCAAACCTACTCTCCCTCAGCTTCAAAACATTCCCCTTGCGTCCTGCCCCTAGACACCCTTATGAAAAAGGACCCTGTAGGATTCCTTCAGGCAGCGGAAAGCAGCTCTAAGGTCCTCCCAGGGTCTTCTCTTCGCTAGGCTCTTGTATGTCAGCACTCTCATTAATGCCCTGACATGTCACCACCCCAAATAACCACCCAGATTAGTTTTTCCCTGGAAAGAGAGACAAAACAAGTTCAAAATTATACTTCTCCCCCACTGGAAAGCCAGTTAGCTCACATGTGGCAGCAGTAATAACTAGCAAAAATACATTCTGCAGAGGAAGATGTACTTCGCTGCTTCCATTTTTGCAGTGTGTTTACTTTCTTCTTTATTTCATGTTACCTTCTATTTTTTTGCTTCATGAGCCAATTCTTCAGACAGTGTTTGAACAGCTTTCTGGTCAACTACTCTTAGTGCATAAAGGCAACAAAACAGACTTGAAAATGTGTTTTAGAACAGCTGACTACTGTGTGTTGCCCAGTGAATTACAGCTCTTATGCTCTGCAAAACACCCTAATTCCACAAGTACACTCCCCATCTCAATACTCTATTCTTTCTGGCAGATCTTCCCAACTGCTTCTATTTTTGCTCCCTTGCTAGCACCACTCATCTGAAGCAAATTTTGAGGACTTCCAAAATTAATTACTGCCTTCCTGCTTTGCCTCTGGCTAGAAGCTGGTATAAACATCACCACTGAACTAAGCTGCATCTCAAATTCCTTATTCTGTTGATGATGAATGATTCTTCCTTTGTCTCAGGAAAACCATAAGTCCCTTAAGTTTTCTCTCCACCCTTTATTTTTCTCACTAATAATGTAGCACTTGTGGCCTGTGTCATCATCAGCCACTCCAAACACACACAGCTGGGACAGAAACCCTTACTGCTCACATATCCTTTGCTCTAGCAAGCCCACTTACATTTCCTGCTCTAACTTTTATCCTACAAATCCTCTCAGCGTTTTGAATATAGCCCTGGAGCATGAAAAAGCAGATTTATTTTTTTTCCTGTCAGTCCTCCCCACTACCGGATCCACATCTCATTTCCTCTTTTTCCTTGACTAGTTTTCCATGATTTTAAACCTGCTAACAGTTCTTCTTTGAGAAAGCAAGTATGGGACAGTGCATGGCAGTGGATCACAGTGGAGGACAGAAATAAATCCAAACGTAGAGGTACACCACAATCTCACTACTATGTAATTCCTGGCAATTTCTAGCTCCATATTAAGAACACAGAATCAGAAAGGACACAATTTTGCTCAAGAAATACAAGTACACACAAAAAAAGTGTCTGCAACACATGTGCATTATTTGAAGGTTTCTCATCTAAAGAACTTTTTTTTTTCTTTTTTAATACCTCAAACTGACAGAATTGAAACAAAGAGCTTCAATTTAAATGCCATTACAGTCAGGCCTGACCCAAACTTGAAACGAGCTCCAGATGTTACCAGTCAGAACAAGGCTAGGATTTAAGAATTGCTAGAGATGGTAATAATTTAACTGCAACTGTTATCCACACAGAAATACTGTTCCCTTTCTGGAAAGGAAAACGTTCTTTCAGAAACATAGGAAGAGACATGCAATGCCTTTGCTATGAAGAACAAGAGAAGATAAAAAAGGACAACAAAAGCAAAGACTGGGCCTGCAAAATGAATGGTTATTGTGCTGCAGGTTATGACAACCAAGAAGCTGTACTCTGGGGCACAGCACTCAGACCAGCAAAAGAACCAAGCCAGCCCTCTGATACAATATTCTGTTTATTTCATAGATGTCTACAAGTAAGTGGTGATGTGCTGTGTTTATCAGAGTGGTAACACAACACTGGCATAGTTTTAACAGCTAAGCACCACAAAAGGAAATTTATCTGTGCAGATGTAACAGGAGAGTCTACCTGTTTAAGCTTGTTCACAGCCCCATCAGACACAACACATTGTGTGATTTTTGCCTAGCAGATATTTGCTCCCCTCCATTACATCCTTTGACCATAAAAATGTTAAAATAAAGAAACAAACATGTATGGGTTTATTTGCTTTCATTCATATTACCAAATTCAGGTATTTTCATGTCTCTGTGGATGTTTTACTATTGATGCCTTTGCAGTGCACTTCTTAAGATTAAAGTAACCCCACAAGACCAAAAAAGTAAGAGACAGACAAGGGATAGGTTGAGCGGTTGTCTGCCTCACTTGGGCTTGGACAGTTTGGGCAAACAAGAGACATCACTAAACATCCAGATGATTATCTGTGGGATGCTAGTGATGTCTGGAATTTTAATAGAATTTCTCTCAAGTTGAAGGATCTCCCCTTGGAGGCAAGGCTCTAAGACTTAACCCATGCACAGCTGTACAGCATGAGAGTGGAAGTCCTTTGCTGAGACCATACTGCATTCATAAGAGAGATGCCACACGCATCACTGTGGGTTGAACAATCCAAGACAAAAAGTGTGTTCCCTCAATGCCCAAACCACTGCAAAATGCCACTCTCTCTTCTTTGAAAATTAAAGCATTTGCTTCAAAATACTGACACAGAATAAATTATTTCAGAATAAAGAGAAGGTATATCTTACAGGCATCTGGTTGTAGCTTTTACTAGCACTCCTGTCACCGTACCTGCCTAACAGATGCAGCCCAATTTGGTTTAAAAGTTTGAGGGAGAATATTTTCATTATTTTCTGCAAACGTTCTTTATTAGCAACCAACTGCACAAATTTCACAAGCAAACAGAAAGGCTATAAACTTCAGAACTTCAATACCAACACTTATTCTCCATCACTTAATACAATCCAGCATTCTTGCAGTTGGAGCACACATTGAATCGCTGCCTGCAACCCTCTTTTCTTAGTCACAGTGACTTTGAACTCGCCCTGTGGAGTTATACAGGGAACGTCCACTACAATGTTCCAGCTACAGGGAAAGCAAAGTTATTCCAAATCCATGGTGAGATACACCTCCCATCCATTTGCACCACAAACTAAAACTCAAGACACTGCCCACGGCACTTTGGCAGGATTATGGCATCTCTCTGCAGCTGAGGTTAAGAACCTGCATTAAGCGACAAACTCCCGTTACACGGCAGCACTGCCTGTGCTGCACTGAGTGTTACAACTACTGTTTTGAGTAGTTTTTTTCCCATTTAGTTTTGTAAGGTACAATAATGAATAATTTTTAGAGGAATACTTAACTCTAGCCCTGATATTTGATTATCATTGCTTGAAAAACACATCTGAGAGAACCAACAGAGTTTTACAGAAAGGAGAAGTTATTTCTTACTACTGCCAATGGACTAACTACAGAAATTCATATTTTCTCCTAAACACAGCAAGTGGTTAAAAAAGCTGAAGCTGAGTGGGTGATAAACCATATTATACAGGTGTGTCCAGATACTGAACTACCATTAAAACATCATTTTAAAATAGCTTTTGCTGCTGCTGAATATCACAGGGACAATCCAAATTTCTCTGCAGATCCAGGAGGTAACTGCATACGTTCAACCACAACATACGATTTACACTTAAAGAGTGAGTGAATTAACACAGGAGAGAAATCTGGTGGGCTGAGGAAAGCATTCCAGCTCCCAGAAAATTCACACCCACCTCAGCATAATCAAGTGCACAGCTATTTTTTGAATTTAAATTGAACTTCTGAAGTGAACATACACCACTACAAATTCTGTGCACTCCATGCCTGGCAGGCAGTTAACACAGCATGTTCTCAATGGCAGCAGGAAAAAAGGAACAGATACCCCTCTAGCTTCTCCTCTGCTCAGGTTCAAAGAGCATCTAAAACAAAGCTACAGTCATGAACAAGGCACTTTTCTCAGATGCCCACTTCTCCAGGTGCAATGAGCCGATTTCAAAGCTTGCTCTCCCAAGGCACCCCATTCCTCTACCTTTGGTACCTGACACACAGCAAATGCATCCCCACAAGTCACCCAGCTGGGAGCTTGCTCCCAAGGAAAGAGTGCTGCTAGTAACAGGATGGTGACCTGATTAACTGGCCTAGCACACCACACAGCTATGGGGTGAAATGCATCCCCCTACAGGAAAAGTAAGTTACCAAATTAATAAACTCTCTCCAAATTTCTGGGCACAATGTTGAAATCCCAAGTGCAGCACTACCACCAAGAGTTTAACTAGCTTTTCACACTATGCAACTGTCCACATTTAAGGTAGAAATGACCCAGAAATTAATCAACAGTTACACTTAATTAAAAAAAAAATCTTACTTCAGAAACACAATGTCTGTTTACAAAGCTGTATGCTTCCAAAATATCAAATATTTTTACTGTACACCTGTCCTTTCATTTCACAAGGCATGCATCCATGTTGGTTAATGTGCACTTCAAGGTCTATTAAAAATAAGACATCAAAAAGTCACATTAGCCCAGTTAACCTCTACCAATATTTTGCTCCAGCTACACCACCCCAGCTGTCTAGCATTAAGTCAATTTCATACTCTTAAACCTAACCTGTGAACATGATGCTAACAGTAATAGGTACACTTGAATTTGAACTTAAAATGACCAAAATTTCACACATCTCCTGTAAAGTTTCCAAATTTCTGAAACTTTTAGCAGATTTGCTAAAAACTGGTATGGTCCAACTACATTCCAGAAACCAGTGGCTGCTGTTTAAATTAGGACCTTTCTACTGTCCAGAAAGCTTGTCTGACAGAACAACTATGTTAAGAACCAGCTCCAGGTCTGAATATGATCTAAACATTTTTGTCAATGTAGTGAAAATATTAGAAGAAAAGCTAGTTTGGACAGAAGGTTAACTCCTTTGCCTCCAAATACATTTAGGTTATTATTTCAGGTAACCAAGATTTTAATGGGTACTTAAATCAGAAAAAAGTAACCCATATAGTATAGGTGAGAAAGCTGAAGATCCCTCAGCTGCATCTTCAAGACAGAAAATGCAAGAGACTGAGATTAGGTACAAGGAATACTCTCAAAGAAAATAATGTAGCAGAAGGAAGACATTCAGAAGCAGATCTCCAATGGGAACAATTTAATCCCAAGTGGTTTGCATCCAGTTTTTGTAATGATCAAACCACATGTCTTCACTAAGAGCTTTGTAAACTTGGATCTGATTGATACTCAGCCTTGGAACTTTACTACAACTCTGTCCCTCAATTCATTTTTTAGGGGATACAGGCCCAAGTGTCAAAGGCACTTGGAAAAGTTTTATAAAGTTATAGAAGGTATTGATGGCATAGAAGTTTTCCCTCCATTCTGTCTCCTCAATCAAGATGACCCACTTGTTTGTGGGGACAAACAGTAAAGCAGATCAGTGAACTGAGCTAGGTTAAAAATAAACCCAAAATAAGGAAGTCAGTTCAAATTCCGATATCTTCATTCATTTCGTCTGCCATGTGCTCCCACACAGCTTGTCAGTGGAAGCAAGAAGGCAAAAGAGAGGTGCAGAGGTAAAAAAAACCTGCTCTGGAAATCACCCCTCTCTGGAGCAGTCCTAAAGTGCACTAGAAACAGAGTCTCCTCCTGGTCAGAGAGCTGCCTGTCAATGGGACAGAATCTAGTTGGATGCCTGTATCTAGAGGAGTCCCTCAGAGGTCAGTATTGGGAGCAGTACTAATCAATACATTCATCAACAACCTGGATGAGGGAATAAAGTGCACTGTCAGCAAGTTTGCTGATGACACAAAGCTGGGTGGAGTAGCTGTGCTGAAGGCTGTGCTGCCATTCAGTGAGACTTGGACAGGCTGGAGAGTTGGACAGAGAGAAATTTAATGAAACTCAACAAGGACAAGTGTAGAGTCTTGCATCTGGGAAAGAATAACCCCAAGTTGGTGACTGACCTGCTGGAGAACAGTGAAGGGGAAAAAGACCAAGAGGTCCTAGTGGATGGAAGGATAACCATGAACCAGCAATGTGTGTTGGTGGCCAAGGCCAATGCCATTCTCGGGTGTATCAGAAGGGCTGTGATGAGTAGGTCAAGAGAGGTTCTCCTCCCCCTCTATTCTGCCCTGGTGAGGCCACACCTGGAGCATGGTGTCCAGTTCTGAACCCCTCAGTTCAAGAGGAGTCTCAAAGAACTACTTGAAAGAGTTCAGTGCAAAGCCACGAAAATGACCAAGGGAGTGGAACACTTCCTTACTAGGAGAGACTGAGGGAGCTGGGGTTCTTTAGCTTGCAAAGGAGGAGACTGTGGGGTGACCTCATTAATGTTTATAAATACATAGAGGATGAGTGTCAAAAGGATGGAGCCAAGGTCTGCTGGGTGATGCCCAGTGAAAAGACAAGGGGCAATGAGTGAAGTTGAGGCACATGAAGTCCCATGGAAACACGAGGAAAAGTTTTTCACTGTAAGGGTGACAGAACACTGGAAAAGGCTACCCAGGGGGGTTGTGGAGTCTCTCTCTCTTTGAAGATATTCAAGACCCACCTGGATACATTTTTGTGTGATCTGGTATAGGTGATCCTGCTCTGGCAGGAGCCTGGACAATCTTTTGCAGTCCCTTCCAGCCCCTAACATTCTGTATTTCTGTAAATTCAGTGCTACTAGTAAAACTTCACCAGCAAAAGCATGTGTTCACACATTTGAACACAAAATGTATCAGTAGGTTCCCAGGGCTCATGTTCAGACCTTGATTAGGGTGTACTGCAACTGACCATGTTTTTTCTTCTTGGATTTGACTTCAGCTTTGTTCTCCAAAGAGTGTTAAAAATCTAAATTTTGCTTCATCATTATTAGTTTGCAATGTGGGTTTGTATAAATGCTTCTGAAACAAGCGTAACTTGTAAGACAACCAACAGATAAACATGCTGAAGAGAACCACTTGAGACATGGTCTCTCACTGCATTAATGTTAGCACCTCTCAGTTCATTATACTGAAGGCTGCTGAAAGGTCTTAAAGAATCAGAACGTTTTCTGAATCCAGAAAGAGAGATCACTCTCTCTTAAAAGTGTTTTTATCTCAAGTTTAGGAGTCTGAAGACAAATGCTGAAGTTCCAAACAAATTTCTTCACTGTCAATGCCAACATGCCCAGCCCTCAGGTCCACTCACATCTCTTCCTTAGAGCTACTTCAGCTCTTTTTTCATCTGCAGAGGCTGAAGAGCCCACCAGTTTCACTGTATATGTCCCACAAAACAGAGGAGACAGAACAAAGTCAAAGCTAAAGGAAACTGTTTACAAATAGGCAGCTGACACACATGAAACAAGATCCACTTCTGTGCAATTTTATATTGTTTCTCCTCTTAATCTGTGCTATTATCAAGATCAAGAACAGGTTTCCCCAGCAGAGGTCCACTGGTAAGCAGAGGAGCTGCACAGCTTTCCCTCCTTGAGTGAGAAACCTCAAAAAGCCCTTCCAGTGAAGACTCTATCCCTCCCACACCAACCCTCTCCCTACTTTGGGCAACACACTTTGAGGGCACAGGTTGTAAATAGTCAAATAGGCTAAAAAAGGGCAAATCTGCTGAAGACAAGAGAATATCTTAAAATCAATATGGAACTGTTTGTTTCTTCAAATATAATGCTTCAATTATTACCAACCCTTGTGGTTAAACTTTTAGAATAAAGTATTTTAAACAAATTACTAGTAAGTTTACATTTCTGGTAGATTTTTAGTTGCTTTTAGTACTACTTATTTTTAGTTCCTCAACTGTAAGGACACTTCAAGAAAGAGAGACCACAAAATTTACACTTACTACCCTTATGGCATAATGGAAATATTGCAAACTATTGTTAGTTTTTAAGGGGACCTGGTTTTGGCAAGGAGTTGAAGTCCAAGAAGTATCTGAAACAGACAGGAACAGGAGAGAAAAATCACACAGGAAGAATGAGAAAAGGGAAAATAAAGCAGAAGAAAATTGTGAAACATCATGACTGTAATTGCTGCTAGTTTTGCATGTGGCTTGTAACACACTGCTTACTTCATGTAATTTGCAGATACATTTATGTCTACCTTCAAACTTCCAATAATGTCAACTCTACTCCAGAAATCAGGTTCACCCCTAAGTAGTATTACACAGCTAGCACTTAGCCAAGTAAAGTCTTCAGAAAAGGTCAGTCCCATGCTACTCCAATGACGAAGCCTCAGCTCTTAGCTTGAGCTAATGAACAATAAAAGAGGGTTCACATAGCCTCTACTTAGGCAGATTTCCTTTTAAAAAATAGTACATCTCACAACGTCCTAGGGATTGAAGCCAGAGAACCCATGCAACAACATCTCAGTGTTCTGTCAGCTCTAACATCTGCAACATAAGCCATTCATCTAAATTCATTAATTAAAGCATTTTTATGTCTAAAAATTGTTACCTGGTGATGGTTACCAGAAATATTCTGGTGACAGGTAACAGAGAAGTGTTTCACAACTACTGAACAGCAACAGCAAAGAGTTGGCTGCATCAGGAAAGCTGCCTTGCCAGTAGGACAGGAGAATGGAAGTTCTTCCCCCCACTCCAAATGAACTGATCTCACATTCTTGAAGAAAAACCCAAAGAGTATGCAGAAACTGCTTTGCCTCAGTAGTAGGACTGCCAACTGCACTCTGACTACCACTATGCCAAGCACAGCAGGAGAACTGCAGAACATTTACAAGTTTAAAATGCCTACCCAAATGTTTCCATCCTCGACCAAGACATACAGGGTAAGCTGCACAGCGAGTGACAAGAGGTGGTGGCACAATTGCTCCAGTGCCTGTGCAGGACAGTTTCCTCCTCAGGTGCAGAGCATCCCCAAGCTGCTGGGTCCTGAGGGACTGTGGGCACAGGCAATCATGCACAGGATGCTAAAGAGTGTAGATAAGCCACTGCATGGACCAGACTTGCAGCTGTAGTTGACCATTTAACCAGGACTTCCACAGCTCAAAAGCACACTTTGCACCAAAGGATTCCCATCTGGTCACAGAATAGTATGTTCATCTCACATTGGGAAGTATGTTTTTTTCTCTTAAAAACACAATTTCCCTCCTCTTCAATAGTGTTGAGATTATAGATCAACTCATTTATTAACTTTTTTTACTACAGATGTAAAGTCTACGGATTTTTAGCTCTCAAAATTACCCTTTTTATGAAAAAAATTGACACCACTGATCCCTAATCTACTTAACAGCAATGGATTTGGAATTTAAAACCTGCTCCAAGTTTTCAAAGTATGAGGGTAAAAATGCCTGTTATCAAAATTTCCATCGAAGTTCTGCTGAACACTATCAGTGATGTTAGAAAATGACTCACCAAAACAAAGAAAATCTCTATTGCGGAAACACAACCATTCCTTTTTCTTTTTAAACACAGCTCAACAGAAATCGATCCAGTAGTTGTATGAGGAGATCATCACCTTTGCAGCCCTAAACCACAATTTTTCTTAGAGCTTTACAAAAACTCACATGCACAGGTGGAGACACTGATACATTTTAACAACATCCTTACAGTTGCATCTTGTGAAATCACCAGATGATCAAGCTTAGAGCTATGTTGAACACCATTAGTACTCCTACATATCCTTTCCTATTTATGCTAGGAAAGAGGAAATTACAGAAAATTACCTCAAGAGTTTTCTCAGATTTCTGCATCTAAAGTAAGGTCCACCAGAGAACATTTAATCCTTTAACATACAAAGTTCCAAGTTCTATTTTCCAGCCCTTTTATGATGTTTCATGTCAAAGAGGTGTGACAGTATTTACAAGTCCTCATCACCTAAGCTAAAGAATACTGCAGTACTGCTAAAAAAATCTACTCTGAGATTTCTTCACACAGGACATTCCAGCTCACTACCAACATCATCTTCCTCTGGCCTGCCAGCTGCTTCACTGAGAGTCCAAGTGCTGGTTCAGGATGCCTAAATGACTGCTACCTCCACACAGAGCACATATGCAAAACCAAGTCAAGGTACTGGTGTCTCTTCTTCCCCAATTTAAATAGGAAGTCCCTTGCACATCATCTGTGAGTGGCACTGCTCTGCAGCTCACTTTACAGCTGCAGACAAGGAGAAGTCCAGCTCTGCAGACACTGAACATCCTGTTCTCCAACGATGTTTGATGCTACAAAGCATGACGGTTTTGATTAAATCTTCACTCCTAAATGGGTCAGGAATGACTTATTTTGGTAGTGTTCAAAACAGCTGCCAAACAGCAATTAGAAACAAACTGAGCTATGCTATACTGTTAAGATCATAGAATTTTAGCTTTATCAAAATTTACCATTTAATTTTAATCTCCATATTGCTAAGAGATGCAGCTTAACAAATATGCACACGCTGTCACACTGAATAATCAAGCTGTGTGATTTTAGATGCATATTAAGTCTAATAGAAGTCTTATAATGACCTTTTATATTCTGAAAAGAATCCCAAATATTCCTAGGCATTATGGTACAAGACTGACACTCTCTTCCCCAAATTGCAAATACTCAGCACAGTCCCAGTATTTTCACAATCCATCCACTAATTTGCAGAAGTTTATTAATTCCTAGTTGACAAAATCTCAGCCTTCTAGGGAAACTACAATCCAGAGTGAAACACTATTTCCAAACTGACCATTCTTCATTTTGCTGGCAAGTCATTCAAATGCCATCCAGAGTTAGTAAACTTAGAGAGCTTGTTTTAGTACAATCAGGAAGGCAAGACGCTTGGGGGTGGGGGGGAGCTTGTTTAGGAGAAATATTAAAATGTCTTAAGTCTAAGCCTGTGACAATATGTGCAGATACATTATGCTACAGCCACTGATTATGTACTCCTGGAGCAAAACACACATTATCTTATGTGACCAACGAAAAGAAGTCTCAGTAAACAACACCACATATTTAATAACTTGACAAATAAGATAGCCCGACTCCAGCCCCCATTCTACTTGCCAAGGCACTGCATAGTAACTGTTAATCCTGTTGCTGGCAAGGTCAAACTAGCATATAGTAGATTTTATTTATATCAATATACACCTGTATTGGAGGGGGAGAAAAAACACTTGCTATAGATTCCTAACGCTCTGTATTGCAGTTCACCCAATATTTCACTCCTTTACAGTCAATGTTCTGCAGACACACGGTACAATGTGAAAGCAATGGATCTGAGACACCTCAAAGCACAAACTGAAGGAAACAATGTTCCATTTTAAATGTATTATCATTTCACGAGCTCTAAACCAGTTCATTTTCACCCTTACCCCAAATATCAAATGATGTCATGCAAGATGAACTTGCTAAACTGGTTTAACAGCTACAGGCTGGATGGAGTTTAGATTTTCTTGTGATAAATTATTCTGCAGCAATGAAACCAATTTGGTAGGCTGCAAACAAGTATCTCTATCTGCTTTTTTAAAATTTGGACTGGTATTGCTTTTACAGTCACAAGTAACCACTTAGTAAGCACAGGGAGCTGATTTTACTTCTGAATTCAGTCAGTAGCACGGGACAACTGGAGTGGAGTAAGGAACTGTAATATACATTGCTCATCCTGAATAGAATGTTATCTACACACCGCTCTGAATTTTACACTTATTTGCCACTATTTCTGCTTCTCTTTCACAGAGAATTTACTGTATCTGGCGACATATTGAGCACCCAGTGCACTGAGAATGCAGAGAAACTCTAGACTTAGTCACCACTCTTCAGAAGTCACTGATGCCACTTTCTCAGTTGGCATGAGGAGGCTATCTGAGAACGATACAAAGCACATTTTTCCCCAAGGCCAAGCATGCTGTTCCCAGAGGTAGTAAATATTATCACTAACAGAAAGAAGAGGCCAAGCCTAGTTCTTCACATTAGGTATAACCTCATAATTAACTTTGTTCATTGTCTGCTACATCACATTTACCTCCTCTCATGTTAGCATTAGCTATTTCATGGAAAAATGTTAAGGTGGGAGAGGGGAATGGGGCCAGAGAGAACATATAAACAAGCAGAAACCCATGGGTGTATGATGAATTTAATCTGTGTATTCTCCTCTCAAACAGACTCACTTTATCACTTGGCTAGAAGCAAAATAGAAGATAATGAAGGAGCTCAAGCAGAGGGATATAGGCCTTCAGGACAAAGGCAAGGAAGCAGGAAAAAAAGAAAAGGAAGAAACAAATACATGTATGCAAATGATATTAAATTGCCAGGAATGGAGAACACTAATGAGTACATAAAACATGATAGGGAAGACAGACATTAAAAAGTTACATATTTGAGACCAGTATCACACAGTAGGTCAGAAATGTAGTCAATTCTGTCAGCAGTAAGCAAAACAGCAATTAAGTCAGTGGCAAGCAACACAAACTTCCAATTGCAGGAACAGTGCAATGCTAAACTTTACACATACATACACACAGAGACACGTTAAAATATTTTTCTTGGGTTTTGTAAATAACTTGCTTGATTTCATCTGGAATTCAAATATCAACTTTAAATTGTCCTAAATAGAGGGAAAACAAAACTGAACAAATAAACAAACAGCACTACCTGAGAGGCTGCAGAGGTGAGAAGTGTGCAATCTAAGCTAGCAGTCACTGCATGTTCACAGACTGTGACACCGTCTTAGTAAGCTTGTGCTGTCTACTTTGGGAAAGAAATATAATGTGAAACACATCTATGTAACTATGGGCAGAGGTTGAACTTACAAAAAAAGCAGATTCAAACTACAACCAAGGAAAACTTACAGTCATTTAGCTGCCAATGAGACTTTTCCTGAAAGACTTTCATGAAATATGTAACTGTGGAACCGCATTAATCCAAGTTCTCTGAAGTTTAGACATTTATGAAAAGACATTACAGAAGAACATATACACAGTATCAGAGCTGGGATTCAACTACACTTTGTAGAGCAAGTCACTAGCAACTTCACTGTTTTAATTTTTTGCATGATAAAGGAATTTACTAGCAGAACAAACTATTATTTATTTTCCCCCTGAATTTATTTAGCATATGAATAAACTCTTCGGAATTTCTACAGGATAATTTACTAATTACCGACCCACACTGTTAATTTGTCTGAAGTTCACCTGCACACTGTGCTAGTTTAAAGCTAGCTAGAATGTTTTGGTGAGAAGAACTAGATTATAGGCTGTGAAAGGGAAATAATGGTGATGTCTACTTTACTCATATGCTTGCTGAGAGGTACAAGAGCAAGAATCCAAACATAGATAAGGGAGTTGCTGTCTGTCCGGGCTCTGGGCTGCATCTCTCTAACCTTACCTTCCATCTCTCTGATTAACCCACTTGCTTCCTAACCCTGCTGGCTGACCCTCCATTCTTCCTTGGGCACAAGGCAACGTTTGGGGTAAGGCAGAGAGGGGTGGGAGAAGGGGGAAGGGCAGCTCGGAGCCCCTCCTGGGGACTCAGGTTTCTGGGAGGGCTGTTGTGTTTCTGTATTACCTTTTACCTTGTATATTTCTGCATATATATTGTAAATATCTGCTTGTATGTTGTGCTAAGCTGTAAATACAAGCTTCATTCAATTTCCAGAGCCGGCTGAGTCTAGGGGGGGAAGGTAACACCCAAACCATCACACATTCCCACCCCGTTACAGCCCAAAGGCAGCCAGAATCATATGCTTCCATTAAGCAGTGGATGAGATGCACAAAAAATCCACGATTAGAGACAGAATTTGGCCAGGTAACTGCCAGCATCCTCTCCACCTCAAGAAACTCTTCTTGTTCCTTCTCACCCTAAAGCCATAGTCATACAACACTAAAGTGGGCTGCAGGATGCACCGAATTAAAAACCTAATCTGAAGCCCCACTTTTTGTTTCTAATTTTGATTCCCTCATAGTCACAGGGAGGGGCAGTAGCCCAGCCTTGGTTTGGCACACTAAACAAAACCAAGCAGCAGCAGCAGACGCTGTGTTTGTCCAAGTGCACCCTCAGCAGCTGCCTTCAACCAAGAGGGCTGACAGCTCTCACCAAAAGTTTTCCTCTGTCCACATATCACTGCTTCCAGCCCTCAGTAAGGATAAAGCTGATTACAGGCGACATACACAGGTACCAGAAGACCATGCACACAAATAAGTGATTTGTGACACCACAGCATTCTAGCTAAGTACTGCAAGCAGGTGAGCCTGCAGCACATCTGGTCCTGCTGAACAGATACCTGTGTCATTATCAAAGCTGGCACTGCTTCTTACCTTCGTGATGCAAAGATCAAGTAATTTTTCTTTCAAAAGGGAGTATCTTCCTCCCTCCTTACATCTGATAGCCCGGTCTAATACTACTTCAATTTATACAGTGTCCATAAGGTCATCAAGAAAGAATAAATTAGTCATAAGGGAAAGAAAAGGAAGAAAAACAGAGACATGAGATCAGGCACTCAATTCTGATTTAATCTTAAAGAGGTTAATTCCACACATTATTATGTCTGAAATGGTTATTTCACTCACCAAAAGTTGTTCATCTAGTACAGCTGTACACATAGCCCCACATAATTCAAAATCAAGATGTGCCATTTTCCACTGTGCATTCTTCACATACCTCCTAAATCTAATATGATCACTCACTGAAGAATGGCATCCGACACTACCCTCTGCATGTTAAAATTAAGTTAACTACATGTTACCAAGTATTTTCCTCACTGTTTGAAAATGTTTCTCTCAAGATAGCACAAACACCCTTACATCAAGATGATGAACACTGTTTTATACACTAAATGAATATATACCCATGATGTCAACTTCTATTAAGAGTTACCAATAACCTGATCTCTGCAATCTTGTAAACTTAAACACATTTTTTAAAAAGTACTGCAAGAGCATTTACAAAGGCTAAACTTTCGGGTTTGTTTTCACATAAATGGACAGTTTTGTAATCTCTGTCAAACTAGCAAGCTGGTAATATCAGCTGGAACCAGCTTTGAGTGGCCTAATAGATCTCATACAGATTTCCAAAATAAAGCTGTACTCCCAGCATTGCTACACTGCTATATGCAGGGTCCTTCCTCATCCTTCCCATTGAAGTGGCCACCAGTGTAAGATTTCCATAAGCAGAGTTACTTATGCAGGTACTTTGGACTCCTGTATCCTCACTGACAGAAGTGTTACAATCCAGAAGTTCGGGGCACATTTAAACTGCACAAAAATGTGTAGCATTTTACAGCGTGCCCAGCACGGCAGAGCATCAAGCCCATAAAAATCAAAATAAAACCATTAAATACAGTCAATATTCTAAAGGACTTGAAAAGGGTACTAAGAAAAAGCAGACTGCTAAAGAGTATCAAACAATCTGCTGGAAAATATTACCCGTGAGATGTTAAAGTTTACATGTACATAAATATGAAGTATATTTTAAATCACCTCCTTTTATATATTTTTCACACCGTACAGAAACATCAACTTGAGATTTTTTGAAAAACAAACAAACAAACCAACAACCAAACAAACCCCAAACAAAAACAAAACCTAACAACCCTAACCCAGTCACTCCAATAGCGAACAAGCGTTAAGTGCTATTTCACGACACAGAGATTTTAGTTTAAGAAAGTAAGGCTTTGTGCAACTACCTTCAAATCTTGAAAAGTGATTTCACAAACATTGTGACAAACTTGCACTAAAAACACCTTTGCTCCTCCCAACTTCAATGGCTATTATGTAGGTACATTCCCTAAGTGGACTGTGACGTTTCCCAGCAAAATATCTCGTGTTGGTGAATATAAACGTTAATTAAAATGGTCGTAACCGAACTGGCATCTTCACAGCCAGACATTCTAAATGCTATTTAGCCAGTTGGTGTTTTTGACCTCCAGTCAAATACCATCGGTACGAGCAGCATACTGTGGCTGCCCTTCCTTAGGGGACAAAATACAGCCGTACATCTGCCCAAAATAATTCTTCACCATTGAATTCTGATGGAAGGTGCTTGCTAAACGGGGGAGGGTATGTGTAAAAATAACAAAGCTGCGGGAAAAAAAAAAAAAAAAAAAGCCAAATACTCCGCTGGAGACCATACCGGACGGGAGCTGGGAGCAAGGCTGAAAATGTAGTGCCTCCTTTACGAGAGCAGCGCAACTGCATGACGGTGCAGGTTCCGGGCCGAGGGCTGTGCAGGCGCTACACATGGCCAGCGCTGCCCGCCGACCCCGCGCTAGGCCCGGCCGGCAGCGGGTTCTGTAAATAACCCTCAGAGGAGGATTAATTAAAAATGGCGAGCAGCGTGGCTGCCTGCATACAATGAGCGGCCGGGCCCAGCCGCTGCATAGCTACACGCAGGGCAGGGCTGAAGCCCACCACCCACCCACGCAGCGGGAGCAGGGGACACTGCCACCAGGTCAGGCCAGGCCCCGCTACCCACCGTTCACCACTCGACCACCTCGGGGATAGGCAAGCCCTCGGGACAGCCGCGTCTCCTTCCCCCGCGGAAAGCAATACCCTCCATCCCAACACTCCTTATCCCGAAATCACAACTACTTTCGGACGAGCCCAGAGCCCACAGCCCCCGCCCCCAGTCCGGACGCCCCGACTCGGGGCGCGGCTGCGCGCCCCCGGCCTTATCCCCACCACCTCCTTGCTCGGCAGCGGGCTCCCGGTCCTCGCAAGGCCGACGGTCCGGGGCTCACGGCCGCACGGCTAGCCCCGGAGGACCAGGTCTCCTTTTGTAGCAGTGCTTCCCCCGCACCCTCCTCCTCCCGCGATGCAAATTCCTGCAGAGCCCCCCCCAGGCCGCCTCCCCCGGCCGCGCACCGCTCCTCACTGCCGCAACTTTCCCCGGCGTTTCCCCGCTCCCGCCGAAGCACGGCCAGGCAGAACCCCCTGCGCCCCAGAAGGGAGAACCTCTGCTGCCGAGGCTGGTCGCGGTCGCAGACGAGCATGGGACGGCGAACTGCGGCCGTCCCTCCTCGTAGGGCAGGAGAGGCCCAGGCTCATGTTTACCGCGGAGAGAAAACGGCAGCTCCCCGAGAGGGACGCAGCGCCTAGAGAGCCGCGGGAACCGGCAGCAAACCCGAGAGGTGAAACTCTCCCCAGAGTTAAGGGCGCGGGGGCCTGCAGGGCCCTGGCCTTACCTTCCATCTCCATGTCCTCGGGCTCGCTCAGCTGCTGCTCCCCGGGCTTCTGGTGCTGCTGTTGCTGATGGTGGTTCATGTCGGGCTGGGGCTGGGGCTCGGAGGCTGCGGCGGCCTGGGCCTTTCCCGATGGGGGCTGCAGGCCTGCGTCGGGAGGGGAAGGGGCGGAGGATCGGCGGGGCCTTGGCAGCGGCCGGGACTGGGCACCCGCCTCGGGGGGCTGCGGCTGGGCTCCGGCGGGCAGGGAGCGGGCAGCCGGCGGAGGCAGCGAGACGCGCACGTATTTGCTCGCTATTCGCCCAATCTCGGCGGCGGCACCTGGTCGGGGGAAAGGGGTGGGGAGGAGACACCGGCCGGGGGTGGCGGCTTCCCCGGCGGCCAAAGGGGAGGGGACCGGGAGGAGGGGAAGGGGGGGACGGGAGACCAGGAGTCAGGGCCCGGCGGCGGTGCCCGGCGCTTCCTCCTTCCCCGGCGAGGTGTCCCCGGAGCTGCAAAGTCGGGGAGGCGCCTCGGGGCCCCTCCTCTGCCCTCCCGCCCCCCCCAGCGCCCCAGCACAGCCGCTGGCCGACGCCCGGCTCGCTGCTCTCGGTCCGCGGCCGCCCCCGTTGCCTGTGCCCCGGCGCGTTGCTGCCGCTCCGCCGCCGCCAGCGCTCTCTGTCTCAAAATGGCGGCTGCGGTAAACGCCGTGAAATGTCACATCCGCATGAGGGGCAGCCCAGCGAGCCGGGGAGGGGGAGGCAGCGCCGCGGCCGCCCCGGGAACAGCAGCCGCCGCCGCCGCCACAGGAGGCTGATGGGGCGGGGCCACAGGGGCCGGGCCCGGGCGCCGGCGCCGCCGCCGCGGCCTCCTCGCAGGCCGCCGGCCGCCACCTGCGCCTGGCCTGGGCAATGCCACAGCTGTCGAGGGTCTCAGCGTGGTCACCGCAGTTCGCCGGCTGAGGCCCCGGGTCCTTCCGGGCCGTCGCGGCGGAGACCCGCTTCTCCCACCGGTCCGGCACGAAGGCTCCGGCTCCACCTGGTAGAGCCCGGGACCGCGCCCCACGCCCGCCTTGCCGCCTTGGGCCTGGCCGCGCCACATTTCCCCGCCGCTGGAGCGGGGCCTGCCGAGGGGCTGCGGGTAGCCCCAGGCACTTCAGGCCCCACGGCGATTCAGGGGACCCGCTGGTATCCATCTGGGCCCCAGGGACTTCCACGGCCACTACGGGCACATTCGATTCCCTGCGCTCAGGCCCGCATGTGTGCGACGCTTGGCCAGCCCTTTCCCGGCCCTGTACCACGGCCTTGGGGCACGGCCCGGCTCGGGGCGCCTCGCTCTGGCGGCCTCGGGGGTGAGCCCCATTCGGGGTTTGCCTCATTGCCTCAGGGAACGCACATCTGGTCCTTTCCCCCGGCCTCCTGCACTTAAAAGTCGTGGGCTGGCAGGTGAAGGATGTGTTTGTATGGCTTGTAGAAAAAGGAAGGATAAATCTGCTGCAAACAGGACTGTTCCTCATCTGGATGCCACACTTCTTCGTGAGCCTTGTGTAGAGGACATAGTCCCTCCCGGGGAAGAGACCTATCTGTTTTTCTGTGATGGAAGGAGAAGGCAGAGGTGGGGATGAATGAATAACACCTGGCTCGTCTGGTCTAGAGTTGGAGCACGAACCAAGCAACTTCACTGAGAGATGAAAGAGTAGTTGGAAAGTTGCAGAAAGACGCATTAAACAGTCCAGTATTCACTTCACAGTCCTGGGAAAGGGGCAGCAAGATTTTCTCTGGAGGGAAGAGCTCACTTAGGACGTGCAAAACTGGCCATCCTGAAGGGGCTGAAAATGTATCCAAGCAGACACTACTGTCTGACGGCAAGTGGATAAGTGAAGTAAAAGTTTATTTATTTTTCTAGTTCATAAAATGAGCAAATCAAAGCCAATCTGTAGGACAAGTCCAGCCTGTCAGGACTCCAGCTGGCTTTGTGTCAGCAACACAGGAACCTGCACGAGTGGGCAAGAGAGGAAAAAAAAATTCCAGGTCTGAACCTCTACCTTAAGTAATAAAACTCCAATGTTAGATGAGGGGGAAATATGAGAAGCAAAGAATATTAGTGTAGAGATGGGGGGGTTAAAATGGTTCATTTGACAGTTTACTTTCCAAAAAGCGCATTCTGGTTTTCCCTGTTCCTCAATTTTTTAAATCTTTTTAGAGAAAAAAAAAATATAAACCTGGAAATTTTTTTTTATTTTTTTTTAATACTGACTTAGGCTAAAACATGACAGATCTTCTAAACTTGGGTTTACAGTGTCTCAGCAAAAGGGAGGGATTAGAACAGAAGTTCAGACAGAGATTGATGCACATCTTTAATTTCTTAATGTCCTAAACTTCGAAATCCTCACCACCAGTCTTTGCCTATAATTACCGCCCAGAACAACTGCTCTTTCCTAATGACTTGCATTCCATCCTCCTCAATCATACATAGATTTAAATTCATCACTCCATCCTCCCTCCACAAGGGATCCCCAATACAGGATGAACCAGTATGTCATAACAAGAAGATGGCTACAGGTTATTAGCTGATTCTTCAGGCGTGGACACTGGGTTTGTGGCCAAGGAAACTGAGGAAAACAATTTCACTACTGCAAAGAGTGAATCCCTAAAGTTAACCCTAAAATGATGTTATGAGAGGCTTTAAAAACATTTTCTATACAAAAAGTTCTCTGAGCTTTGGTTTATTTTACTGTAGCTAGTTTTCTAAACTTACTGCATTTCTCCTACCGTTTTAGAAGAGCAGGAGTTGTATAAAATGCATATGTACAAATCCTTTGCTGTGGAAAGGGCATGAAAGAAAGAGGCAGGAGTTTTCCTATTGGTAACAATACAAGAACTGTATCATCAGCTTGTGAAGACAGCAGTTAGGCACTGGCTTGGATATTTGTAGGTTTAGTGAACTCTCAGAGTCCAGCTACAGTTATGGACTGAAGTACCTTAAAGAATGTGGAAATGTGTCATTTATTGTGTGAAAATAGCTGTGAGTTAAAAAAAAATCTGGTGAGGATTAAGGTACTTGTATTTAAGAGGGAGTATATTTTAAATATGTGAATGCAATAATCCTAAATGCATTTATCAAATAATGAAATAGTAGGCATTTTATACCATCAGCCAGTGACTGTAGCACTGTGATTTGTTTCCAGACAGAAAATAGAAATCTTGTTAATTGCCAAGCCAAAAGTAGAAGTGCAGATCTCAATGTATGCTGGCAGTTTATCCCAGCTACATGAAGACTACATCGGCTGAATATTTCTGGCCCATTGCCACTCCCTTCTAAAACTTTCTGTTGTTCACCTTTCTCCCATACAGGCACCAAAGCTCTGTCTTTAGAAGGAAAGGGCAGTCACCTCTAGTACAACCACTTGGCCATACCATTGCTGCTGGCATTTCACCCAGCCTTACTCCAGCACTGATACCCAATCACTTATTTATCCAGCTGTTCTGCAAATGCCTTCTCTTTTCTTAGTAAATCTGTTTCTGCACAGCACACCCCATCCTTGAGAGCCACAGCCCCCTGCAAGTGATTCCTGTCTGCTGTAGGTCTGACAGCAAATTCCTCATGCAGCAGAGCTGGGCAAATCCCTGGCAAGGGTTGCTGATATTTTAAAAAGATCATGAGCAGAAACATGATGAATACAGTCTATATATCCATTCCTATCGTTTTTATTCTTAGCATTACTTTTCCACTCCTTCCTTTCATTCTATACGCCCACTTACTGAATCTTGGCTAAGTTTAGGGCCCTATCCTGTCAATGAATCCAGTCCCTCTCGGCCCTTGTGCCTACACAAAGCACTGGGCAATCTGGTGAAGCTGCACCTGAGCATAGGATTTCATACTCCAGGTTAGAGTCAGATTAGTAGGAGAAGGAGATCCCTCACTGTGTGCTCTCGGGGTCACAGGGCCACCAGACTGGCCACAGTCTCCCAGCATTCACTCTGTGTTAGTCATTGTGATGAGAGATGAAAAAGAAGTGCTATCATTTTTAAAATGCCATTGAAAAATGGCTTCATTTTGAGAGGCTGACCTGCTCCTGAGCCTTCATGAAATGTAAAAATAAATCCATCTCAGGCTGTTTATTTTTAAAACACTCACAAGCCAATGTTTGTCTGCCTGTGTGCCTTTAGGAACCAGAGCAAGCCCTGTGTCTCTTTTGTGCTTCTGCCCTTCAGTGACATATCCTGGCTCTAGCTCGGGAGGCTCACCCTACCCTGCTGCTGCCCTGCACTGGGATATCCCCCATTTTCAGCAGGGCCTGAAGGTCACTGCAGAGGCAACTGTGGGAGGGAACCACATAAAACTGAACTAAAGGAAAGGAAGAGTGTGCTGAGCCCAGTCTCTGCCCCGTAGCAGAGTTGGCTGGACCAGGAGTGGTTCTGCCACTGTGGATATTTCCTCCCTGCTCCTCAGCTGCTTCAGGAAATCGCCCTTCCCACTTGGCTTCATTTGCTGCCCTGGCTTCAGCTTCAGAGTCGTCCTCTCCTGGCCAGTCTCTACACTGAATTCCAGCACCACTTCTGGTGCTCCATGATGTGTGCAGGTAGCCATGCCTATAATTAAGGGAATGTATAGCCATTTAATAACAGAAGAGCAACGACACTAGCACACACCTTTAATAGAGATGCATTAAACCAGCAGAACTGGGGGGTGCTGCTTGTGTAGTTTACTTGACTGTGTTCCTGGATGAATACTGATGTAAATGTGCTCTGTGCCAGTGCCCCTGCTTCCTCAAGATACTGAGTTTGCACTCGTGAAACCATACCCACAGTTAGATCAGGTGGCCTTCCCCACTCTGGCAGCCTTTTCTGGTTAGTTTTTCTCCCTCATCCCATATCCATGATCAGAGACACCAGTTGTGAAAGTAGCTAAAATATTGTTACCAAAATCTCTCTGTTCCCTTGAATGTGGTCTTTCTGATGCTTTACCCCACTACTAGTGCTGCCTGGATTGCTTTGTACCTAAAGAATGAACAGTGGATCCCAGGAAACCTTATTTATGAAGCCAAATGGTCAATTCCATTGTCCCAGGCACTCTAGATTAATGCAGTCACAAATGTGAGCCTTTGCAGTTGAACCAGGTGATCAGTGGCTCTTGTGACCACCTTCAAGCTTGAGCATGAGGAAGAAAATAAGTGTTATTCTTGCAGCATGTAAGACAGGAAGGCAGCAGCAAACCAGAAGATGTTAAAGTCACTAAATAGATGGAAGCCCTAGACAATTTAATTAGCTCAATGAGCCCTCTCTGCAAGGAGGGTGCTTTTGGATCTTTGTGTTTACAAACTGGCTGGAATGGGCTGCCCAGAGAGGTGGTGGAGTCACTGTCCCTGGAGGAGTTAAAAAAGACTGGATGAGGCAATTAGTGCCATGGTCTAGTTGATTGAGGAAGGTCAGTGCTTTAACTTTGGCTTCTGACAGACTAAATCACCAAAGAATGGGTGATAAGTTGGACTGGATGATATGGTGGTCTCTTCCAATCTGAATGATTCTATGATTCTATGAAACAGGCAGCAGCAGATGAATCATAGAATGGCTTAGGTTAGAAGGGACCTTAGACATCATCTACTCCAATCTCGCCACCATGGGCAGGGACACCTCTCAGCTAGTCTCAGCTACTCAAGGCTTCATCTAACCCGGTCCTGAACACCCCCAGAGAGGAGGCATATACAACCTCCCTGGGCAACCTGTTCAGAGTCCACCACCCTCGTACTGAGGAACTTCTTATGATCCAGATGAAACCTACTTTCTCTCAGTTTAAAACCATTTCCCCTTGTTGTATTGCTAGTCACCCCTATGCAGAGTTCCTCTCTAGCCTTCCTGTAGGTTCCTTTCAGGTACTGGAAGGGATGATGTGAGTTGTTGTGCACTGCAGTTCATGCAGCACATCCATGTCATTGCCAGAACATGAGCTGTGTATGTATTAAAAATGTGAGGTGTGTAGTTTTCTGTAGAAAATAACGGTTTGTGTGTTCTGGTCATTTCTTTATCCAAGGAAAGATGGGATGAAAACCCAGTGAATTCTCCAGGCACCTGTCATACTGTATTTGGCCACTTGTCTGTGGAGGCATCTATGGAGGCTACCAAAGA
Organism: Pogoniulus pusillus; assembly: GCF_015220805.1. Classification (NCBI taxonomy): domain Eukaryota; kingdom Metazoa; phylum Chordata; class Aves; order Piciformes; family Lybiidae; genus Pogoniulus; species Pogoniulus pusillus. Next base: position 12,984,733 of record NC_087276.1, on the reverse strand, counting down.
ATTTCTGTGCCCATTGCCCAGGGAGTCCTTAAAGACAACAAGAACAGCAACTTTCTAGTTAAGGTGCCAGACTGAGACTTAGGAGGTGGACTTTGTCACAGACCTCCACTGTGACATCACCTCAGTAAAGCACCAGATGGCTGATCCAGAATACCAGAACACATATTTAAGTTGGATCTTGCTAACTAGAGGAGTTAATTGTGTATGCACAAAGGTAGTTTTCTGCTTGATTGATCACAGGAAAGGGTCACAGACACTGCCTCTGGTGAATAAAATGTTGATGTTGACTAGGTCTGCCAGTAGTTAGTGCTTCTAAGAAAACAAACTATTACGTAAGCTATTTTGTTTAAGTAGAAATAAATATAGAATAAACATGAAAAATCTGAGCATGTTAAAATTTGAGCCATTTCTCTTCCCTGAGATCACCTCCCTTTGCTTGGCCACACATCAAAACCCCACCTGGATGACAAGTTTAGCTTGAGTACCCATGAAGCTGATGGCAGCTGGGCATCAGCCTGAGACCTACTATGCCATCTGCCCATTGCAGTTGCCCTATCTCCTCCCTCTACCTCCTTCCTCAGAAGAAAAACTTGTCTCCACAAATTCTTTCCTTCTTTCAAGAGTCCATGGTAATGATTACCTCCTCTCTGCCCCTGATTGTTCTTCACCCTGGCCTTCACCTGGTAGTTTAAGAAACTGTGAAACCAGGGCTGGGACAACAACAGCATAGGTGATGCTGTGACTGCATCACTTAGTTTTCTATCATATTAGAACACTTTGTTATGTATTAAAGACTAGATTTGATTTCCTTGCAGTGTGTTATTTCCAATCTGGCAGAGTTCAGGACAAACTGATCCTGCAATTTGATAAGCCCAGGTGATCCCAGTGAAGTCTACATGGATGGATCAGATTCCAGTATTGGAGGTTACTCTTGTAAACCGTTTAACACGTGAACCTCACAAGGCCTGAAGTCATAAAATGACCAGATAAAATGAGGCAACTGAGATCTGCAGTTGGTGTTTTTACTTCAAATGAAAGTTGCAGCACTGGCTGAATTAATCCATTTGCTTGAAGTGGCAGAGGAAAGACCTTAGAGAGGGAACACATTAAAATAAGTCAAAGTAGTAATAGAAAGAAACTTTTGAAAGATACCAATAAGGTTGGGAAGATAGACATTTTGCTTTGAAGTGAGTAAAACTAGGTCCTAGAAGATATGACTATCACTTTCAAATAAGAGCCCTGTTCTTTTAAGGATCTCTGCGCAGGCAGAGCCAAGGACCAGTGCCGTGCCCTTCAGTGTCTTGAGTTTTGATTTCAGGTCAGAAATTTCCAGTAAAATGAACAGGGCTCTTTTGTTTCTTTGTTTGTTTTCATTGTTGGTGGTTTGGTGGTTTTTGTTTGGTTTGGTTTTGCCTTTTTTTTTTCCAGTGTGAAAGAAATATCAGAATGATGAAGCTTCATTGTTCCTACAAGAAACTGCTTTAGGGAAAGCCTTTTGGCTTTTGGTAAAGATGTGACTGCTGATTTTTTCCAGGGTAAGTTGTCTCCTAAGTATTATTAGGAAATTGAGTTGAGGAGGAGGAAGAAGTCCTTTGGCTAGAAACCTCTGCCCTCTGATTGTTCAGATGTCAACCCTATTGTCATTGTCATCCTCCCGTTTTTCCTATGCTATCTGCCAGCTAGCAAAGCTGGAGAGGTCAAAGTGCAAGCAAGCCAAAAACCCAGGATGGAATAAAAAAATTATCTGCATCCCTTTATCATAAGAAACAAATGAGATGCTTTTTGTTTGCTTGTTTGGGTTTGGGGTTTTTGTTTGTTTGGGGGGGTTGTTTGTTTGTTTTTGTTTTTGTTTTTGTGGGGGTTGGTGCTTTTTTGTGGTTGTTTTTTGTTTGTTTGGGGGTTTTGGTTTTGGCTGATTTTGTTGTAGTTTTTTTTTCCTTCCCATTTAAGAGACTTTTCAGAGGCATATGTGAACAGGAGTGATTGTTACAGATATTCGAGCAGAGACTGAGAATTAATTGCTAGAAAACTGCTCCTGTATTAGGGTCTGAGGAAGAGTTTCTCAGCACAGCAGTGCCAGAATTATGCAGAAGGTTACAGAGAAGAGGAAGATACCAATTACAGCAATAGAAAGCGCCGGGCTGGGAGCACAGAGATAAACATCTGGAAGGCTTCCTGGGGCAATTGCATTTGAAAACTTGAAAATAGGAAGCGTGAACTTAACTGGGATCCTGAAATGGGAGTGAAATTGATGGAGTTGTTTGCAGGTGGAATCACATAATTGCAGTTCTTCCTATTATCAGTGGTCCTTTACATTCAGAGGAGTTTAGGAAGCTGGACTTTTAAAGTACATAGAAGGAGAACTGACAATGGAGTGTGGGAGGCAAGATGAGAGCATGAATTAATATTTCTGCAGTGGTGAAGTCAAAGCCAAACGTGGGATCTGACTACCGTTATTTGTCCTCAATATTTAGCAATTAATATTAGTTCTATTTAATAGAATCTATTTTGTTATTTGAATGTTAAACATTCAGTCGGTGCTAACATCACAGCTTAAATCATCCTGTCATTATTGCAGCATGCTTTGCTCACTAGGCAACCTGTCCTATTGTGAGAGGCTTATAACTCGAGTTATGTTTTGGCTGAGCTTGTTTTTTAGCAAGAGCAAACCATTTAATTCTTTTGAGAAAAATGAGGGGGAAAGAGGATATTTTGGGCTGTTTTAGGTGTATTTGAAATACTTCTGATGCAGGATGCTGGTGGTAGTAGTAGGGCATGAGGAGGAAAGAGAATAATTAGCTTACTTCTCATATCTGCTGTGCAGGGAAAACTCTTGAACTAATAATTTTCAAAGTTAATTTCAGGTGAAAATTCTCTTCTTGGTCTGAGATCCTTAGGATGTCATAGACTTTAATAAAATTTTGGTTTCATCTTTGATGTCTGCACCTTTTGCATTGGGCAAAAGATTGTACTCCTATGACCATCATTCACTCTTTCCATCAAGCATATGTATATTTAATATCCCACATCATCTCTTCCTGACTGTACCTGGCAAAGGAAGTTCTTGCAGAATCATCGGTGCTTTGCCAATCTTGAAGGCTGTTGCCTGCAGTGATATGATGCATGGAGGAACCTGCTTTGATACTTGATTTTCTTGGCTTCTCTGGAGGCTACTTCTGTGTTTTGGCAGCCTGCTGTTGTTGGTACTCGTTATACTTCTTGTCTCAATGCTTGAGGTGCATTGATTCTTTCAGGAAATATTTCTTTAAAGCTTAACACACAGTATCTTCTACAAAAGCATTCATTTGATGCTCAATGGGATGATTTACTCATATTTCTATCCACAGGCCAAATAAACTACCACCATCTAACTGGAGGATTCTGCTAAGGGTTACCCTCATGGACTCATCTGAACGTTTAAGTCACAGTAGGGGAGAGGGATTCTTTTTTATTAATAGGATTTCATGCTTCTGAGTACTTCCAAGGAAATCAACCCCAGAAGTCCTCCCCAAAAGAAGCTGAAGGAACAAAAGCCATCTTTTGACACAGACCAAGCCCCAGGAGGTTGGAATATTTAAAGATCTTGTCAGGAGTTTTCTAACAAAGGCAAATCTTCTATCTCTGGCTTCAGATCAGAACAAGATTTTGAGTGATGTAGAGTGGAGTTGCAAATCTAGGAAGACCTACATCTGCAAGTGAAAAACTGACACTGTTATTTGATGATTCTTTGGTGATACAGTCTGTCAGAAGCCAAAGTTAAAGCACTGACTTTCCTCAATACACATGGGAAGCAGAGCATCGAGGTGGTCAGGTTCCTTGATGCAAAAATACAACAAATTTTACCTAAACTTGAATTACTGCAAGGTGGACTCTGAAGACTTTGTTACAAGTTCATAAGACAGTGAGTATTTATACATCATCCTACATAAAACTCTGTTCTAGGATCTCTGTGGGGTCTGCCATTGCTGACTTTCTTGGAACCACTCACTGTCTGGTTTCTTAAATATTTAATTGGTGATATCAAATGAGTTTCATGCATCAGTCATTTATCTTCTACTAGATTTTACATAGGAAAGTGCTGCAGAGAACTCATCCGAGAATCGCTGCAAGGAGGAGACTTCAGCTGCTTTGCCATTCTCATCCTGCATCTTTTAATGAAGCCCTGTTCTAAATTTTTGATAGGAACAAGTAGTAAAGTAGTGCTTGAGCAAACTAATTCCCATGGAAAGCCTATTTAACCTATTGTCTCACTTGGTATCAACACAACTGGCAACTTTGTTGTCTAATGACTGAACTACTCCAGTAGGTTTTGGTTTTATAACCTGTCTGGCCTGAACTTTTAAATTATGTCATATACTGCATTTGATGTGAACAAAGCAGTGTCCACTCTTTGTCTCAGGGATATTTCCATCAAAGGCAGTTTCAAGCTAGCTATGTGGACTTTCTGCATGCATTTGTAAAACTGCTGTGGTTTAGATCTGGTCTCTGCAGTCATCCTGTGCTTTGGAAATCACAGAATGTTAGGGGTTTGAAAGGGACCTCGAAATATCATCTAGTCTGACTCCCTTGCCAGAGCAGGATCACCAATTTTATTTCCAATAAAGCTGTTCAGTCCAGAAGACACTTCACCCGTTGCAAGATAACATTACTTAGCTCTGAATTTCTTTTGCTGTAGTCTCATGCCTGTCTTTCAGGGTAATTGATGTCATACTGGAGGTTGCTCTGAGTTGCCTTACTTTTTGTTTTAAATATGGCTTAGCTCTTGTATCCATCCCTTTCTCCTACCAATTACATCCTTAAATGGCTTTTCTCATTGTTGTAGCTTCTTTTGTCACCTGCTGGTACTCCAAGGATAAGAATCAAGACTGACCTCTGGAGAAGGCCAGCTGCTCAACTAGAACTGACTTCCCTGAAGATCCTGTTCACCTCTGCCCTATTGTCAGAGAGTCTCTGATAAAATACTGATTTTGCAACTTCTCTATTGTTCTGTCAGATTTTTCTCCCCATTTCCATCCTCTTATTTTTGTGCCCTCCTTAGCTGATTTATTTTTCTGGTAAAACATTAACTCCTGCTCCATCTGGGAGCTGCATGGAGCAGCTGATCCAGTTGTGGAGCCCACCAGCTTGTGCATGGCACTAGTAGTCAATCACCTCTGTACAGGCTCAGACCTCCCAGGGTTATAAAAAGGGTTTTAAAGGCTTGCGTTTATCTCACTCTGAGAAGTCAAGATGTAGGACTGAGAACCTTCACTGAAGTCTTCTAACATAAAAATTATAGCTCAGTAACTTTCTTTTTTTCAGGCAGGTGATATTTCAGAATGAATACTGTTTGGGGTGTTGCTAGGGTGGTATAGAATCTCATTTAATTCACAGCATTAAGGCTTAACCAGCACTAGAGAATGAGCAAATAACTAGGCAAACCCTTGCATATCTTAATGTGAGGATGGATTATTCTATGAAATATTTTGGGTTTACACAGGTACAAAAAAAAAAAAAGGAGACATTATTTGTTCTGGGAATTTGATGAAATTTAAATGAGAGAATATTTTTCAAAATGTTGGGCTATGTGAAAAATGTCTTATTAGTGCTACTTAGTGAATCGTGGACTTCCCTGCCAAGGAAAATGGTGGAAGCCTGTCCCTTTGGGGGTTTAAAACAGCAGGAAGCAATCCTGCATTAGCATATAGGATGAACCAAAGTCCTGGTTACCCAGACAGTTAGGACTTCAGAAAAGCAATCATTACCTTTGCCAGCATGGCTACAGCTGGAGGAGGGTGAGTGCAACACTCTGGGACTTATACACAGCTTTTCATGTGGGTATTCCTATGTGTAACTTTACATATATGCATTTGCAGACCTGCAAATCTAATGCAGTTATCTCTTCTGCTCTATATCCTATAATTTGAGAGCTGAAAACTATCTATCTAGTAGAAATAGTGCTGCTCAACCATAAGAGTAACCTGATGTTTATGTTTTTTAAGGATACTTCCAACTTGCTCCTGGTCTGCTTTCCATAGAACAGCTAGGCACTACTTTCAAGGAAGTAGGAAACTTTTTCCAGTCCAATGTCCTCATTTCCTATCATCCTGAACAATAGTTTATGGCAGTGTAACACTGTCCCAGAAATACTACGTTGCAAAGGTTGGTGTGTTTCCAGATGTCACCGCTCTTAGTCACCTTTCCCATTCTCTTGCTGGGTGTCACTGCCCTGAAAGGCGAGGACAGGTTTTTGTGAATTAGCACTGGGACAGCTGTGGTTCTGTATTAAGGCCAACCCAGGCTGGATTTGTTTACCTTCAGAATATTGGGCTGACAGTGGCAATCTAGGATGTGCTTTCCCAGAGCATCAGACATCTCTGCCTTGGAAAGGAGTAAGGCTGAAGGCAGTGTAACTTCAGACTGATGATTTTAATCTGCTGTCCAAAGTGTGCTGCAGCTTGGTTAAGCATCAGATAGTGGCAGCGATAGAGAGATTCTGGGCTAAGTGACAAGTTCTAGAGGCCCGTTAGATTGTTGGTCTGATTTTGCTGGCTGTGTAGAACTTAGACATACTGGTAAGCTATTTTTGAGTCCTACTAGGCAAAAACTTGAGGACTGGCTATCTAGAAATTCATGGGAAATTCAGTCCTCTCTTGTCCCTGTTAAGGAGATAGAACAGGGAATTAGTAATACAGCAGTAGGACAGTGAGGAACCATACGGATGAGTCACAGCTGAAAGGATCCTGGCTGACTTTTAAGGGGTTTCAAAACTGGTCACCGATTTTAGGAGTTGATGACTGAGTGAAGGGAGCTACAGATGAATGTGGTGGTACCCACTGCCTGAAAGGAAGGGAATTTCCAGGGGTAGGTGGAAGTCCTGATGGGGAGGGGTGAAACAGCATAGACTGGGGTCTCTGAGAGCATGGTAGCTCAGGCTCCTATGCCAGGGAGGGTGGGCCACAGTCAGCTGACATGTACATCATTTTGTACTACAGCAGGGCTTATCTGCTCATGGTTTTCTGCCTGATAGCCAGGGTAGTGTGAAGCACAGCAAGGAAACTGCTGTCTCACAGGGAGATGTGCAAACACATGCTCCCAGTTCAAAGCTCCCATGCTCACCTTCTTTCTCTGTCACAGTACAACTCAGGCTCATTCCTTCTCCTTCCCCATTATTTTTGGAAAAAGAACTGCTTTGAAAAAAAAAATCAAAGCAAAAACAAACAAAAAAGCCTATTTGTAATAATCATAGAATGCAGAAGTTTTCAAAGCTTAATTCTTCAGAACACTTTCAAAATTCCTACCAGAAACCACTGTGTGAGGAAACGGGAGAGAGTAAAGGCTGGTTCAGGAGTCATTTCTGGTGATATGAGACTTTGTGGAAGACAAATGGCAATAACCTGTGAGAAGGAGAACAGTCTATTGGTCCTCATGTTGTTCTTCCTGTTCTGGCTCCTTCAGCTCTCTGCCAGCTCCTGCCCAGAGCAGCTTCCTTGTTCTTTCCGTGTAATTCTTGAATCTACTTCTTTCCATTTCCAAAAGACAGAACATGAAGCAGATCAATGAATGGAATAAATCTTGTGTTTCCTAATACCTAGCAATTTCTCCCAGAGCCTGTTAATCCCCAGGTTGCAGGATCTCCCTGGGAACACCAGTCTGCACCAGAGTGGAGCAGGAGATGGCCAGACCCAGCAGCAGCAAGGCTGGCACAATACACTCTCTCTTTTCTTGAGACTAAGGGAATTAAGTCTTTTTACAAATCTTTCTGTAGAAAATGCTCTTTTTGTTTGTTTTCTGAGATTGATGGTGTGTAAGTCTTCCTGCTTTATTTATGGAGAGATTATTTGGCCACATGATTAACTAACACAACAACCAATTACATGCATATTGTAGTAATTGGGAGTTTGTGTACAGAAAAAATTACCATCGAAATGACATGAAATAGGCTCAGCTCAGTGAAATAGAGGAAGACAGAGGAAGACCAGCTATTAGAGCAGGAAGACTGTAGCCCATGTACTTCCCACAGAGATCTGTCTTCTTGCTTTGCCTTAGCAAACACACAAATTCTTTTTCAAGAAGCATATTTGGTGCCATTAAAAAAAATGCAGTTTGTTAGATGTCCAGATATGAACCTGATTGTTCCTAACAATGACACCAATACTCCTTTTGGCCTGTATTTGTTGCTAAATGTTTTTACTATGCAAAAAAAAACCACTCAAACAGGGATGTTGCAAGGCATTTGTGTGGTGTTTCACCTCCGCTGCCTGGGGCAGTTTCTTAACCCTTACAGTGGAAAAAAAAGAAATTGCTATTGCAGATGTCCTGTAAGAACTGCTCCCGAGATACAAAAGGCTTCAAATATCAATGGCTTCCCTGTCAGGGAATTAAAATCTTTCCTTGAAGGGTTGGATAGCCTTAATGGTTGAATCCGGGATGGCAGAAAAATAGGTTAAGTGAAAGAAGCACAAAAGAATAGAAGTAACCTGTAGGCAATCTCAATTTGACCCAGAGGAATTTTGCCACAGAAAGGCAAAATGGTTTTGTGGTATAGTTGGGATTACAAATTCACAAATTCAGGCTACCTACTCCCACTCCCAAATAATTTGCCTTAAGGTTTATTACCATCTTAGCATATTGATAATAAGCTGGAGAAAAAGTCAGCTAATTCAAGACCAAAGGAGACTGAAGAGCAAGGCAAGGAAAATGAAGAGTTATGTGATTCATATCCCACTCTAATATGAAAGATCAGCACCAAAATCACAATTCTAGTTTTTCTTTATGGATTTAAAAACATTCTAGTACACCAACCAGGACAGTACACCTGTGTAGCTACACTATATAGTCAGCAAGGCTGAGAGAAGGAAAGGCAGTTGTTGAAGTCACTGAAAGTATAAATACATGATTAAAGTTAAAAGAAGATGGCAAAAATGCATAAAGGGAACCCCCAAAATTACTTGAGCATATCTTCTGAATATCCTGGGCTTTCACAGACTGTTAGTAGAGCCCAGAAGTCAGCTCCCCAGAAAGGAGCACCCATCAGCTTCTTTGCCACCAGCAGCCCATCCTGCAAGGAGAGCACAGGACAGTAGTGGGTGATGCAGGCCCCTCCCAGGGAGCTACAGAGTAGTCTGATAACAAAGTGACCAAGCTGGCATAGGTGACGCACTGTAGGCTGTGCAAGCTGAACCCTCAGCTGCTGTAACACTCTAACACAGTGCAGTCAGGCCATGTGCGTCAGCTCAGGCTGCTGGAGGATTCGGGGCACTTATGCACTCAGAACGCATGTCCTGCAAATCTCAGGTGACACCACTTTCCTGGAGAAGCACAATAAAGGGGAAAACAACATACTATAAACCATGGTCATGTCAAGCCACCAGCCTCAAGTGACTTTCCACGTAGCCTTTGCAACAACCACAAGCCAGGCTTGCAGCTCCTACCCGTGCTGCACACTCAGAAGAGATACAGGGACCTGCACTGTAAAGCAAGGCCTGACCACTGGTGTTTCCATTGTGTTTCATACACCCACAGATGATCTGCCCACTGAGAGCTTTAAAAAGGTGAATTATGCCAGGGCTGATGGAGACCCAGCTGTTGGAGATGCTATTTTGGTGGTCTGAGGGCTGCCTATGTGTGCAGTGCTTGGGATGAACTAGGGCTGTCTGTGTTCTCCTGCCAACCATGCATGCTCTGCACGGATGGAGAAGGGCTGTGAGAAGTCCATTAGGAAGAAGATTGCCATTTAGCTTATAAAAGCAACAATGATCCCCAAGTTAGACACGTGGTATTGCTTGTGATTGCCTGGGACATAGCCCAGGCATGCCAATCTGCTTTTAATGGTGAGGAAGTGCCCTCTGTGTAGGTCCCCAGCATGGCTGTTGGGGTCAGGCTGTGCCCTCCACATTTCATTTTCCACAAAAGAAACAAGGAGATTAGCTCCAAAATAGGTAAATCCTGAGTGCTCCACATGTCACTCTATAAAAGGGGCAAGGAGAGCTCAACTGTGCTACCAGACGTCAGAGAATCTGCACAGAGGAACATGTGAAAACCAAGTCTCATTGTTTCTGCTGTACACAGAGCTCTGTTTATAAGCAACATTTCTTCCTTTTGTAAGGTTCTTAGCCCTAATTGACTGTATTTTAACAAAATTCTTGTCAATCTGCCCTTCTTTCTCAATGGGCTGTCACGCTGAGAGAGCAAAGGAAACGGCCTCCTCCGTTCCCTTCCCTCTTTATCCCTTGGGGATCTCTCCCTCCCCAAACTGCAGGCAGATTGAGATGTCTGGCATCCAGAGAAGTGGGAAAACAAACAACTCTCTCACAGTCCCAATTCCGCTTTTTGCCTTCCCTTTCAGACCAGCTTGGCTGAGCACGCTGGCTGCAAGTACACAGGCAATGAGCTGCTGCACTGCTGGGCTCAGATGTGCAAGGCTGTCACTTCAGCCTGCCACATTGAATTTTGTCCCAGCGCTAGTGTGGAGACTCATGATTTTGCTCTCTCAGTCTGGCTTGTGTGAGGGAAAAACTGTTTGCCTTAACTTTATTACATTTAACGTCTTTTTCTCCCCCCCCTCCACTATTCTATGGGCTCCAACACAGCAAATGAAACATCCAGAAACAAAGGCTGCCGACTTCTTTTTTCCCATCTTTCAGTGGTTCGGCTGGGGCAAGCAATCAAAGGGCAAGGCAGAGGCATGCCTTTTCATTGCCTGTTATAAACAATCAAACTCAGACTTTGCACTATGTAGAAAGCTGCCTTATAAACAAGCAGGGTTGCTATCATATTACCATCCTGAGGCTGACTTAGAGAAACTGCCTTCTGAGCTCTGGTGAGGCTCAAAACCACACGTGCTGTGTAGGCAGAGCAGATTGCTGGAACAGACTTTTTGATAACGCTTCTAATTGCTCAGGTGCCTACCAGTAGGAAATTTCTGGTTTGGGGTAGGTGCATACAGTTTCTTGAGTGTTAAGCAAATGAAGATGGACTGCTTTTTGCTTTGAAGGGGTTGTATCTCAACTCTGTGCTTGCTGCACATTTAGGAAGAGCAGCTTCAGTTTGGTAAAGTGCTGGAAGGACAAATAAATGTCTTGCAATGTTAAGGTAGCATGCAAGGAGATGCATCAGGGCTTTTTGGTTTATTCTATAGGAGTGTTTAGAGTTAGTGAAATCCAAAGAGTTGTGAGGAATACGTTCAGAGATCATGATCAGGGCTACTTTAAGTGAACCTGCCCGGCTCATACTTAACTATGAAAAGATTCTATCAAAGCATATCATAAAAAGAGCAGTATTTGTGCCACTCAGCAATTCAGAAATCGTACAAGCCCTTGACTGTAGACTTCTGTTGTGTTCTTGTGATATAAACTCCTCCTCCCCCCCAGATTTTTGAGGCAAGTACTCCTTCCCTATTTATGTGCAGAGCCAGACATACATATGGCTGCAAATATATCATGCCTGTTCAAACAGCAGTGCGGTGTAGCTGAGGACACAAGAATCCAACATAGCAGGGGAGGTTTAGCTGCTTAGGAAAACACTGCAAGCAATTAGGAAACAGCTGCCCCAAAGCAAACTCCAGAAGGTGCAGTTCAGTTTCACAGTTCAAGCCCTGCGTTACTAGCAGAGGAGTACAAATGTGCTAACCTTGCTCAGTCAGAAGTCCCTGCTGTCCTGGATTCCCGTGCAATTGAAAGCAGAGGCATCTGTAACAATGGGAGCTTTATTTATCCTGCACAACTGCTGCCAAAGCAGTCCTGGGACTTCCATGAGACTGCTATGAATATGTTTGGAGCGGGGTGAATCTGGCAGCGCGCTGGAAACTGCTGCATCACCAGTCTCGGGGCTGCCGGCTGGCTGCACTGACTGGCAAGTTTTGTGCAGGGTTGCTAAGGAAATTGTAAAGCTTTTAGAAGGCTGAAATGGCACCGTTCAACCTGCCCACCCTGTTAAAGACTCATGATTGCTCTACCCTCTAGAGGCAGTGGAGAGGATGTAATTGCTGCTCTCATGACAGCTGATGGAGATTGAGAGTAGGGACTGCTCTCTATGCCCAGCCCTGCATCCCGCACGCACAGCTCCAGCTCTGATGATGGGAATTTCCAGGAGTGATGAATAAAAAAGAGGAGTCGAGAATAAAATGGGAATAATTTTGTATCATCTTTCAAATTATTTCCTGGATCCTGTCAAGAGGTTGTCCATTCTTTAATTAAGGTAGAAGTAGTTGTGTACCCGAGGAACAAGAATTTGAGTCTTTCCTGTGCCAGGGATATTCAGCATGTTGAGATGTGCTGGATTGAGCTTGTCAGCTGCAGCAGGAGAGAAATCTGTGGCCTTCTGACTGTCCTACTGAACTGGTCATAATCCTATTAGCCTCCTTGATACGACCTACTTCTCGGGACTTAGAGTCATCCTGCTTTCACAGGAGATGATAATGAAACTAAATCTGCTTTCCTGCATGTAGGACTCGTGAAAGAAGAGTCATTGTTGAAAAGTCTGGAGTTGATACTAGAGAGGGGGCAAGATTGATAAGTTCTCATTGGAGATCAGGTTTGGCAGGTTGGGAGACTTTTTACTGGACATTATCACTAAGCTCACAGGCTTTGGGAACAGTGAGATTTGGGGGCATCAAACTGATAAAGTACCTGGAAAGCTCAGTGATTGCATCTCAGAAGATGAAGCCATTAGAGCAGAAGGACTTAAGCACTCAATGTCCTACCCAGGCATGTGCACATGCCTCACTGCCCCACAACCAGAAAAAGCTCTGGGTTGTTCTTGTAGGGAGAATTTTCAAATCTTCCCTGAAAATGAAACAACTGGAAGGATTTTAAGAAGCATACCCATTCCTGTTTTGTCAACGTGCCTTTTTGTTTATGCAGGCTCCCTGGCTCCTCCCTACGTGGACCCTCCAGATGTGAAGGCTGAACCAAAGCTCAAGCTAGATCAGGACTGCTTTTGGAGAACAGAAAGTAATAGGGGACAGCGAAACTGCGTGGAAGGTACTCTCTGAGGTGATGCTGACCTTATTTCCTAGTGGGCTGAAAACAGATAGGCAAGAAGCAACTATAAGATAAGTGCAAGTGAGAAACTTTTTTAAGACCTAGCTTCCAGGCATCTCTAGTTCTACTGTTGGGTAAACAAATGGTGCCTTGTGGAAAAGCCACTCAATTGTACAGGCTGAATTTGATTAATTAAAGGATTCTGGGGCATATTTCTTTAACATATGACCCCTCACCTGAAAGGAACACACTTAGAAACTTTGGTACACCACCAGAGCAAATGAGGATTCTAGGAACATGCCAAATGTGAGAAGCAGTCTCCAATGCTTTACCTTGTTCCTTCAGGAAAATGCTTTTATTCTGCTTCCATCATTAAATGTGTACTTTTTAATAAGATGCATATCAAAGTGAGGGGATGTTGGTGACTGCTTCCCAATGGGAGCCATTCTAGGCTACTGTTAAGACTGTCTTGCAAAGGCCAGACAGACCAGACAGGGTGAGCATATACTGAGGGTTTCTCATGTCACATTTTGTAGATTTTAACTTGTCTTTGAAGACATAAGATTGTCTTAGTGCAGCAAGTTTCCCTAAACAGGTCTCTCTCGTGGTCTTCATCATAAGCATTCTGCACTCAACATCACAAGCAAGGTGGGGGGTATAAAGGCAGACTTTGAGATGCACTGCTGAGGCAAAAGGAACTTGTCAAAGATCCAGAGTTAGAGCCTGGTGTAAAGCCCACAGTATCACAGTGGCAAGCCCTTGAGGTGCTAAATGTCACAAACTTCTAAGCAATGTAATTAGATGTAGCCAAGGTTTCAGTGCAATGTTCAGTTGTTATTTCTGTCTTGAGACATGTTGCAGAAAGGACATCATCATAACTTGCAAGACCACCAATGTGAAGTATGCAGTGCATGTGAGACTACATAAGAGAAGGATTATCCCTGGTTATTGGGTGCTTCAGAGAATCTCTGTCATCCTGATAAAAATGTTGATAAAGGCATGTTGACAGAAAGCAAAACAGTGGCTCATAAAATATTTGGCACTTCCCAAAATGTCCATTTCTCAGTCCCATTGTCAACTCCAGTTTGCTCAATGTTGCCGCTTTTCATTTTGGTTTAAATTTCCCTTAACTTGAGTGTATTGTCAAACTGGGAGGCCCTTACCTATCTCTGACCCCAACCCCTAAATCTCAAAGCATAAAACATATAGCTGGAGGTGGCCCTGCTCACCACAGGGGTGTTGGACAAGACAACCTTTGAGAGTCCCTTCCAACCCGATGCAATCTGTAAAATGTACTGCCCTGCTTTGTTATGAGACCGTTAAGGATCTGCAATGCTCTAGTGAAAGGGTAAGAGGCAAGGCGCAGCACTGGAGGAGGAATGAAAGGCTTCTAGGAAGTCATAGGAAGGCTCTGTAGCAAGATCAATTTTCATCTCCTTTCCATTGCTTTAACCAGAAGTGTGTGTTGCAGTCTCTGTCCTGAGAAGCTTACAGTTCATGTTACAGGCAGCTATGACAACACAGCTATGACAGCACTCAGCTATCAAGATGGTTGTTCCACAATGATAACATGGCTCAGTGTTGGAAGGCTCTCAGTGGAGAAATTGATATGTGTAGTACAGTGGTAGGAAAGATAAAAGTTTGTGAATGTTGAAGTAGAAATGTTGCTATTGGTATACAAAAAGGTATTTTGAAATCTATCAGTATGAAAAGGTGATAAAATAATGTAATTGTCATCAAGTAAAGTACCAGAAGGACCTTCTCCTCAGTCCTCCCAAATTCACAAGTATTAGATAAGCAATTTTATTTCCCTGTCATTATGCAAGGACATGGCATGCTCTGCATCTTCTCTGACTCTAGCATTGGTGTTTATCACCTAATGCTCTCTGTGTGAAAGTATCCTCTTCTTTGATCAACATTAGACCTCCCTAAATAAAATTACAGTAATTTCACTAGATACTGTCTCCAGAGAAAGCATTGACAGCTGGATGCTGAGCTGTGTCTGAGAAGTACTCCAGACAAGAAGAGTGAACAGTTTCAGTGCTGTATTTCAGCTCCTTCTGCTCTCTGTGGTGACACCGATCTGGTGGAATAACTGAAAGTACCAAATGAAAATAGTCTTTTAAGCACAATTTACTACCAATCAGGTTACTAGTGGGGTGAAAAGCTTGAAAGAATAATTGACAGTGACATGGCTCAAAGTTAGAAGGCTGTCATCAAGTTCAAGCATTTAGTTTTTCCCCAAACAATTTAAAACCAAAAACTGCACCAGGAATCCCCAAATCTTTAGTAATGCACCCAAATTTAAGAAAGAGTATAACCGAGAGTTGCAGGCTCTGCCAGGCAGGGGGTTTGTGTCAGCGTGCGTCGTCTCTACGCAGCAGCCAGACCTGGATCTGATCCTCCAGTGCCAACCCTGGTGCTGAATCTCCCGTCCTACTCTGAATAACGTAACACTGCACAAAGCCTAAAACGATGCTGTGAGGCACCCAGTATGAGATAAGCTTGATGACTCACTCTCTGCGTCTGCTAAGCAAGGACATAAATATTACACAGTTTGTCTTGATTCTAAAAGAAAAAAAAAAGAGGTTTTAGAATTTCTGAACACAGTAGATGGCAGAGGCACAAGCAGACTGCACTGCATTCCTGTGAACTGGCAGTTCCTCTTTCTTCTTCTATGGGACATCCTTTTCATTCCTTTCAGCAAGACAGGGGAGAGCCATCTTCCTGTCTTACTCCCGTTCTGTCTCTGACAACAAATGTTTCACTGGAGCTTTTCTGATGGTGCCAATGCCTGATATATAGAACTATAAAACCAGGAATGAGCCACAAAGCACTGTGCGGTGGCACAGGTTGAAAATCAGACTGAGGAATTCCTAATGGATTTTCTGGAGAGCCTCAACCTCTCAACTTCTTTTATGTATAAAACAAAGAACATTTTTAATTGGTGGAACATATCAACTTGCTTAAAACAATACAAGCAAATGGAAACTCAGCCCTGCCTCCCTTTTTTAGTAAGTTTGCAAATCAGCATGGTCTAAGCATTCATCCAAGAAAATTCAGAGGAATCTGACACTTATTCCCTTGGCAGCCAGAGGGACAGCTGAATTAAATGGGAAAGCAGAGAATTTCCTTGCCTAGGTGGTATCAGGCACATAGATTCACATTCTCAGCTGTTAAAACAGGGGTCTACACTACATGAGGAAATATCTTTCTTTCTCAGGTTGACTCCAATAGGGAAGATGAAAGGAGAAAACAGCAAGGAGGAACCAAGATATTAAAAAAATATAGATAGCATTTTTAGCACTTACCTATGGCTGATTTGGACAAATAAACTCCTGTCATCCAATATCCTGCTTATCTGAAGGTGCCTATGCCAGTGAAAGGCCACTGGCACCGGACATTGAAGTTGTTTGTAACTGAGAGGCACAGCTTAACTCTTGAGAAACCCTGACCCACATAAAGCACAGCTCTCAACTGCCCTGGCCTGCTAGGTGAGCACTCTCTGATAAAAAGTGGAGCTCTGTTCCTCATTCACATTGAATAGCAATAACTGCATGCAGTCTGTCAGGAAAGGTACAGGCAGAAGTAGTGGCAATAACAAGTGAAGTCTCTGCAGGAGCCTGTGGGCAGTAGGAGGAAATCATGGGCCCGACATGCTGCCATCAGCAAATGCCACATCGTTGGGGTGAGATTGGCCTGATGAACTTGTCTAAATAGCACTGCTGTTAATGGGAGATGTGTAGCTAAACTTGTGCAACATTGAAGTCTCACTTGCAGTCTCCTTTCCAAAAGCTCACTGGTGGATGACAGCCAGTGCATGGCAGCCTTTGGACCAAGGATCCTCATCCTTATTCACCCTTATTCCATGAAAAAATGGGTTGATTTCCATCTTCTGCCTTAAGGAGTAGTTACTGCACTCAGACTCCCCCAGGCAGTGCATTTTATCTATTTATATCCTCACAAAGGAGAAATAAATACAGGTAGATGACATGGGAAAGTGCCCTGCACCAAGCAGGCAGCTTTGGTAATAGCAGTTTTATCATATCTACTCCAGGAGAGGCTTTAATATTGGAGAAAATGCTAGAACAGAAGTGAGAAGAAATGAAAACAATTTGTATCTTTATGGACAAACTGCAAACCTTGACACCACGGCAGTTCTATCCTGAAAAAAAGAAAACTCACACTCCCTAACTGCTTTCTGTCACACTCAAAAAGTGATGATGGTGAGTAAATTCTACCTCTCGAGAGAAGCAAGCATGCCCCAGCTGCACTACATTGCTTATTTTCCAGTCTGTGTGTGCACTCTGCGTAATGAAGGATAATTATGTCAGCACATAGTTAAAGATAAAAAAGTGGGTGAGTGAGATGCCAGTGATGAGATCACTATGGTAATGCCTCCAAAGAGATAAACGTTAACTTTCCACATGGTGTGAAGCCAGGTCTGGGACTAGGATCCAGAAACTACCTCTCTAACTGGACTGTTGCAAGACCCTGAAGAGAGTGTTTAAGCTTGCTTTGCCCCATTTCCCACGTAGTGCAAATTAAAGATGACCATTCAGATGAGTATCACCTCTTTGCAGAGGACTCACAAAAAACTGAGGCAATATTTGAAGCACTTGCAGGTTCTTGCCGAAATGCACTGTAGTAAAGTTTACGGAGCAGCCCAAAAGCTGGAACACTTAGAAGAGTGTGAAGTGGTTGTTTATGAATTAGCTTAGCATTGCTTAATGGACAGTGTACAAAGGCAGCCAGGAGTCATGCCTACTATTATTATACTGTAACAGTGTACAAAATCATCATGAACAATAAGCAAAATAATACAAAGAAAGAACTATGAAGAAGCCATACAGCAGCTTCTCCAGCTGTCCTGGTGCTTGCTGTTTCTCTGTGTCAGCTTCAACAGGACATATCAGAGATGCATGTCTCCGAAGCTGGCAATAGATGCCAAGCTGAGAGCAGTGCAACTTGGAATCTCTGTATCAGTAGGAAAGGGAACTCATTTTCCATCTCATGATCCATCACTCTGAATTCCCTTCTTAGCACATGGTCAGCCATGAACTTATAGTAACAAATGGGAAAAGAGGAGTTTAACATGGACCATAAGCCATAATTAGCACTCTGATCAAGAGTAAGCCAAAAACTTTGAGCTTTATCATTAGTTGCCATTAAAAAAAAACAAAAAACAACAAAACAAATCAATCAACCAACCAAATCAAGAGGTTGCCACTGACTGTTTCTGACATGGATTTTGTTGTTATTTGCTCAATAGAGGAGTCCAGCTGAAAATGGCATCAGCAGCTGCTCCAAGAGCAGGTTTCTATTGGTAAGACAGTCTAGGGCTAACCCATGCAAACTCTGTTATACTCCCTCCTTAGGTCAGCTGCAGAAGAGAAACACAGAGCCAACATTTTCCCCTCTCAGCTGGTGAGGGGTGAGGAAGATGGGGGAATGGGCAATGATCAAAGTGCTAGCAATATTCTTGTAGATCCAGATGTTGGCAAAATGACTGGAATGAGTCTTTGCTGTGCTGTAAATTGTAGTGCCGAACCCGAGACCTTATTTTAGAAGCACAGTGGAAGAAGAGATTAAGGTGGAGAGAGATATATGGGAAGAAAAGCAGTTTTCACAAGAGAGTAAGAGATTGCAGAAGGATAAATGAGCCAGGAGGGGTTAGATAGTAGGATCAGTGTTGGAAGAGGCTGTCCTAGACATCAAGGACAGTGGAAACCTGTTCACACTAAAGAGGTGATGAGCCCTCAGCAGTGGTACCTGAGCATGGCTGAGATGGTCCTTCCATGACAAAAGTGAGCATTAAACGTTTGACCTGGGCAGCCCCTGCAAAAATGAGTCTGTATCGGAGCCCCGAGTACTGTTGGGAATATGCCCCCGAGTGCTCCCTGAGCATCATTACTCTTAGAGCCCAGACGAAGGGGCATGTTTAGAGTGAAAGTGGTCTCACGATTAGTGACATCAAGAGGAGGAGCCTGAGAAGAGGCTTGCCGTGCCGTGATGTGAACAGAATTGCTCTGACCTGTAGCATGTTCAGCCACGCAGCCCAACGTGGAGCAAATGGGAGCATTAAAAGCCTTCCCTTTGTGGGACATTCCTTTGTGCTCTCCGCAAGGCTTTTAAAGGCCATTCATGTAATGCTGGAGCAAGAATGGGAAATGCCTTGTCCCAGACTTCTGTTGTCAAAGGGAAAATGAGCGCAGTCCTCTCCCGCGCGGGTGCTGCCGCGGGCGCCGAACACCCGGAGCTGCGGAGCGGAGCCCGCGGGTGCCTCACACCGCAGTGCCTCCGACTGGGTGTTCAGTCCGGCTCCTCGGAGGGATGGAGAGAGGCAGAGGAGGGTGCTGCTCTGGGTGGAAGCCCGAGGAGCATTGTTTTCTTACTCGGAGCACTGTGTTGCCATCACAAATAATTACCATCTTACATCTCGATTCGTTTTTTTGGAAAACCACACAAAGGCACTGAAGTCAGAGACTCCTTGGTGACAACCCAGGAGATGTCTGTTGTTCTTCCTGACTGTGTGTTTCATCTTATGGGGATTCTAGGGTATTGCTGTGGCAATGCCAGATATTGAAACCTCCTTTTATGTCTATTTGCAAAACAGACCTTAATTGCTCGCCATCCTCAACAATTACCCTGGCAAGCAAATTCTGGAGAAATTAACACCCAAAAAGGATGAAAAATCTTCTCTTTTGCTTTGTTGAAGCAGCAAAATCCACATATTTTAAACTAGGCTGGAAGGGGGTGGGAGTTAAACACAAGAGTACTAGAGACAAACCAAAGGTGGCTGAGGATGGTAGGCAGAGATAGGGGTAAAAGCAGCAGCCCAGCTGAAGTGTATGTACACCAATGCACGCAGTATGGGTAACAAACAAGAGAAGCTGGAAGCCTTGGTACAAGAGGAAAACTACGATGTTGTCACCATCACGGCAGTGTAGTGGGATGACTCACACAACTGGAGTGCTGTAATCAATGCCTACAGACTCTTCAGGAGAGACGGGCACGGGAAATGGGGTGCGGGAGTGGCCCTATATATTAGGGATGCTCTGGATGTCATGGAAGTAGAGATTAAGGATGATCAGGTTGAGTCCCTATGGGTAAGAATTAGGGGGAAAGCCAAGAAGACTGACATCCTGGTTGGAGTCTGTTATAGACCACCCAAGCAGGAAGAAGAGGTTGATTTATTATTCTTTAAGCAGCTGGAGGTTGCCTGAAGATCACCTGCCCTTGTTCTTGTGGGCAACTTTAACCTGCCAGACATCTGCCAGGACTTTAACACTACAGAGAAGAGGCAGTCTAGAAGGCTCCTAGAGTGTATGGAAGACAACTTCTTATCTCAGTTGTTATGTGAGCCTACCTGGGTGCAGCCCTGCTTGACCTGCTGTTCACAAATAGAGAGGGGCTGGTGGGAGATGTGGTGGTCGAAGGCTGCCTGGGGTCCAGAGACACCATGAAATTATAGAGTTTTCAATACATGGTGAAACCAGGAGGGGTATCAACAAAACCTCCATACTGGACTTCAAAAGGGCAGACTTCAGCTTATTTAAGGAACTAACTTGGAAAGTTCCTTGGGAAACAGCCCTTAAAAACAGAGGGGTCCAGGAAGGTTGGACCTACTTCAAGAAAGAACTCTGGAAGGCACAGGAACAGGCTGTCCCAGTGTGTTGGAAGATGAGCCGATGAAAGAGGCAGCCAGGCTGGATGGACAAGGAGCTTCTAAAGGAAATAAAGAAAAGAAAAAGAGGGTGTATCACCTTTGGGAAAAGGGGGAGGTATCCCAGGAAGAGTTCAAGGATGTTGCTAGGTCTTGTAGGAAAAAAATCAGAGAGGCAAAAGCCCATTTAGAACTTAGGCTGGCCACTGCTGTTAATAAGAATAAAAAGTGTTTCTATAAATATATTAATGGCAAAAGAAAGGGCAAGGACAACCTCCACTCCTTATGAGATGGAGAGAAGAATATAGTAACAAAAGATGAGGAAAAGGCAGAGGTACTTAACACCTTCTTTGCCTCAATCTTCAATAGTGAGACAGGTTGTCTCTGGGACAACTGGGCTCCTGAGGTGGCAGATGGAGTCAGGGACCAGTAGACTCTCTCTTGTAATCCAAGAGGAAACAGTAAGGGACCTGCTGAGCCACTTGGATCCTCACAAATCCATGGTACCAGAAGGGATCCACCCTAGGGTGCTGATAGAGCTGGCAGATGTGCTGGCCAAGACACTCTCCATCATTTATCAACAGTCCTGGCTCACTGGAGAGGTCCCTGGAGACTGGAAGCTGGCCAATGTGATGCCTATCCACAAGAAGGGCCAGAGGGAAGAACTGGGAAATTACAGACCTGTCAGCCTGACCTCAGTGCCAGGCAAGGTCATGGAACAGGTAGTCTTGAGTGCCATCACAAAGCACCTACAGGATGGCCAAGGGATCAGGCCCAGCCAGCATGGGTTTAGGAACAGCAAGGTCCTGCCTAACCAACCTGATCTCCTTTTATGATCAGGTTACCTGCCTGGTGAATGTGGGAAGGGCTGTGGATGTAGTCTAACTGGACTTCAGCAAAGCCTTTGACACCATCTGCCACAACAAGCTGCTCCTAGCAAAGCTGGCTCTTTATCACGAGATAAATGTACGTCGTGAATTGCTTGATTCCGTGTTTCAGCTCTCAGTAGCCACTAGATGGTCATTTACTTATTTAATGGAAGCTTGGTACCTGAATAGGAAGCTGAGTGCAGTTTTGAGTGTTCTGAGCAGAGAGTCAACATCTCTCGGATTGTTAAAGCCCCTCAACTGGAAAAACCTGGCAGAGCCCCATCAGGGCCAGGTTAGGAGGGGCTCCGGAGCTGGATATAGATATTGTCTGGGTTATTTGAGGCCCCCAGGCTCTGCTCAAGGCGAGGATTTAATGATAATCTGACCTAATGGTCGCGATTTCCAAAACACTCAGTCTTACCGTGCGTACTTTTCCAGCGTCTTTCTTTCTTCCTTCAATACACAGCCTGCCTTTTGTATTTGTTCCCTTGGCTAATCAAACAGCCCCCGGGTGGTCCAGGAATCTAGGCTGCCCTTAAGGAGGGGACTTGGCTGAGTGACTGCAAGGACCGGAAGGAAAACTCGGGAAGGGTCTGGCTCAGCCCTGTCACCACCTTTCCAGTACAGCATAGATTTTTCAGTCCGTGAAATGAAACTGACAGCAGGATTGGTCTTACAGGAGCCTGTGAAGCAGCTTTCACAAGGAAACTTGATGCTGTGTTACCTGAACCAAATGGATGTTTTCAGATGAAATGCAAAATCTTAATGTGTGACATGACTTGTAATGTGTTTGAACCAAAAGCTGCTGGGAGTCAGTGGGTTTGACGCAGCTGAAGTGGATGTAATTGAAATAAAAACTATTTGTAAGTTTACATTCCCTCTAACAGGTAAGTAGCAGGGGAGATATGTGAAAGGTCAGCGTTAAGGTCTGTGGAAATTATTTATTTGCAGGAAGCATAACTCATCCACTGATTATCCCAGGATGAGCTGCTTTAGAAACCTTTGAAATGGCATTGGTCATTCAGGAGTGCGGAAGCATTTCTTGCTGACAGAGGACACGACTTGATGAACATGAGCAACCCGTGCTGCAGAGAGAGTCCTTGAGCCCGTCCTGGAGGCAGGAACTAAGGCGATGAATCAAACCCCCATGTCCAGCTGCAAGGGGGCAGGATCTGCTGGCTGCAGAAGGCTGACCCATAAATGTTTTCCTTAAGCCTTACCCTATCTGTATCTCATACACAGCCTTAGCCTATCTGTGCCTTACGTGTGTACCAATCCCAGAGTAAGTTAGCTGTGCACGCCTCTTCTGAGTTAGCATATGTCACTGTGTCGCTGCTACAAACGGGAGCAGACTTCAACCACATTGGTGTCCGTAGCGTGACTCTGGCTGTGATTTTCACTGACACAGGAGGACCGTTTGTTTCTCTTATTTTGTTAGAAAAAATATACTTGTAAAGCTACACACTGGGAAAAATCAATCAGACCTAATCGAAGGATGTAAGGTGCTCCACTTGGATTTTGAACATTAGACTCCACAGGAACTGAGGCACTATGGTCCTGAGCCAAGGATTATGCAGCACCTAAAAGCAAACACTGGAGAGAAATTCTCTGGTGAGGAAGTGCTCACTGCAGAGACTTTTCCCACTTCTTCTGGGCTGCCGGGATGGTGAGGAAGTGGTCACAATAAGTCTGGTATCCTTTACCTACTCTTCATTAATGCCGGGCAGCAGTAGTTGGGTGTGATGATGGTTGGTCTTTGCACTCCCCTGTTGTCACAAAGCATGCGGCCACCCTAGCACACTCTGGTCTCCCACGACAGTTTGCTGTTCCTTATCCTTCACTGGACACTGCTGGCAGAAGATCAGTTCTCTCCAAAGCAGTGCCAGAGCTGGTCTGTGAACACTCGATAGGGCCTTTCTCCAACCCCGTGGTTGCCACAGCCATGCTCCTTGGACCTCTCTGGCTGAATGCCTGTCCGAAAGGTTTTATCTATGCTCAAGGCTTTTCCGAGATGAGAGCAGTGATGCAGGAGACCTCCTCAGAGTTGCTGAATTCGTCTTCAGTTTGCAAAAACTGCTCTGATGTTGCACAGAGCCGAGCTTTGTAAGGGCCATCTCTGCTCCCACTTTTGGAGAGAGGAAAGTTTTGTTGTTTTGGCCACAGGCGATGGCACCGATACAAACATTTAGTGTGCACAATGACAAATCCTCTGTATCTTGGCACGTTCAAGAGTCACCAAGAGGGATTTAAACACATCTGAGTTCTCAGCAGGAACTGGGAAGGACAGAAGATTATGCCTAAACCTTTGCAGTCCTGCCTTAACAGGAATTCCAGGCAATTAAGAGAGACAGCCTACAAGGAGCCCCGTACCAGGTATTGTATGCAACTCCCTTTTGCTACAAGACGATTCAAGCAAAAAAAAAAAAAGTCGTTTTCTGTAAAAAGAGGGACTCTTGCCAGACAGAGCAGAATGATGCAGCGCGATGCAGCACACGGACATCAGTTTCAGAAACAAAGTAAACCACGGCCCATCTTTGTGGAACCTAAAAATAGTGCATGTTTGGATCTGCAGAGCTAAACCAGTAAACAAAAGGTTGAAGTCTGGGAGGGAGCTTTTGTAAAGAAAAGGTGACTTGTGTGCGGCGCTGGGGAAGGCAGCCGGAGGCAGGGGGCCTGAGGCAGGATGGGTGGGAGATGCCTGCAAACAGCCCGCATTCATGGCCTCTGCCAGCCGCCCCTTATCTTTCGATCTTAATGGTAGCAACTAGCAACCATTTGTACCTGAAGGAGGTTGGCAGGAGAGAAAAGCCTTCCAGGAGCTCCCGCAGAGCTGCCAATTCTTAATTACTCTCTGAGGCATTTCAACTATTTGATGTGCTTGGGATTTCCCCCCTCCCTCCTTTTTATTCTAAAGCTCCGCATGCTAGAATCTCATCAATATGTGAGAATTTCAGCCCAGATTTCGCACCATTCCCCCCCGCCCCCAAACCCACACCTTGCTCTTTCAGAGGGAGGAGTGTTTTTAGAGGCAGTGCCTGGACAACTGCACTGCTCGTCATGGGCTGAGCTGGGAACTGCTCCCAGGGTGAGCAGCACCAAGAAGCTGCTGTCCCACAAACACTACCTGGGCAGGTGGTGGGGTGCTGTGGTTGTACACGTGCAGCACAATCCTTGGAGAGCAGGAAGGGGACAGCAGAACTCTCCTGAAAAAAAAAACAGTGTGGCAGCGAGAGGCCTCCTCATTTCATCCACGTTTATATTGGGGATAATGGCAAGAGGTGTCATTTCCATTTTCCTCTCAGCAGCATGGCAACACCCAGAGAAAGGTATTTGGAAAAACTTCTGTGTTTTGGAGCTGTCTCATAGAAAAGGCACTGCCAGCACATCTATCAGTGTAAGGATCCAAAGGAGCCAGAGTATCCCATGAACACAGTGGCAGGAATGAAGAGAGGAAGCTACAGTTTGAAACGAGATGCAGAAGAAATGTAGACCAGGACCTGTGCTAAAGATGTGTGCACGACTGTCCGTGCCAGGGAGTGGCTGGGCGCCGCTCTTCTGCAGTATCTGCGGCGCGACCAAGGGACATTTGCCTCCGCAAATTGCACAGGGCACAGGGCACAAATACTTGTGATGCTAATTAGGTACTGGCAGCCCATTCCACTCCCTGGCCCACAAAAAAGCCTCAGTACCATCTGAGGAGCAGGGGCTGGATGGCCTTGCAGGTGACCTGGAGCAGCAGGGCAGAAACTGAGCCACAGTCCAGGATTTCTCTCTGTGATAGCTCTTTAATTCACTCCTTACATAAGCCACGTTATTTTTAACTCCAAAAGGCTTTTCTTTCTTGGGAACAAACACTCTTAAACAGATCCCCAACATTAGGGTTATGTTAGCATTTCATAATCTTGACGAATAAATTGAGATTTCCCACTTAGAGCAGCAGGGAGAATTTAAATTGATGGTTTCTCTACTAGAGGAGAATGTTCCCTGCGAGATTTTGCCCATGTGTACAGAGTAGTTAGTGCTCAAGTCACATTTACCGTTAATTATTCATTTCCTGTCTTTGAAGTGCCTGGGGTGATGGTGTAACAACCCACGCAGCGTTAGGCAGAATTTATTTTGGAGGAAAACCTATTTGTTGGAATTTCTAAATTTAATTTGGATCGATTAAAAATATATATATAAATAAATACAAAACCAACCTGAAAGGTCAGTATTTGGAAGCCTGTACTGCAGCATGGCCACCCTTCTGCTTCCCTGGAGGAGTGTCAAACTAAAAGAGGGAGGAAATCTGTCACAGCCTGAAGGTACAAGAACTTGCTTCAACATCAGCAGAGAAATACTTCTCAGATGCAGCATTTGACTCCAGAGATACGCTCTGCTAATATTCCCTTTCACCTGGGGAAGCCCGAGACTCTCAGCCTGGGGGCCTGGAAGGGACACTGAGGTGGCCGAAGCAGAGGGTAGCAGTGGGCAGCTGCAGATGACTGCAAGGGACAGCGGAAGACAACAGGGGCCAGGGGCGTGCAGCAGCGAGCAGCAGAGGCCCGGGGAAGGCAGCAGGGGCCATGAAAGGGCAGCAGCGGGCAGGAGCAGGCAGCAGTAGGAGACACGAGAGGGCAGCAGAGGGCAGCAGGGGACAGCAGCGAGCGGGGCAGGCAGCAGCCGGAAGCAAAGGACGGCAGCAAGGGACAGGGGAGCAGTAGGCAGCAGGGGGCAGCAGGGGGCAGCAGAGGACAGAGGAGGCAGCAGCGGACAGCAGGGGACGGAGGAGGGCAGCTGCGGACAGGAGCAGGCAGCTGGCGACAGGAGCGGACACCGTGCTCCAGCTCCAGCCCAGATCTCAGAGCCCTTCCTCGGTATGTCAGGCCCTGCCCGCCCCCCGATGGCTGCCCTGGGTGAGCCCCAGGTGGTTTTTTCCGGGGCAGCTGGTTTGGAAACTGCTGGAGGCGATTTCTGTGACAGCAAGGAGAGTACTGGGAGCGTTTTAAAAACGAACTGGCTGGGGCTGGGTCCGTGAGTGCCCTCAGGGACTGCACATCCCTAGGATGGATGCAGTGAACCACAGCTGGGAATTTCCCTGCGAAATTCCAAGTGACATAAATGGAGATGAGTTGAGGAACCATCATTACCTTAATTCATAAAGGGTAAAGTACTCTCGGGACGGAAAATACTCTCTGGCTCAGCTGCTACAGGCAGGTGGGGACAGGGGACAGAAGCCGCTGCTCTAAGAGCTGAGGGAACTCTCACAGTGCATTGCACGTTCCCAGTCCCCTGCAATTCTGCCTCACAGCACAAACCAGCAGGACTTTCTTCCCATCGGTTGTGTGTACAACAGTTGCAATTTGCGTCGCTTCCTTCCTTCAGTTTCCTCTAAGTAGCTCAAGTGCTGCAGGCCCAGAGACTGATCAACTCTCCCATATTTTTACCCATCCAGAAAACTGCCTCAGAAGACAGAATCATCATTTTTTAAGCTAGTGGAATAATTCTTTATTGTGTATTCCACTGGTACGCTGAGGAGCATGGCCTGAGCCAGCAACACATCACAGCTCTCTTGCGGCTAATCGAATCAGGCATGCTCGGGTGGCACCAATACGCCACACCATGTAGCCACCTCTCTTCTTGGTAAACATCAGTGAGTGTAACATCAGCAATTTACACGGGCCTCAGTCTGCCTTGGCTGCACAATAACCTCCCTTAGAGCAGACGGTGTCTGTAGCTTGAGATCCTCAATCAAAGCCCGTGGTACCAGGTGGGCCACACCAAGAAGCCTGGCTTGCCACGAACATCTGAGTGTGCCAGGTGCGCTTCTGAAGCTCTGGCAGCAGGTTTCTGCCCGCACGGGGCTGGCCTGCAGAGAGCTGAGCTGCGGAGTCCTGATCAATACATGGCTCCAGGGTGAGCCTCTACCCATCACCCTGCCCCGGGGCTGTCACCAGAGCACTCGCTGACTTTTATATAGGTCAGGTAATCTTTGAACATCGTGTCTCACATCAAACCTCCCTGTGCAAGAGATTTTATTTATAGCTATAGACACAGATACAGACGCAGAGACACAGACTTCAGCTTTCACGGGGAGTGATTGTTCCTCTTTAGACCCTTGGACTCAATTTCCTTTGGGATGTGTCGTCTCAAAGCATTGCCAGACTGCTGTATTGTATCAGAAAGAAGGTGACAACCACTATATAACTAAATTATAAAATGAATCAAGTCATTTGATATTTGAAAGAATAAAAAAAAAACAACCAACCAAACCACCACCCAGTTCTCCCAGAGCTCATCATTTATTAAAACCTGAAATCAGGAGCTGAATATTTATAGTTTACTTCTGTTCCTCTTTCTGGAGCTCTGTAGACAGACATTTTGTTCAGCTAGCCTAAAAAAAATTAGATCTACATTCAGCAAGAAGAAATCTGAAATGCTTTCCCCAATTTATTTCCTCTCAGAACATGTGAAGAGTTTTGCCTAATTAAGTGCACAATTTCCCCCAGTTTTCTGCCTCTCTGGCTTTTAGCAGCTTTGGGTTTGTCTCGTGCTGTACAACAGGGAGTCCATGTGACTGGGGATGCTCAGTGCATCCCATCCTTGCAGCTGTCACTTCTCACTCTGGGGCTTCTTGGTCACAAATACACGTACACAAATCACACAGGACCTCTTGTCCTCCAGAGACCATCCACACCTGGAAATGCCTTGTGGCACAGAAAACAGTTTTCCTGTGGGCTTCTTCAGAGCATGTGTTTGAACCCAGCACAAGCAGGGAAACACTGCTCTCATGTCTAGAAAGCCAGAGCTTGGGGCAGCCCAAGTCCTTGTTTAGTCAGGAGTCTTTTCATGTTTGCCAAGTTCTCCTCCAAGTCGCAGCTCCATCATCTGCAAAGCCTGTCAAATCCACCCAAGTGTGAGAATGAGTGGTGGGAAGTTGGCCCTTCCCTCAGATCTGTTGCTGAGCCCACCAAGGGGGTTGCAAACTGCCCAAGGCACACATTTACTCACAGGAAAAAAGTCAAAGACTTTATTTTTGACAAGATGTTGTCTAAAGCACTTCTCAAACTGTCATGCTGGAGCCAGGGTTGCTTTAAACCACGGTGGTACAAAGAATAACTATTTATAGATGATCACCTGAATTGACATCTGCCTAGGAACATGGCTTATTTGTTTAAAGGTCTCTTTCAGAAGTTTTTCCCCAAATTAAATAGAACAATTCAACATTCATTACAGAATCAGATCAGTTACAATCAGAAGTACACCTGGGCTTGTTACTGAAGGCTGCTTGTTCAAATTGAGCTCATGAGCAGTCCCTAAAAGAAAAGGAAGCAATGTGAAGTGTAGGTAAAGGTAGCCAGAGCAACTCAAACTTCTTCTCTGTTCTCTGTGCTAGTGACCAAAAGAGAATGCAAAACACTGTTCAAAGCAGATTAGGTTGTATAGCCAGAGAAACCGCAAATCATGCCCATAGCCATTCAGCACACACCCAGAAGCGTGGCCTTTGCAGGATGCCACTGGCAGGAGCAGCCAGGTCTGTTTTGCAGGGGCTCCAGCTCGGTGCTGTCCTTGCCAGGCTCAGAGCCACCTTCATGCCTTATTGATGCAGGTGTGAAATGACTGCTGCTGTCGTCCAACAGAAACAGACACCACACACACGTGGATCCTGTGGCCATTTCTGGAGGAAATCAGATACATAAAGGCCCCATGGAGGACTTCCCAGCGAGTTTTGATAAAACTGGTGTGCTAAAGGGAGGAAAGGCCAAATCAGTGAGAATTCACCTCAGCATGGGCTGGTCCTTGGAGCAGGTCCTGCAGCTTTTCTTTAGTAGTAAATACTTCTGTGTTTGTGGTTCCCTGATGCACACAGTAATACTTGATAACAGAAGCGCTCTCCTTAAAGGCACCAGTGAAGGAGAAAAACTGGTGGCAAAAGTGACAGCAGAGCATTTCCTCTCTGCACTGCTGCAGTTTGTGAATTCTAGGGAAAAAAAAAAAAAGAGGAAAAAAAAGTTTTATTTACATAGACAGAAGAGCAAAGCCCTGGCAGGAGCTGGCTAAAACTGCATCTGGGGTACTTTAGGGGTCAGGAAGTCAGAGAAGGTATCAGCCTTGGAGTCAGAGGTGGCAGAAGGAAAGACAAGTGATAGGAGATGCTGCTCTTGAGGGAAATCAGGTGACTGTCACACATGTTCATTTGGAAGGGCTCAATACTGCATGACAGAGAAGATACATCAGTACATCTGACCTTCCAGCTGGGCATGTGAGTATAGATGACCAACAACATACATACAAGGATTACACTCCTCTGGGACAAAGACACCTCCAGTGACAAGGTCTCAATATTGATGGAAACCCACCTTGAAGTGTGATATTTTCTCCCTGCTCTTGAGCTGGCAGTTACTGACTGACAGATTTTTCTCTGCTTAGATAACAACTGCAAGTCAGAAGACACCATTCTGAAAATCTGCTTAGCACACAAGAACTAGCTTCTACCACTGAATTTGACACAAGGAAGCATAAACCGCCCAGAACTGCAGAGGATCCACACTTAGGCTGTGGTGTGAAAGGATTTTCCTTCCAGCACCAAGAAATAATTTACCCAGGGGCTACTCATCAGGAGCAAGCAAGTGGCTTGCCACAGGCTTCCTACACCATGGTGGTGCACAGCAATTACACAGCCTCCTGCATTTGAGTGCTGCAAGTCATTTTGCAAGCACTCATTAAATAACTTGTACAACATCCTTGATGATAAAGTGCACATGCTAATCATGGCTCAGCATCACAGGCTGAGGCACAGAAATGTTCAGGGACTCAGGACCAGGCATTGGGGGTCAAAAGGAATCTCTGTCATCTTCTATCTCATCTCCTACTGCAGTTCCTGTATGCAGCTTCCTCTGTTCAGATTTTAAATACAGATGACTGATGCCATCTTTCTATTCCTGCTGGAAGGAATCCATGTGTCAGATCTGAGTGAGAAGATACCATACTTCGATACAAACGCATGCCATAAAAGGAGACCCTGCTAGTAGAGCTTGCAAATTCATAGACCTTTAAGTCCCAAAGCATCTTCAAGAGCTCTTCCCTGAGTATTTATATAATTTTCACTTTACCACCTCTCAAGTGGAACATAACATTCCCTTAACAGCACACAGAATACACAGCATAGAAAGTGAGGAACCATAACCAGGATGGAGCTAGGAATGAGAAGGGATTTAAACCCAGAAATAGGGTAGTGCTTCAACAAAAGCCTTGACCTAGAATTCAAAGTTCTTTTCCCCTTCTTACCTGAAATATTATGAAAATCTTCTTGATTTTCTGCTTACCACAGAGCAGAGAATTTCAACCACAAAGTTTTATACTGGAGAGCATCAAGTGTTCCAACATGCATAGCTCTTGTGCTTTCACCTTGCTACATCAGTATCCTTCCGGATCACCAAAGTGTCACTCATTCCTGGGCCAGACAGAAGAGAAAAAGCTACTTGCAGTCCAGTTTGTTGAGAACAATTTCATAGGATATAATTTCCCAACAGCTTTGGTTTTATTTCTAAAGGGACAGAGCAGCAGTGTTAATTGACAGACAGCTATTACTGCAAATGGATGAAATGAATTCCTAAGTCAGAAGCATCCAGAGGACTAATGCTGGTAACAGACCCATTTGTTTTGTTAATCCTATTATTTTGGTTCTCTTGTATTCACAGTGAGATTTTTCATGGTTTCCATCTCTTTGAATGCTCAGGTGTGCTTTTGCCCACATGCAGACACTCACTGCCCAGACAGCCACACCAGGTTCCAGCCAGGGAACAGTAGCCCCACAGCAATGCCACAGGAACGGACCAAGCAGATGCCCCTGGTCTGATCCAGCACCAGGTTCAACCTCTGTTCCTGTTGTATGCCACAGATTCAGCACTCTGCCTTTTTATTGTTTATACTGGTGAAGCCTGGATATGCACCTGGGTGATTTACTCTGTGTGATTCTGCTGTAGCAGAGGGATTGGTCTAGATGACCTTCAGAGGTCACTTCAAACTCCCACCATTCTGTGATTCTGTGATGCCTTCATCATTGCTCATTCCTCCAGTTCTGGGCTCTTCAAGAGAGATGTTGAGATACTGGAACATGTTCAGAGAGGGGCAATGAAGCTGGTGAGAGGCCTGGAACACAGCCCTATGAGGAGAGGCTGAGGGAGCTGGGGTTGTTTAGCCTGGAGGAGACTCAGGCATGACCTCATTGCTGTCTACAACTATCTGAAGGGAGGTTGTAGCCAGGTAGGGGTTGGTCTCTTCTGCCAGGCAACCAGCAACAGAACAAAGGGACAGAGTCTCAAGTTGTCCTGTGGGAGGTATAGTCTGGATATTAGGAGGAAGTTCTTCACAGGGAGAGTGATTTGCCATTGGAATGGGCTGCCCAGGGAGATGGTGGAGTCATCATCCCTGGAGGTGTTCAAAAGCCTGGATGAGGCACTTAGTGCCATGGTCTAGTTGACTGGACAGGGCTGAGTGACAGGTTGGACTGGATGGTCTTGGAGGTCTCTTCCAACCTGGTTGATTCTATGATTCTATGACTTCAGAACAAGGACAGTAAGAACTCATGAGAAGCAGGGAAATGTATCAAACATCTGATCACACTGTTTCTTCTCTGCAGCAGTTACAGGGGTGTAGGGTAGAGGAAACACCTAAATTTAAAAGTAGCTTACAAAATACCTAACAAGGCCAAACTGGTGCCCCTGAAAACATGTCATAGGTACCTTCTGGTGAGGTTTTGCTCCTCATAAATGCTGAGCTATGAAACTTGTCCTGCTAGCAGCGATCAAGCACAATTTTGTCAAACTTCTGATGGAGCTAAGGCAACGATAAAAAACAACCTAAACCTCCAAGCTATGATAAAGCCAGAAATTCCCAGCATAAGCAGCCCCTTCAGGTCTTGTGGCTCTCATGCGTCCAGCAACTACCCACACAGCAGCAGTCTCACTTTCTGTTGTACATAAGAGTATTTTCATAAAGATGGCCAACTGCCTGGATGGCAAAGGCAATATTCCACAGGGCTGCCACAATACACGGTGACACAGCCTACTAAAGCATTGCATCTAGCAGGGCACAGGAAATTCAAAACAAAGTTTGAACTGAGTTTCTAGCATGCCTTACTTGTTTTACAAGGCTGTACTGGAACTATCTGAGCAGATATTTTCTCCTTACGGAAAGCCAGTGCCTAAAAATACTTCCTCCTCTTATCTTCTTCCCTCCTGTTTCCTCCCCAAAAGACAGTTTAAGATGTCACCTACAGAAAAAAAACCAAACTTGACTTAACTCACAATATTTAGCTGTTGTTGCTTGCTAACTTTATATTGATTCTATTACCAGAATGTATCTCACCATCTCCACACGAGTCAAATGGTCTCAGACAAGGCCAATGAGCCAGCTTGGGGAACTGATTTGACTGAAAACAAGTATTTTTTTCAAAACACAGTAAGATGAAAAAAAAGGAAAAGTGTTTTCAGTCTGACCTGGTTTGGTATGTGGTACATAATTGTGAATGCTGACATGAAAGAAATAGGGGGAAAAATCTGGCTAAGGAGGAACTTTTGGTGAGTGCCCATACTTTGCCTAAACATTATTTTGGTTGACACTGCCCTCATCTTCCAGGAAATGAAATGAGGGTGAACTGGAGAGGCAGAATTAGGCAGAGATGACCCAAACTACCTCAGGCTGCAAGGCCATAACCAGAACTTCAGATAAAAGGCAAAGAAAATACAGAGGAACAGAACAAAGCAAACAACAACAAAAAGGTTTGTAACGAAGGGAAGCATATCCCATTTCCATGTTTACTGGATTTAAGGGTCTGTTTCTGTTCTGCTCCCAGGAGTAAAATACAGGAAGAGTTGTTGACAACAACTGACTATAGAGATAGGGGGAGAAAAATATGCTTTGGAGTAAGGGCTCCATCATCCTCATAAATCTGCACTGGAAGAGACTCTAGCCATTGTATTTGTAGGGCTGTTACAACACAGCACAGCAGGACACACTCTCACCATAGCAACCTAGAGAACTGTCCCATGTACATTTCCACTCTTGCAATGCCAATCCTTCCCTGTCCTTGCTTCTCAAAGAAAATTGATATATTCAGCTCTTGAAGTAGCACTTGAAGCCCAAGTCCCAGCTCCAGTGCCACTTAAAGTCTCCTACACTCCACTGAACAGCAGCAATGGGAAACATCTCAGTAGCATCTCTTTTATGCTGCAGAGTCATTTAAAACTGGGGTCAAACACAGGATAGAGTCTTTTCAATTCCTTCAATACACATTGGCCTTCTGGGGCCCAGCAGTCATTCTGTTTGGCATGTATTGGAGAGATTTAGTGATCCAAGATGAAGTTTTGGCTGCGTTCTTCACAACATCACCCTCCTCGACTGTACAGCTAGCCCACACCTTGAAGACAAGAGCTCAGTTCACAGCCCTGACAAAGATGACTTTAGACCAAGGCACTGGGCTGCACTGTGGAGATGATGCTGGGGCTCACACACAGCCCTGCTACCCTTGCTGCCTTATTGTGGCTGCCTTACTGAAGCTGTGGCTTCTGGCACATGACAGGCAGATAGAGGTGATCAACAACTACCAACCCAGAACTAGCCTGTTAAACTTCCTACTCTTTAGTATTTTCATCATGGTTCATTTAAAATATCATATTAATGCCTCACAACATGTTCTTATGCAATCTTCCTCGTGAAAGAAGGTACTTCATTAAGCTCTTATGGAGTCAGTGGGACATCACTCTTACTTTCCTTGAACAAGGCATCCAGGGATTCCAGAAGAAAAGCTGCATATGTTATTTACTGAGACCAAATGACTCTGCTACCATCCCCAGTTTACTACATGTCCTGTTTGCTCAGGAAAAAACTGTTAAGAAGATTGTAAAGAACTGACACTATGGGGATCCCTAGAGGGCAGGTATTAATTCCCTTCTTCTGGAAAAGAAGTGTATTATCTCCTTTATACAGGTAGAGAAGTAAGCAGAGAAGCCAGAGAACTCATTCTGGGGAGTGCTGTGTATCCTACTCCCACACACACTAAGTAAAGTCTTCCCTGGCCAGGGTCCCATGAGATTACTCGTACTCAAACAGCTATTGAATCCTCCAATAGCTGAGCTGCAGAACTACAAATACATTTAGCACTTGAAATGCTTTAAACTCGAATAGTCAGTCCTTACAACATGGCAGTAGGTGGTTTGGGCATTTTTTTTCCTTCTTTTTTTTTTTTCCCCCCTCTTTTCCTTGTCTACTCAACTGATTAGAAGAGCATGGGGAGAGATGTACTTTTGGAAAGTAATAATTTGGTCACGAACTGAAAGGACATTGCTACTGAAGCTGGGATTTAAGATCTGATGTCTGCCCTCTGTTCATATTACTGCTTACCTCTAAGCACAGCTGTGCACAATATGACCACTTGCTCTTTTAAAGAGAAAGTTCATATTCAGTTGTCCTTGAGCAAGGAAAATATTCAGTAACTTCAGTGGGGGTTCTGCTGCGCCTCAGAGGTTTGATGAGGGAGCCTGCTTTTCATGGCTTATTCAGCCACCTAATCCTACTAAACACATTTCCTGCAGGGCTCTGTAGGGACAACTGAGTCAGGCTCTCCTGAACTCCTGTGCATCTAGTTCAGTTGTGAGTACTGTCAGTGAGGATGAGATAGACTCAGCTGCAGGACTTGTGTGCTACTAGATAAAAAGAGGACATTTATTATGACAGAATCTCTGCTATTCAAAGCTAACTCTAGCAGAACAAAGTAAGTGTTCTCACGACTGTACCAAACAGGGCTATGTGGTAAACTAATGCTCTATGTATGAGCCTGTTGCTTGATTTCAGAAGTGGTGGGTTATGTGACATTACCAACTGGGTGGAGATAAGCTGGCAACTCAGAGAGAAGCTATTGGAATGCCACTTTCTGCCCTAGAAACAAACAAACAAACAAACAGATATTTCAGAGCACGAGGTTGACTGCACAGGGTTGACTTAAGAAACACTCTTGCGACCTGAGATTCCAGGAAGACACTCTGCAAAGAGTGATACAGCAAGCTACTTCCACATTCATAGTCTGCTGCTCTAGAAAAAGAGGGGAGCTAAATGCCAAAGTGATTCACAAGTGCCTTTGGAAGCGTACAGACAACCTAGTGTAGACCTTTGTCACTCTGCTGCTCCTTCAACTAAGAAATGACAGTAAGTGACAAAGCACTGGCTAGATGCAGAAAAGTAGACAGTGCCAAGTATCCCAACTACATGCTACAAGATCACCTGTAGAACTTCTACTTTTGTTTATACTATTGAGAATTTTTCAAAGCCTTGGTTTCCTGTGTCTTGAAGGCTCTGGGGCAAGGAATCTACCCTGAAAGCAAGGGAAACTCCCCTTAGATGACCTCTGCAACCTCTTTTTGCCACAATCTTTAATTTGCTCTGTAGCCTTTTTGTTTAAAGGCTAGTCATGTGTCTTCAGTAAGGGATTAAGGCCTAACATGGACATTTAGACTTAAAAAAATGTCCATGTTAGGCCAACAGTAATACTATCTGTAGCACAAGGTTGCAAAAGTAACTTGGCTTTGGAATCTTTCTGTCTCACTACTGACAACAGAAATACCAGCTTAGGCACAGACTAGTAATCATAGAATTGTTAAAACTGGAAAAGACATTTAAGATCACTGAGTCCAGCCATAAGCCAGCTACCATGAACACTAAACCATGTCCTGAAGCACCACATCTACAGGCTTCTTGAACACCTTGGGGGGGGGTGGGGTGTGACTCCATCACCCCCCTGGGCAGCCTGTTCAATGCTGCACCACTCTCTCAGTGAAGAAGTTTTCCCTAATATCCAATTTAAACCTCCCCTGGCTCAACTTGATCCCATTTCCTCTCGCCCCATCGCTGGTTACTTGGGAGAAGAGACCAACACTGGCCTTACTCTGGCCTCCTTTCAGGTAATTGTAGAGAGCATGAAGACCTCCCCTTTGCCTTCTCTTCTCTAGACCAAACAACCTCTGCTCCCTGAGCTGCTCCTTGTATGCCATGCTTTAGAAACCTCTCACCAGCCTCACTGCTCTTCTCTGGACACATTCCAGGACCTCAAGGTTGTATTATTAGAATGAATAGTCATCTGCTCATCTACTGTGTATCATGAAAATGTGATGCACCTTTTTTTCCCTTTTGTGTTGTAATTGCTAGCCCTTTACAGGAAATGTCATCTTGTTCACTTGTATACAGCCCACAGCAACCGGACTTTATTTGTGAATCTTAGTTAATGTCCTGTGTATAAACTTTTTATTTTTGATGATGCACTAGAGATTTTAATCTGGAGAATAAAGCTATTTAGAGAAGTATTACAGACAGGCAGAGTTCTCCTTTCAGAGGAGTTCTTAAGGTAGGAAGAAAGATTAGGCTGCTCTGAGGTACTGAGCAGAAGCACAACTGCATATTCACCATATGCTTGATCCTGTTATGCAAGAAATACCATTTCTTTCAGGGGAACCTAAGACACAGTAAAGTACTAGCCAGTAAAACCAAAAACTGTCTGCTACTCTTTTGGCAGAATTTGAATTCACGTGTAAATGATCTCTGTCTTGGTGCGGTCATGAGTCTGCACTGGACTCTTTCAAGCGGTTCCCTGTCCTTCTTGAACTGAGGGGCACTGATGACCCATTTTTTTTTGGAAGATAGCATACCTACAGTGTGATCCCAAAGGACAAAATAGTGAAGAGAGATGAAAATATTGTTACTCAGACTTGCTTTTCTTCCCCCCCTTGGTGAAATGAATACATGCTCCCTTCAGTTCCTTGGATATCTTAAACTCTCTTGAAAGTTCTCTTGTACAAGTATCAACCCATTTGGCTGCAGCACTGTAAAAACATTCTCATGTCTATACTCAGCAATCTACACATTCAACTATTTAAAAATACTAGTGTTCACTTTAAATAGATTGGGCCATCAGTACACTCTTCCCCCAATTTCATATTTTCACTTTTAAAAAACGTTTCCCTGCATTTATCATTAAATCCAGCTCTCAGTTAGTTTGCATAAGAGAATAAAACAAGTCTTCAGAGCTTTCTCCAATTAGCATACCCTCATCATGCTCTAGTAATTACCTCCCCTGGGAGTTCAGTTGGGATGCCACATTGCTCTCATCACTGCAGTGTTCCCATGGGGGAAATTAAGAGGCAAAACACCAAGATTACTCAGATGCCACATTCACCATGTGTACACCATTGAGCTCCCAGGCTTTTGTGTCTGGTTCCAGACAACACATCGCTTACTACCAAGCAAAAGCAGCGCAGCTGTGTTTGTTCCAGGCCACTTATGGCAGGTCAAAATGGATTAGCATGAAACTTGTACTTTATTTACAGAGAGGAAAAATTCTTCAGTGAATCAGTATTGCTTGGAGGATACAGGCAACAAGCTTCTTAGGACACATCAAGGAGTGTTTGGGTGTGTTAAAGGGCATTTGTGCACAGTGCTTTTGTTCTTCTCTCCTTAACTGCCTCCTCCACAATTTAACCAAGAAAATATTGTCTTAATTCTCCATTTAATGCCATTTCCCTACCTGCTGGACTCCTTTAGTATATCACTGTTCTACCCAGAAAATTCTTGTTTCCTTTTCCAAGTCCCAAACACCCTTTTTATTTTCAGGTGGCATAAAGGAGTCTGTAGAAAAAAAATTAAGTTCTTCAGTCCATTCTACAAAAAAAAAAAATTATATGTTTTCTAATTCTAAAATTCAGTATCTTAGTTCTCAACTGTGCTAAGCCTCCCCACACTGTTATTCCAGAAATTGCCAGTGGCCACTTTAGAGAACTGTACAAAAGATACAACTCCAAAGTTACCAACCCCATTTGGAGTAATGGGTGTCAAAAGAAAAAGAGCCCTCTTAAAATCTCAGCAGTTTCTATCAGCTGTAGGCACTTCTGGGAACTGTGTGTAGGCAGCTTTCTCTACCAGGAAATTTGTGTGCTGAGCTTTTACCCAGGATCACCTTGTGATGCATTACAATTCCCTGCTTGATGGACATGGAATGGACATCAGTTACTGCCAGATTTCAGGAGTGTATGCTTGATAAATCACAACTAACATGACATTGTACTGCAGTACCCAGCTGTTTATTTCACAGTTGCCAACATTGTGCAACTCTTTAGAAATATTCATAGAAACAGATGTGTGGCACACACAATCATTTCTCCTCCTACAGTGGGCTCCATGCAGGAACTTCAGAGCTCAGACCTTACTGAGAACATCTGCAAAGTCCACTGAAGTTGACAGGAGCATTTCTGCTCAGCTTTTGGTGAGGGAGATGGGTTTAAGTGCCCTGTTTATTAGAGTAGTACTTGAACACTATCCCATCACACATTTCCATGTACTTGAACGCTATCCCATCACACATTCCCATTGATGCTTGTCAATACTTAAATAACTGAAGAGTACAAGGAATGAACATTTCCAAGTTGTAGGTAGTTTATAAGAAATCCTATTAAGTACAGAAGTTTCCTCTCTGCCCTTTATTTTCCTTAAAACAGCTCCACAAGAGAAAAATCAACTTTGCACTACAATATATACTTACTGCTCTAATGATCAATACACGGTTTATAAAAACAATTTTCATTTATTGTTGGCATTTTACATTGAAAAGACAAAAGTTCCTTTCCTTTCTACGCTTTTTAGTGCATTCATAGAAGCCCCAAAGCTTATCCTTAAGACTACTCCTACACCTGCTGAAGCTCATAATCGTGAACAGGGGCTGGACAGCACTTGACTTAGGAAGGAAGGAAATATCCATGTCTCTGTGTACATGCATTAGCATTATGGAATATATCTTTAAAAGCCATATCACAACTTCAGTTCATGTGCAAAGGGGTGCAGATACTCTCATCCTTTCTACTCACGTGGAGTACCACAGCTTAATCCACAAGCAGGATGTCCCTAGTGTTTCATCTCAGCGGTCTAGAAAATAGTAGCTTGCAGCTTTAGTTTTTGGGTGTCCTTAGAAATAAACCAAACCACCCTGACAACTCTAATTATCTCCTCATACCACCCCTCGTCTCATATGACTCAGGCCTGAAATCCTGTATGGTTTAGGAAGTTGCATGGAGATCCAACATCAAAATGGGAAGAAGCATGGAGTGTCAGAAGAGGAAACACTGCAAAGCTTCTGTTTCTAGCATCCCGCGAGCTTGAATGGGATGGAGACACCAGTTTATGTGCAATACCAATTTAGTAATGTGGGAGAGCTGATCTGAAACCCAAACTATGCACATGCAGCCGTGGCACTGCACTCAGGGCGGTGGGTGCAAAACCAGCTGCAGGCATGTCCAGCTTTTGGACTAGACCCAAAGCAAGAACTGAGTGTTTTATAGAGGATGAAGAGGGAAATTCCAGCTGTTTGCCTGTTTCACCAGTGTTTATGCAATTCATAGCCTGGTTCCCATGCTGGCATTTGTTTGCTTGAAAGGACTTGGGTGGCTAGAGCAGTTTGTACTATGATTTTCACAGCAACGTTGCAAAGAGATCATGAGGTAAAGAAGTGCTTTAAAGACGTGCACAGAAGCCGCACTTTCCGTCTTAACGGCTTGTCGGATTTTCGCCTGGGACAGCGCAAGAAACAGTAAATAAACAAAGCGTAAAACCGATTAAAAAAGGTTGTCAAGCGTGAGCACGCCCAGTGCCAGCCGGCCGGCCGACTCCGCGTTCTCCCAGGCGCGGAGCTGGGCTGGGCCGCAGGGCAAGGCTGGGGACCGGCCCATCGGCCCTGCGCGGCAGCCATTTTCCCCCGAGCTTGGCCCGGCCCGGCCTTGGCCGCAGTAAGCCACCTCTCGGGCGCGGATCTGCGCCGCAGGCGTGGGGCTGTCACCTCACAGGCTTTGGCCGGGCCAACGGTGGCCAAGGGGAAGCCCAAGGCGGGGCGACGCCTTATGCCGCTTAGGGAAGGCCCCAGGATGGCAGAGCCACCCCGCACCGCCCCTGTGGGCACCTCGGCCGCGCCGGAGCTCTAGACGCCCGGGGTGCCGCCCACCCCCAGCCCAGGGCCGGCCGGGGACGCGGGGCGGCAGCAGGAGGAGCCGTCTCGGGGCCCGGCGCATCACGCCAGGAGGAGGAGCCGGGCAGAGCCGAGGGTGCACTGCGCCTGCTCGGCGCGGCCGGGCCGTCTGCGCACGGGTGTGTGACAGCATAACCAATCTTGGGCCGGGCCCACCCCCGCCGCCGCGCCGCTGATGGGCGTGCGTGCGGGCCAGTGAGGGCCCCAAGTGCCGTTCAAACCCGCGGTGCCGGGGCGGTTACAGCCAGTCGGATGCAGAGGGTGGGTGCTAGGTGGCAGCACGTTCCCAGGCGTCTCCGACGGGCTTTTACTGTGCTCGGGGCGGCGCCGGCGATCAGTGTGTTTGCAGCCGACGGACGGGCCGGGGTCGGGAGTATGGGGGTGAGGTAGGACCGGCCCAGCTGCGGAGGGGAGGCGATCGCGGTTGTTCGGCGAGGCCGGGCCTCCGCGGCGGCGGCGAGGAAGGACGCGAAGCCGGCCAGAGGATGGAGGACAAGAAGGAGGAGGGTGAGGCGGAGATCCAGGAACACGGGCCCGAGCACTGGTTCAGCAAGTGGGAACGGCAGTGCCTGGCCGAGGCCGAGCAGGAGGAGGCACTGGCCCCGGAGCTGCAGGACGAGGCGGCGGCGCAGCCCGAGCACAAGCAACAGAAGCTCTGGCACCTTTTCCAGAACTCGGCCACCGCTGTGGCGCAGCTCTACAAGGGTGAGCACCGCGGGAGGGCCGCGGGCGGCGAGGCCTGGGGAGGCGAGGGCGCTTGCTAGGTGGCTGGGGTGGGACGAAGCTTGGTGGAAGGTGGAGCTCGAGCGCTTTGGGGTTGGGGCTGAAGCAAGACTCGGAGATCTGGCTGCGGAGTGGGGAGTGGGGCGCGGAGCCGTCGGGGTGGGAGTGGGGCCGCGGCGTCACAAAGGGGATGTGGCGGCGAGAGCGGCCTGGGCAGGGGGAGGAGCGGGCTTCCGGCCTGGGGGCTCCGCGCCCGTCCATAGAGGCAGACGGGAAAACAAAATGGCGTGAGGGGAACCGCGGCCGCTGCCCCGACATCACCCTTCGTGGCTTCCAGCGGAGCGGCCTGGGTCAGTCAGGCCCCAGGGTTGGCTCTCGTGTCGGCCTGGCCTGGTCGTCACCCGCCCCAGAGGGGCGGCTGGCGGAAGGGTCGGCCCGAGAGGGTAGCCGTCGGGGCCTAGCAGCTAGCCGGTAGGCAGGGCGCTTCTGCCGAGTGTGGTCTCTGCAGGGGGTCGCGCTGGTAGGGTGCCGGGCGGCGGGAGCAGACCCTGCGAGTGCTAGGGGAGCGGTGGGCTCCGGAGGCGGGGAGGGTGGGTGCAGACCGGGAAGCCCGGCCCTGCCGGCGGCGGCTCTTGACGCCCAGCCCAGGAAAGAAGCTTCGACAAAATGGCGAAGTGAGGGGCTGGCCCCATTGTGCGGCGGGGGCTGCGGGCGGGGGCCGGCCTGGGCGCTTCGCCCACGGGCTGGGGGCGCCGCCGCCGTACCCACTGCTTGGGGCAGGGCCGCCGCCGGCCGGCCCTGCTCGGTCCTGATCCTGACTTGCCTTCAGAAGGTGGAACAAAATGGCGAAACCTAACATGGCCGTTCGGAGTTGGTGACTCCAAAATAAACAGCCTGTGTCCTTCCCTCCCTGCAGACCGGGTGTGCCAGCAGCCGGGGCTCTCCCTCTGGGTCCCCTTCCAGAACGCCGCCACTGCGGTCACCAACCTCTACAAAGGTAAGGGGCTGCCTCTACCCCCTTCCCTGCTCTCTCGGCAGCCCTCCCTGCCTAGCCGGGCCCCACTATGCCTCCTGCCCCAGCTTACTCATAAGCAGGGCCTGTTAATGTCTCTTATTCACCCTGATAAAATCTAACCCGAGACTGCTTCCTGAATCTCTTGAGTTTTCCCAGGGCCACTTTAGCTGACGATAGCTGAATCTTTTCTGTTGCCTCATGTCAGTGACTAATAACTTAAAAGCGGCTTTACTTTGAGACCACTGAAAAAGGATGAATTGAAGGGGAATGCAGTAGTTTGCAAAATAGTTCTTAGACCTCATGGGTTTTGTGTATTTCATGGTATATTGACTGTTGGGCATAACATATGTGCAGTGAAACATAGGCTAGATGCGATGTTTGTGAAAATCTGCATAGATGTTATGTGACAAAGTTTTATCTTCTTGTGACAGTGAGGCTTCTTAAGTAACCTTCCCAGTTTATTTTAGGCACTAGAATGTCATTAGGCTGTGTCCAGGGTGGCTCTAAGAAAGCAGTGTTAGCAAGAACTTAGGTTAAGAGTGCACTCTGCGTGTGCCTGTGCCTTTGTGCTCGTCTGTGTTTGTCAGTATTTGTTTCTGAGTTCAGCTGTTCCTTGGGTTGTCACAGGAATTCTTGTATGTAGTGGAATTGTTCAGTGGTTTCTACCTTGCTGAAAAGGTAGTACAAAGATGGTCTCTATGTTGTCGGAGGCTTAAAGTGGCACAGTATGATTCCCGTTGTTACTATCCTCAGTTTCAAAGAAGGAAGAAACTTTAAAGTTTCAGATTGCTGTTTTTCTGACTTGTAATTTGATTTCCCCTCCCTCCTAGTTGTGGAAAGTGCAGCATTATCTGTGCTCTTATTTGCCTATTTAATTTCTCTCTGTTTTTCTCATTTTGGGTTTGCTTTAAGCAGTTTAACTTGGTAGCTTGTTTGTGATGGCTGATCACGTTTCTGACATATGGACAGAGCAGGCAGGAAATGTCTCTGGCAGTGAGGGTCACATCTACTTGTCTCTTTGCAGAAAGTGCCTTTGAATGTTCTGTGTATGATGGCTCATTAAAGGGGCATCACATCAAATAATAGGGTAGGTGTTGTCCTGAGGGAGTGGGTCATTGGAACGTGGTCTGGGACACTATTCACTTGAATGTGGTGCTAGAGTTAGCAGCAGGTAATGTTAATAAACTGTCTGCAATAATTGCAGGCTTTTTACAGCTGGTATTGTCTCCTTACAGCAGCTTTATTGCAAAGACTTAGGCTATTTATTTTCAGTCAAATGATTTGTTTACTTGCGCTGTAGGTGAGATGAGTCCTATTTTTCTGCAGTAATGTGATTAACAGAAGAATATGTATGTGATGATCAGGGAAACAAAAATTTTAGTAGGAAGCTTTCTTTAGTCACATGTAATAGTTCAAAAAGCAGCACCTGAAAAATCTTTCCTTCAAACAGATCTTGGAGTGCTGAAGTATGTCAGTTACTCGGGCCTAGCATTTTTAATCTTCCAAATATGTGGAAATCTGAGAACATAGCTAGAACCAGCTAGAGGCTGGAATATCAGGGAAGTTGAGATCTCTTAATGGCAGTTTTGCCTTCCCTGTTGATGAATGTGGCTCTTTAAATGCCTCTGTTTCTGACATGCTCAGTAATGTTTGTATTTTGAAGGACTCCGTCAAAACGCTGGATAAATAATTGGTGAACTGAACACCAGAAACTGCCTTTTGCCCTGTTAGCTCACTCTTTATGTGATAACTGGATTTTTGAAGTATGAAAATTCATTTTAACACAAGAGAATAAGTACATCTGAATGTCCACATTTTTTTTCGTTAAAAAAAACCAATAAACAATATCATGCCATGTTGAAGGTCTTGGATCACAGTTTTCTAATTGATGCTGTGATGGAGGCCACATATAAAGACATTTGATATTCTGCATTATGTTAAAGAAGTGAAAGCGTGGCTTGTAACAGTACTTAGAACTTAAGGCTACTGTAGAAAGGCATATATTAGAATAAGACTTAGGAGCGTACAATGTAACTTGGTTTTATTCAAAAAACAGGTTTTGCGGTTTTGCTAATGTTAGTTTCGACTTAGTAAGTGTGGAACGTATGCAGCTTGACTGCTTATTTTTGCCATGAAAATCAAATCTTTTCCAGGGTAATGACCCTTGAAATTTGTCCAGGCTACATCAGTAGCTGGTGTTTGACCTCATTACTAGTTCCTAGTTCTTTGTAAAGTATTCTGGTACACAAGGGAAGGAGGTTATTGACAAAGCTGAGTCCTTCAGTTCTCAGGACCTTCTCATGATATTTCAGGAAGTAATTGAAGAAATGGTTTTCAAATTTGCTCCAAAGTGTTTAGGTAGCTTTTGCTGTGACAGAGCATTGGAGTCTGAGCTGTTGTGGAGAACGAAATGGCTGGAGGAATAATCTGTTATGTT
Organism: Pogoniulus pusillus; assembly: GCF_015220805.1. NCBI lineage: Eukaryota > Metazoa > Chordata > Aves > Piciformes > Lybiidae > Pogoniulus > Pogoniulus pusillus. The sequence continues at coordinate 12,940,025 of NC_087276.1, read as the reverse complement.
GCTATTGCTTCCACAGGAATTGGCATTTGCAAGTCTTCTGGCCTTTAGACTGCAAAGCAGCATAGGAAAACACTCTTTAAGAGTGCTTAGAAGTAAGATGTTAAATATGCTTTATGTATGCCTTCTCTTCTAAAAGCTGTAAAACTTAACTATGATCAGTTTTGGAGGTGTTTTTTCGGTAGGTTGCTTGAAGTGCTGATCTTTGGTAGTGTAGATTTAGTGTTGTTGTGGACTCTGTGGTGGTGCCTTAGAATACAAGGGTAGATTTCAGTAGTGATTACTTTGGATTTTGAGTGTGAGAACTGAAATACCATGTCTCTGTTTGCCTTTAAACCATTGTCTTGGAGAGCTGTTCTTCAGTCTCTTAATATTGGTCTGGGAGAATGGCTCTTACATTAGACTTGATTAGTAAAGTAAGAATACAGAAAGCTGTTTTAATCAACTCTGCCAGAATTAACACAAATCTACAGAAATGTATCATTAACTTGCATAAAACTGAAATAGCTGTTGGCAAAGCTCTGATAAACCTATGATAAACAAGCTGAGCACTTTTGTGTAGAGAACAGAATGTAACCCACCTGTTACTGTTGACTGAAACTTATTCAACTAGTAGCCAGAAGTGTACTTGCCCAAGTTTGAAAGTTATGTAAAAAGGTGTTTCTTAGAGATGCAGTTATACCTGATGTGCACAGGTAACCAGTTAAATCAATGCAGAATGAAACTGCATTTTGTGGTAGGATTAATTACAAATGTTTCACGATTTTGTATATCAAATATGCAATGGGATCATAAATGGGGAAGGAGACTTTCTCAGACCTTGTGGTATATTGCCTAATTGAAAGGCATTTAGAATACTCACGTTCTATCTAGTGAATTGCCTCTACAACAGAAATTCAAACGAAACTAGAAAGACTCCTCAGAAAACTCAGATTTCTTCAAATTCTTTACTTACTGATCTAGAGAATCAGTTACTCTCTTTGGAGTTACCTGGTAGTGCTGATGCACTTCAAGAGTCTCTTACAGAGCATTGTCTGATGTAAGCACCTTCCTCAGACTGGCAAGCTTAAAGTACGGATTTTTTAGTGTTAATATGTAATAACTTTGCGAACAGTGCAAAAGCACCCAAACAGTGCTTAGTGTTAACCTGATGTATACTGACTGTTGTTCAAGTGGTGCATAAGTTGCTGTTGCCTTTCTGACCTGTAAAAGTGGTAAAATGCCTTAGGTGGTACTGGCTAGGTTTAATGGGACTCTCCTTTAGTGATAGTTAATTTGTTGTGGCTGGCTTGATATTGTTACAATAACCTTTAGAAGATAGACTTCTTTCCAGTGGTTGACAGCAGGCTCTTGGTGATGTGCTGTATTAAGTGTTGCTCTATCTGTAACACTAAAAATTGTTTTCTGTCTTGCAGAAAGTGTGGATGCCCATCAGCGAAGCTTTGATGTAGGAATTCAGATTGGCTATCAACGTCGGAATAAGGATGTGTTAGCTTGGGTTAAAAAACGCAGAAGAACTATTCGTAGAGAAGACTTGATCAGCTTTCTATGTGGAAAAGTTCCTCCTCCAAGAAATTCTAGAGCTCCCCCAAGATTGACTGTAGTATCCCCTAACCGAGCTACTTCAACAGAAACTAGCTCGTCTGTAGAGACTGATTTGCAACCCTTCCGTGAAGCCATAGCTCTGCATGGTAACAGCAATTTTTTTCAATACTTGGTTAAAATTGGGTGGGGGTTCTTAAAGCATGTCTGGCTCTTGGACATTGTTGGTGATCATAGCATGTTATGTACCTGATATTCCAGCTGAGTATATCTCTTTCATTCTCTATGGGAGTTTTTTGCATGCATAAGGCATGTTAGTTAATAAAGTTGCACAGGCAAATACTTTGAATTAGGAAAAAGTAGTGTATAGAAGTGAAGCTTGGATCTGTAATAGTCTACAGCTGTGAACTTTTCATAGTGTTTTTGAATCATGAAGAGACTTGACATTTGTACCGATGCGAAAGCAAACTAAGCTCTCGAAAAGTGATAATACTCTTCTAGTGACTAGTTAAACATTAAGATTTGTCTAGTAGCAAATTTTTGTGGGATTAGGTAGGCAATTTAATCCAAGCTTCTATCTCCTAGGGTACTGTACATCACTCTAGGACTTCTGTTATGCACTGGATAATATAGTTCAGTGGTCTACTTAAAGTACCTAGGGAAGGGTACTTCACTTGCACATCATTGCAATAATTGAGTCCTCTTAGAACTGTTCAAGTTCACTTCCAAACTTGGCTTCCAGTGCTGTACTGAATTTTCTTCCTTGCAGTACGGTAATGTTGGTGGTGTATCTTTTTTTCCTTCAGTTATGAATATTCAGTAGCTTGTGTTGGACTGTTACCTAGCAAGTGATGAGGAAAAATGTGCTTTAAATTGCTCCTGAGGTGAAATGAAGCAGTTAATGTGTGAGTTTTGTCTTCTGAGTTATAAAGAGTAGCAGGTCTCTTGAGGTATATACAGTAGACCATTCTAAAAGCAAAAATAAATCTACCTAGAAGTGTAATCTATAAAACTTAAATTATTTTTTACTGTTTTGCTGTTCCCAGTGAGGAGTGGGATTAATGAGTTAGTGAATTCCTGAAAATGTAGCCTTTGCTTCTATGCTGTTGGTTTGTTTTTTTTTTCAGGATATGAGAGCCAGATGCCGTTGCTATCTAGGTGTCAGCCTAATTCTGGCATTGTTTGCTGCTCTGTGGCCATTTAAATCATGCATTCTTTCACTCAGTCATGTAGTTTTTGGCTGTTGTTTCTTCTCATATTGGAAGCTGGCTAGAGAATTCTGCATGCTAATATTGGTACATTGGTAAAGCTTATTTCATGAGAAGAAGCTGCATGAGTTGGCTTTCACCTGATAGAGCTGATAGTCACTCTTTAAAAAATATTTTTTCTGAAACTAGTTGCATCTGGTTTGGCTGAAACTACAAAGGCTTACTTTCAGGTGAGTAAGCTAGGTAGACTCACTGTAGCACAGAGAGCTCTTGAGCAAACTTGAGGCATTTTTATTAGTAATATGGCTTTTTAAAATATCCTGATAATGCTTCTTTAACATCTACTTTATATCAGGGTGGTTATGGATGTCACTTCTCCATAGCAAGGGAGCCTGAACCATGAGTTTCAAAGTTTTCCTAGTACAGGGTCATGAGGACTGTAGGAAGCTCTCAGTTCCATACTGGTACTGCAGAGGCTAGAAATGCACTCTTCATCAGCTGGTTGACAAGATTATGTGTCAATCACTTTCTGGATTAGGTTCTCCTGATACGGCTTTCAATCTGGTCTTTGACAGTAATGCTTTTGTGCTAATCTTTAGGTGACTGGGTTTGTATTTGGTCTTGTAACTTTTTTGGTTACTGTCCATAATGTCTGCATTCCTTCAGCTTCTCCCCTCCTTTCCTTAATATTAAAGGAAGTTGTGATTAAACTGTCTCCTGACTATTTTCCTATTTATTAGACGGCTTTTCAGAACAGTTTTGATTTTCAAACCTGTGTAGGCTCCTCAGGTATGTGGAAATTAATGTCCTCCGTAGGACTTTGTTTTCATGTTTATCAGGCAGCTTAAAAATGATCTATTGCCTCTAGGTGTTGTGAGGAAACATGAGAAGCCCTGATGATAATGAGTAGAAGTCTCAGCAAGTGCTCAGGATTGAGGATTTAAGGGGAGTTTTTGGCTGGCATGTGAAGGAGTTAGGCATTGCCTTGGGCTGGTAGGCTTCCCGTAGAAAGCGCATTTCACTGTGGGTAACATGGGCAAGCTTAATTAGATTTAAGGGATAGTGCTAAAACTTTGCTCTGATCAAGGCTGCTTTTAGTGAAGCAGGGATAGGTATGAATCTGCAGCACCAAGCTCTCTGGAAGCAGGCTTAGTGACTTCTTGGAAGTAGGCAGTCACACAGGTCTAAAGCCCACTTGCTAATCTTGCTCTATGATGGACTAAATACCCGTGCTTTGATCATGTAATCTAAATGCTTCATAATCGCATCTAAAAAGTTGTGACAGAAGCTGTGATAACAAAGTAGCTAATAAAATGTTTCCTGAAATATCAAACAGGTCTAGATACATGCCCTTAGACTAAAACATTAGTGAAGAGTATCTTTGATACCAGTATTGTCTTTAAACTCAATGTTGCATCAGACATTTGTTGAAATTGTATTTTTTGCCTTCTGACTCAAACCTTACATATACCTTGCAGTGCTGTAAGACATTGTTACATTAGTTATCAGTGGTCCTTGTGTTGTACAGAAACTTTAGTCTCTACTGTTCTGCTTTCAAAACTTGTTAAAGTAGCTAAAGGCAAAAGTGATCACGATTAAACAACTACACTGACAACGTTTGTGCAATCTGCCTTCTAACTATGGCACTGCTGTGCAGCTGTTACTGAAAGCTTTAGTGTAACTTAAGGGTACTTAAGAATGCATTGTTGGAACTAGAAGCCTCTTGAGAGACTAAACTGACAACTAAAAATCTCTGCCCTTAATAGCAGCTTTCCATTATTAGTGTGCTGATCGGTAACCTTTGAAATAAAACATGGTTGGAAACTTGAACTGTGAATACCTGAAATTAAAGCCTTCAAGAAAAGCTGAGTGGTTAGTTCAAGGTAATACAAGCCTTTTCACTCAAGTTCAAGTGCGTATTTCTGAAACTTTATGAACTCTGCATTAAAGTTTGGTGTATTAAGATGTGGTAGTAGAAGATAAGTACCTTGTATTGTTCAACGTTTCAAATATAGTCAGATTTTAAACTTCCACCAGTCCTTAAAATGTCACTGCAGTTAGCATAGGTATAGATGTGTTGTCGTATACTTTCTGGATGTATTGCTATATCCAGTTCTGGAAGAGAAGAGTTTCACATGACAGAATCGCATCAACTGAGCTAATAGTCATAAGATTCCCAAAAGCTGACATGTGCTGGGTCACATTCTAACTGGCTGTTTAGCATACTAAACCTTGTAGTGCTAGGGGCTGCATATGTCCATGCTTGAAATGATGCTTTGGTCTGCTAATGTGGAACGTGCTCCACGCTTTACAACTCTACCCAGTGTACTAGGAGGAGACGCAGTGATTTGAGGAATTAGCAACCCTTTGAAAACAATGGCTGAAATGCCTTAGACTTGAACATTCCTAACTAAACATGTGAATAGGCAAGAGCACAATGAGGGAGTGTTAGTTCTTTTGCTCCTTGGCTTTAGTGGTGATGCCTTATCATTAATGTGATTCAGTCTTTTTTTTTGGGGGGTCAGGGAAAACCCTTGCTTTAGCAGTGTGTGGTTTGACCCTTTTAAAGAGCTTCATTTTCCATTAGGCCTGCTTATTCTTTTCTTAAAATGTTAAATTGGAGTAAAGCATTAGCAGTTATTAGAATGGAGAAGCAGTAGAAAAAGCATTAGGAGACCAGAGATCAGTCACTTCGGAAGTTTAATTTAAAGGTTGTGTGTATATATAGCTATCAGAGTCGTGTTTTGATATGTACTGCTAAAACTTGCTCAGAGCTGTACTGTGAAAGGGTGAGCGTGACGTAGAGGAGTGACAAGGATCAATCTGCATGCTGCATTCTGTTTATCTGGGGTTATTAACTAACTCCTGTTTTAGTCATACTTGTCTAAGCATGAATGTTCGTTTTGATACTTCCTGATGTAAAACTTCTGGAAAACAATAGTTAAATAGTAGTACTATACTGAAAAGTAGTTTTCCAGCATATTATGCTGTGCTAGTGACCTGAATAACAGAGTTATAGTGCAGATGAAACAAAATTTTGTTTGCTAGGCCAGTGTTGTACTAGTTTTGAGTTGACAGTTCTAAGCGTGTTGTTCCGTGAACTACACGCTTAGCTAAGATTTCTAATCACGTGATAGTTCTGAAGAGTGCTTTAGTTATAAGTTGGCTAGTTTTTTTTTTTTTATTATTCACTGCAGCTTTCTCATAGTGCTGTAGTAAATGCTTTAGAATATAGCTTCAATAAGTACTTTTTGGTGAAATTACCTGCTACAAAACACCATGTTGCTGATGACAAAGATATGGCAGGAAAGAGAATGTAATAAGGACTGCACAGTATTCCAGTTATGTCCTCCACATCAATCCTTTCAAGTTCAAAAAAGAGAGACTTTTGTTTGTTCTTAAAGGCCTCTATTAAAAGATGTCTCTGTAGGAATGAGTGACTTTGGAGGTGATCATGAGCTCCTGAATAAAGTACAGACATTGCTTGAATCTCTTCTGTTTGTATAGACAAAATTGATGTGCCTGTGAGTAGGTCATGTAAATCACAGTATAGAAATTTGAGGTTGTGAAATGGTGCTGCTAACAGTCATGTCATCTTAACTACTTCCTAGTAGCTTTCTTGCTGCCCTCAGAGTTCAATGCTTTGAGAAGAGGTCTTAGCATCCACTGAAAAGTCAAAATAACTCACGGTGAATATTTTCTGAGATTTCCTCTTTGCATTACAACTTTCCAAGAAGAATTTGACTGTGGATCACAGCTCCTGAAACGTGTTTTCTGTCAGCAAAGATCTTTTTAGTTGCGTTGCTGTTTGTCATTGCTGAAATGGCAACTTGATGCAAGGCAAACTTGAAATATTTCCTTTCCAACTCTTCCATATTAGCTTGATCACACACTTCTCAACTGAGCTGAATGTTTTGTTGGACAGTTCTGCTCTCCTGGATTGACGTTTAGTGCTATGTAACAAGGTCAGCTGCCAGTAGCGGAGACCAAATTGTCACTCAGCCTATTGGAATACTGGGTAATGACTGTTACCAGTTCAGCATTAAATACCTGTGTAAGATGCAAGATAAAACTGCAACTAGAAGTTGTGTTGTGATGCAATATCCTTGTACTCCTCTCTTTGTAGAAATTAATTCAGTACTCCTCCTCTGCTTTTTGAAAACCAGGTTTGTTTGAAGATTTTAATGTCTTGTCTCCTCAAGGTTGTTTGTATATTTAAATGTACAGTGATTCAGTGTAACCTATATATTGGTAAGTCAATGCCTGCTTGAGGCATTGCTTGCAAACCTTGGCAGACTGGTTTAGAATACACTGCAGCATATTACACGTGCATATTTTTAATCTGGCTTTTGTATCTATTTAAAATAAATGTTTCTTCTTGAAGGCTCTACTTAAATGGTATTTGACTGATGCCATGAAAGAATTCTCATATGAGTCAGTTTTGGGGTTTATTTATAATAATTTCATTACTTGGGCATGAGATGTAATGAAAAGATGTCATGATAAAGCTGAATTAGTATATTGGCCATTTGATTATGGGTTATAAAAAAAAAAAAAAAGACTAAATGACAAGTGGTGAAGTGATGTAAATGGTGGACTTAGTGGAAGTAACAACACTGGACTTGTATGTTCAGAGCAATTTTTCTTGGAGTGTAGTGATGTGGGGGAAATATCTGCAGTCAGTTTGGATTTGAAACAATGTCACTTCCTGTGCCTGGTCAAATATTTATTTTCCAGTTGAAATGTAGAAAATGAAGCAATGTTCTTTTACTGTATGTCATGCCAGCTGATATTAAACTTGCTCCTGTCTTTAAATTGTGAAGTGATTTGTTACCTGCCCAAATTCTGCATATTGGTAATTTAACCAAGTAACAGCTTCTGAATTTTTTTTTCTTGTACATATGTCATCAGTAAGCTGCTTTGTGTTCTCTTGTAAATGTGTAGGAACCTGTTTTCATAATGGTTTTGAATTTAAACTTGGCCATAACCCTGGGAGTACTGAAACCATGTTTCTGAATTGCCTTTTAACTAAGACAGCTTCTGCTATTTACATACTGTTATTGTGAATGAAAGATAACTTTAATATGACCCCTAGGGTCCTTATCAGACTTCATATTCTGCTTCTGAGTCATGTTGGAGCACCACTTAGAGCTGTAACAAAAAGATCTAAGAAGGTGTCAATGGCTAGTGACTTTTGCAGTGGTTGTACATAGTGCCCATCCAGTCTGTAGGTATATACCTATCCTGGGCTATTGCAGGATCTAAACTTTGTGTTCAACAGTACAGTAGAGTGGCATTGGTTGGCCTGTTCTATGCTTACTTGTGTATCAACCAGCCATTGCTGCAGGTGGCTTCAGAATTTGTCTTCTATTTCTGCCTTTTGGCAACTGATCTACAGGTTCCTTCATCGAGGCTTTGTAGTTATTTATTTGGGCTGTTGCACTATATATGAAGGAAAATGTGTATTAAATAGCTTTGTACACACAAGAAGTATGGTGGCTGGACAAAGGTCTAGAGAGAGAATCTGTGAGAGCTAAACACTTGAAGGTTATTAGACAAATACTCCTGGACAGCCTAGTGTTTGCTTGTTGTTAAAGCTGTAAAATGATATAGATGTAGGGTCTTGTTGTGCTGTTCCTAGTGTTTCTGCATGGATTTTGCTTTTTCTATGTGCTTTTTACTAGCACAGGTTTGAAGCAGTTAGAAAAGATGTTTGTATCATCTCTGAGCTACTGTTTCTCTGCAGATACCCTCAGAGCTCCAAATAGAGAATTGTTAGGCTTTCATGTACTAACCTTTAAACTTGTGGAGTCTCTTGCTTTTGCAAAAGTGTAATGGTGTAACACAAGTGAAGACAAAGTTTGACTTGCTATGTAGCTCATTGTGTTCTTGTTTATGGCCTTCAAGACATAGTTTGGTTTAAGTAATCTTCATGCATAATGTGAACAGAAACTGGAGTAATTACAGGTCACTTGTGGCATTGTTTTGGGTCAGATCTGTCCCACAATTTTGGAGAATTGTCCTGTGGGCTTGCTTAGTTTATTTTTAGGTGCTGTTTTGAGTTCTGTTAAATGTACTGGCTGCTAGCAGCAACCATGAAATAAAGGTTTTATTTAAAAACTAGCTGTGGTATACAGCTGTCCGAGATCATCTCTCCTGCTGCAGTTTTCTTCAGAACTACAATGACTTGAGGGGGAGTGAAAGAGAGCAGGGTGGTGGTGTCTGAAACAAGACCAAGTCAGGTCAGCCTGGAAAGTCCTTGGTTGGGGATCTTTTTTTCCTTCTGTGTAACTACTGCTGTAGTGTGAAGCTTAACAGCTTGAAATAGTCTGTTTTTGAGTGTGTATATGTACTTCAAATAGCTTGCCATGCTTATGGAGCTAGTGTTTCCTAGCCTGTTGTAGCCCAGTGTATGGGCTCATTTTTGATGTCACAAGAAGCCAGTTCTAGCAATTGCTAGATTTTTATATGGACTAAAAGCTGGGAAGGTGTGGTCTGGACTTCAAATAAGTGTGGAATAAATAACAGGTTGAGGTGCCTTTAACATTACTAGAAGCCAAATGTCATCCCTTCTGCCGCACATGGGAAATAAACTTTCTTTACTGTTTGATCTAAATACTCTTTCTTTTTTTCCCCTAGGTCTTAGTGGTGCAATGGCTAGTATAAGTGTTCGCTCAAGTACCCCAGGCTCGCCCACTCACGTGAGCAGTGGCTCCAATGCTAGTCGAAGGAGAAATGGACTCCATGATGTTGATTTGAACACTTTCATATCAGAAGAAATGGCACTCCACTTGGACAATGGTGGAACTAGAAAGCGTACCTCAGCCCAGTGTGGCGATGTCATTACAGACTCACCAACTCATAAACGCAACAGAATGATCTAAACTGCAAAAATTTCAAACCCACCATGCTGCTTGAAAGCCACTTGATCCTCAGAGTGCTATTGAAAAGGAAACATGAGGCCATCTTTCCATATTCACTGTTTAAGACAAATGAATTCAATAATTGCCATAAAGGAAATTTTAGATATTACATTAGATGCCTCTTGTAACTGCGGCTTTCTTAAACTATATTCTTAGCAGAGGACATCAGATATTGTGTAGTAGTTAGCAAGATCATCATAGGCAAACATGTATCCGTTCCAAGGCTAAAAGTGACCTTACTTGTATTAAAGGGAAAGGAAATTTCAGATGTTTATTTGGTTATAGAATGCTTTTTTTTTGTCCTTATTTCCTGCTGTGTTGAGTATTTGCTTAAACAGTATTGCCAGTTTGACTGAAACTGTCTACAACATGACTTGGCATCTTTGTCAAAACTGCAGGCTTCCATTTTTGCAGCACTGTACCATGCACCTAGTTTCTATATAGTAACAGTGTGCAAGTTATAAATATTGGACTGTACCCTTTTTTAGTTTTAAAAGCAGTTGATAATTCTGGTGATTGTGTGATAATGTAAAGAGGTGCTATGATGGTCATGCAATTAATACTTAATATTGAGTCAGTACAAGGATCTTTATTGGGTTCACTTTGTGTGTTTTAGTGCTCCAAAGTAGCAATATTAAACTTTTCCCCAATTAACTTCATAGACTTTAAAATCAGTTGGAGAAATTATATGTACTTATTGGTATTATCCTTGTGGTAATCTTATACAGTGCAGAATGCACCAGTGCTGACCTAAATTTAGAGAAAGATGTCCTGTTATTGGGAAATAGGCTTTTCTGTTCAGTATTAGTGAAGGGTAGGTTTTGTGTACACCCATATCCCACTTTACATTTCTTGTGCGGTAATTAATTGCCCATTGCTGGGGAGGGGTGGGAGGAGAGGGAATGAGGGGGAATAGTTGGAGAAGGGGTGTGTTCTAACAAGTAAGACTTCTGGTCACACGTGGAAGCTTTGGACTAACTTGAATGAGGTTCTGTGTGATGCCATCTCCTTCAGGAGGGAGTGACACGCAGGTTCTGTGAAGTGCTAAGAAAATAATTTAAAACTGGAAGTTGATTATAAAGCTCTGGATAAACATGCCGTAAGGATGTATTAAACAGGATAAATGGCTTTCTCTTTGTGTTCAGCTTACATTCATGGGATTGAACTCTGGCTGCCATAACTTAAGCATAATTAAAAACTGAACTAGAGATCAAGACTGATCTGCTATTGAGTTTCTGAACGGGGAAGGATATGTGTCAGTCTCAGAGTGTCTTAACTACTTTTACACGTAGATGCAGCAAGTAGGTGGAGAGCTCTGACTTTTGGGGCCTCTAAATCTTGCCTAGGAAGGTGATAATACAGGAGGACTAAGGAAATTAAGAGCTCCAAACCTGCAAGCTAGGAAGGGGTGTTTAGTATCGATGGTATGCATGCTTTAACTGGAAGCACAGGCTGATTCTTGAATGATCCACAGCTATGCTGGATTCACAATACAAAAGATTGTGCAGTACTAGCTAAGTTAAGGCACTTTGAGCTTCATGTTTAATACACAGCTCTTCAAGACTTTTGCTTATGTGCTGCTTGTAGAGTTGGATCTTTTTTATATTATCTTCCCTGTTTGAAGCAGATTTCACTGTAGATTTGCTCTTTTACCCTGGTGTCCTCTCACTGGTATTCTGTAGTCAAGGCAAGACAGCAATGATGTCTTAAATTCTCAGAATTCAAGGCTCTTTACTGAGAGCATGATTTTCTTGCTTTGTGGTGCTTCCATCAGTTTTCTTTACATTGAAGAGCTCTTGAAGATGTCAGCAGTGGCACTATACTGAATCTAGAGGGTCTGTAGTTCATGGACAAGTGTAAGAGCTGTCCAAAGCAGGATGGTAAGAGCTGTTCAGAGCCCCCACCTTTGTTACATAGCTGAACTTGCACATCACCCGAAGACTCAGCATACATTAGTTTCAGTTACTGCTATTAACTACGATTCATAAGACTTATGTAAAATATTAATACTGCATAAAGCTAGTTTTCACTTGGAGACTGCATTTTCAACAAAGATTTTTTGAAGGTGGTGTCTAAATATCTGTTTGTATTTATTAAGCTGTTGGCAGAGGGATTTCTTTTTCTGTTCCAAAAGAAAAATCTTGAATCCTGAGCAGGAAGCATGTGTTGAGAACCATTCTTCAGCTCTTGTTTATTCATTAACAGGCTTGTACAATTAGGATGCTTATGCTCTGCAACTTCTAACACTTTACTGTTACATGTGGTAAAGGTAACAGCATATTTGTATCAGTTCTGCATATATGGGCTGCTGAGCTGTAACAGTGTTTCTGGTGTAGCCCAAATATACAGAGCCTGTTGAGATTACTTCTCTTCCTTACAGTGAAATAAGTCTTCTTTATGCTTTTAAGCATTAATTCAGTCTAGTACCATCTAAAATGAAATTTGGCTTTTTTGATTTGTGCCACTTTTTTTCTTTGAGAGAAAGCAGGCTTAGATACCAAACTGTTTTTTTTTAATGTGTGGGGTTTTTTTTGCTTATACCTTAAATATTTGGCATATTTTCGATTGTTTTTCATTTAGCCCCAACTGTCATTTGTTAACCTCTGCCAGAATGATCAAAAAATGCATGTATTCAGCTGGTAAACACAAGAACAGGTTGTTTTAAAAAAAAAAAGTCCAGTACCTGTTGCTTTGAAGATTATTTCTTGTGCCAGTGTAGGAAATTGACATTTCTGGAAATAACTTTCAGCTATAATCCAAACTATAGCTCCTAGAGTCAGAAATGAGTTGATTTTTCTGTAAGAAACACTGAGTTGAGAATTGTTTAGTTGGGTAAAAATGGTGCTTAATTTTGCTTTCTCCTATGAATCGTACAGTTGACCGGTCTCTTCTCCATGTACATCAAATCTAACATGAATGTGCGGCAAGTTACATAAAGTACATCCTGCACTGAAGCTACTGAGCTTGGCTTGCTTATTAATGAAGTAAGTTTTAAATGTTAAATTTAAATCTATATTACAATAAAGAAATGCAAAAATGATTTTGGCTGAAACTGAAGTCCTGCAGTTAAACTTACTTTCAAATGTGGTTTACCCAGCTGGAGTAATAGAAACTCTAAGGCATAATAAACCTAATAAAAAAAATACAATGAATCAGGCTGCTTTGTAGTTCTTTAAGTTTTGTACAGTCCATCAGTAAACCCAAACCCAGATATGGTTAGTGAGAGTTGCCAGGGCTACTTGGTTATGCAGAGTGAACTTGGCTTGTAGGATTGCAATCTTATGGTAGCTGTTCAGTCTGGCTATGCCGAAGAGACTTTTTTCTCTGTTTTGTGACTAAGGAAGATATTCATAGTTGGGGTGTTCTGTGGCATTTGTATGAGATGTTTTGCAGAGTTTAAAATCATTAATGCTTAGGAAAAGCATCTTAAGGTATGCCACTTAACTTCCTAAAGAGATTTTAAGTGGTATTGACTTAAAAAGTAGAGCTTTCCAATCTCTTGCAAAACTCTAGACTTCAGTGAAGTTAGGTGCTTTAATCAGTAGCTTTTCCTGCAGCAAACTATTTTCTCCTCTATCAAGCAGGTCTTTGAATTTTGTCATGAAGGAAAGCTTTATTTCACAGGAGCCTTTAAGTTGGTGTCTATTTTTTATTTCACTTCTTGCCAGGGGAAAGTTCCAGTGGGCATTTGGAAAGCGTTATGTGGCTTGAAATAGCATCATCTTTCAAATGTTAGCCTAGAGCTAGTAGTAGGATGTTGGCAGACTTGAGGAATGCACACCTGAGATGTTCCACTGAGTTCACCCCACTGGGTGGGGCTGAAGTGGTTTGAGCAGCCACTGTGGCTTGCTCCTTCTAGAGCCTCTGGTTGTTTGAGGCAATGAGGAAGGCACAGGCACTTGTCAGTGACACAGCCTGCCTTTACAGCTCGTCCGTACATATAACTTCTATGAGTAGTATGAGGCTGGGAAATGTTCCTTGAGAGCTTATGAAATGGCTCTGTAGTCAACACTGGTGCTTTCTGCTGCCGTTCTCTCACTGAACCCATTTCAGACTATCTCAGAAAGAGGACTAAATGTCTAAAGCTCACAAGGATAGCAGTGACTAAACCAACTAAATTGTCTGCATTAGGGAAGCATTACCTGGCTCTGTTGTAAGAGAAACTTGGAAGGTAAATGTTTCTCTGTGTAATGAGATTCCATCATTGTGATGGATTGTGCTTCAAACTAGCACAGTCATGTTGTGGGACTGACTGGAGTAGTGATGCTGTTGCTCTGACTGATGGAACAGCAGCTATCTGGGGTGTCTGAACACTAGGACGATGTTTTTATTGGCTAAGATGTGATGGTTCAGTGCACAAGAATGTGACCTTGCTGAAATCTGCAATGAACCCATTGAAGATACACTATGGTTTGTAGAAAATCTTCAGTTTCAATATAAACTACTGATCAGTTGAAGATAGCATCTAAGGTTACTTGTATGCTTTGGAATATTTCATCATTTCTATATCAACTTTGAGAGTAAAGGTAAATTCGGATCTGGATGCCACATAACATAAGAGCAAGCTATGCGTGAAGGGACATTACTGGGGTCCTTGATTTTGTTGTCATGGTGTAACACTGCCTTGCATTGTTGTCAGAAACTCTTCATGCTTCTCCAGCTCTGAAACTCAATCCAGGATATTGTGGTGGTTGTTTTTTTTTTTTCAGCTAATATCCTTTTAACAAAGCCTCAAAGCAGAGGATACAGAAGTCTTGCATTTGAGCTGGATATACTAAAATCTTGCTTGAAGTTTACTGGAGTTTTGATAGGGTTGCTTCCAGCTCCTGCCCATGCAGCGGTGTGTACCTCTGCTCACAGAACATGGTCCATGCTGAAAAGTCTTAAGGTTAAGATTTGTTGCTTTATTACATATTTTTTGGTTTATATTGACAACTGTTTGGACTTAATTTTTTCAAGTGAGTTCCTGCAGTATGCAAGATCAAGATGGGGAGAAAATAACAAGTTAATTCTGTTTATTTGATTTTGTACAGTTAACTCCAGTTGTCTATAGCATTGCCTCTCCATAGTAAATCAATGATCTACAGATCACTTTGGAACCACAAAAATACTTGCATTTCTTTATTGTTGTATGCCAGGCTTGTAGCTATTTTTTTCCCCCAAATGCCTACTGTGCTTTAAAAAAGTGTAACTGAAATATTAAAGTTCTGGGGTGAGTGTTTGCCACAAGCTGGCAAAAGTGTTGCTGCCCTGTCTCTCATAAATCCCAGCTGAAGATAAGTATACCTGTTTTCAACAAAAATATTCTGAAATCGCTCTAAAAGCACCAACAAAAACCAGAAAATGTGGTTAGAGGTGAGTGGACTTCCTCAAAAGGTGGATCCTCGGCTAGAGAGATACACTGAACATTCTGCCAGTAATCCATCTCCTCATTTTGCTGTGGGAACAACAGTTTGGTTTTCTGCTGCTGAAGCTCATGGTGAAGTCCACTTCTTTCTGGCTACATTTTAAGTGACATCCTGTGGAAGAGCATCTATGATGTCTTAAGGAAGACAGGCTTTTTTCCTTTTTCCCTGGAGGTACTGTTGTCATTAACAGGAATCTCTGACAGGGAAGTTCTGTCTGTTATAAAGACTCCAAAATTCATTTTAAGTGAAATGATTGTGTTAGAGTAGAAAGCTGCTGAAGATGCTCTGAGCACTGTGGCTGCAGAAGCTTGTGTGCTGTCAGATGACAGTGCAGTGTTGCAACTCAACTTGGAATTGCATGAATTTTAGATCACTTAAAAAATGATTTGTTTGTCTCTGCTCTGTAACAACTTTGGATGTGATCCTGCCAGAATTCAGACTTAAGCCTGCCTAGAAACGTTTGTCAAAATATGGAGTGTTCATCTCTTCTCACCTAGAGTTTTTCCAGCGAAATGAGTTCAACATATTTAAATTCCAATAGTTGGACCCTTGAATAATAATAGTTCCGACACTAAAAAGCCCAGGAGTTCCTTCTGAGTCAGTTTTCAGATGGATTTGATGCTTCCTAAAGCATACCCTGCAAGCCATGCCTGCATCTGTTTTTCTTCTGTTTGTGGTTGTGGCCTATTCTGACCCTTTCCATGCAAGGAGCATCTCCCTGTGCCAAATATCACGTGTGTGAAAACCAAGGTGTTTCTGGTAAGTGCTTGTCCAAGTGCTCCTTAAAAGAGGTGTGGTGCCTCTTTTAAATGAGCATCATCTTGGGTTGATCACAGGTTTGTGAGGTCTGTGTGCCTGAAGGTACTCGGGATTTGGATAACAGCCCAGAGCGTCCTGCTTTTGGACATCTTGTGAGCAAGGATTGGACCAGGTAACCTTTTGAGCTCTCTTTCCACCAGAGTCAATCTAGGATTCACTACATGGCATCTCTTTTGATGGCAGTTCTATTTGTGAGGGTGGTAAAAGGCATGGCTGTCCTTGCTGCTAAGTAGTGCCCACTGCTTAAATAACTGACTGTTATGAAGGGGCCAGCTGAAATCTGAGTTTGGGGTGACATGCAATGAGGCAGATTTTAAAGTTATTAAATAATTTATTCATATACACAAATCAATTCCCCCGAACTTATTCCCAACTACCCACACAAGCTCTTGGATGCAGTTAGCAGAACTGTGGTACAGAATGTCTCTGTGCAGTGGAGTTTTGAAAGCTTTCAGAAGAGTCTGGAGGCTTCATTCACCGCTTGTGAGGTTAATTAAATTCCCTCAGCAACCTGAATTAAGAATACTCACTAGTCTTAATGTCCGTGGCCCATAACTTAGGCAGGAAAATATTCAACAGAAATCCTGTGGTGAATTCCAGGTGGGCTGCGATGTGGAATCGGCTGCTGGCTGAGGCGGCTGAGGTGAGGGGCAGGCAAGCAGCAGGTGAGCGAGCAACAAATGAGCAGGCAGCAACTTACCCACCTGTTCACCCCCTTTTATAGGACAATGGCCGAGGCTGATGGTCTCATTGCCACACAATCACCCAAACACCTCTGGCAATCGCCCAATAGACCCAAAAAAGGCAGGGCCCACAGGCTGCTCTCCTCCAAACACGGGGGGCGCACAGGCCTGGCACGCCACAGGGGCGTGGGCCTCGTGAAACCCCTCTCAGGCGACCGGATCAAACCGGACTGGGCTGCCTGGGTCTCCTTTGTCCTGTTTTCCCGCCTCCGGCTGCAGTGCAGACAGGCAGGTAAATCAGACAGGACATGCTCGAGCCCATTTTGTGCCCTTTGGGACTATTCACCACACTGACCACTGATGAAAACTTAGGGATGACTTTGTTTTCTCTGGAAGCTTGGAGGCTGTTCTGTCAATCGCAGCCTTGTAGCCTCTGAAGGACTCTTTGCAAAGCAGAAACCACCTAAAGGTAAATAACTTCTCGGCTCTGTTGCATGTTTTGTCAGTTTTGAAGTACCAAGAGTTAGGGCTGAATTGTGAAGCTGCTGCTGTGGTGGATATTTGCATTGCTACATCTGATCAGCTGGGGGAAACCATCTTCAATGGATGGGAAAGCATCTGTCAGAGCTTGTCTTTGAGTCCTAAAAATGCCCTTTTCTAACAGGGGAGATTCTAGTTAGCAGTAGCTAAATGCTTCTGTATGAAGGCCAAAGCCAAATATGAATGTTCTGGCAGACTGTAAGTGCTATTTCACGTTTTGGAAAGACACTGCTGCTGTTGGTGTACTGTGAAACTGTCAACACAGACGAGATGTACGATCGGTTCAGGTTCCAGTTGTCTCTATGTCCGTTTCTCTTATGACTTACTGCAGACAAAAGGTAAAAATCATCAGTTACAAAGGTCTAAAACTTTGCACCTACTGGGCACAGTGCTGAAGATGCAGGAGTGCAGCAGGTGGATGCATGGTGGCTTGAAAATGCTTTTCACAGAGCTGGGGTATTGCCTGAAATGCAGCATATGGGTTAGGGTTACACCAGTCCAAGATCTCCAGCAATTCAGAGTTCTGAAGTTGTTCCAGTGTCTGAGTTTGTTTGCTTTGAACTGGAACTGCATTACTTCAGCTTTTTATTCTCTGAAATAGCCTTTCATGTATTCCACTGAGACTGAAGCAGCAGGTCCTGGCTAAGCATCTTCCCTTTCAAGGCTACTTCAAACTCACAACAAACTGGTGGGCAGTGATGAGAAATGTGGAATGTACATTAAACGTACTGGCTTGGCAGGAAGCCAGGTACAGCTTGTTGGCTGCAGACTCTTGCAAGTGCATGCTGCAGTGGGTTTCTATCTTTTTTTGGTGTTTGGCCTCCTTGGTTGTGGTATCATGACAATACTGGAATACTTTTCTGAGTTTCCATCTCCAGAAGATGAGCTGGACACATCACAGGGGTATCACTGGAGTGCCAGAAATAGAGGCAAACTAGAGAAGGACGGGTAGCTTTTAATATCTGTCCAAGCATCAAAGGTTGATCTGATACTAGTGGAGTCAATGGGGATCTGTAGATTTGCTTGGCATTCTGCAGTTCTGTTTCATTAGTTTTAATACAGTCGAGGATGTCCCTGCTTACTGCAAGGGAGTTGGACTAGATGACCTCTAGAGATCCCTTCCAACCCAGTGCATTCTATGATTCTGTGTAAAGTTGCAGGAGCTCCTGGTGCCCCAGTGCTGCCTGACAGGCAGGTGAAGTCTGCAGCTCTCTGCAGGGGATGATACTGGCTAGCAAAACCAGGTTGTGGAGGGAGAAGAGGATATAATTTCTCAGAAATGGAACCCACATTTTATGATAGTATTTTCTACAGTTTTTATCTTGCTTTTATGGCGATAGCTGCTTGCTCTCATTAACAGGCTACCAGAACAGAAGTGGAGAGGAGCCTCAGCCAAACTTTTGTGCCTTAATTCCACTGTCTCTCCAATCTGCCTGGCAAGCACTTGGATAGGTGTGAACAGTGATCTCTTGAAGGAATACAAAAAGGGCCACCAGGGACTAGGGACTATCACCTTCAAGTTGTCCTTTCAAGTGTTATCTATAAATACAGTTCCCCTAGAGCAATCCAGCTGGCAACCTTTAGTCAAGCTCATCATAATCTTAGATAAAACTGCTGTCAATCAGAGCCAGATCTTCATCTGCTTTATGGAGCTGTGCCCATTTCCACTGCTTGGGTGTTTGAATCTAAGGAGCTCCTTCCAATGGTGCAGCCTTGCAGGAGCAGAACTTCCCAGTGATGGGTGAACCACAGCACTGTTGTTTTACAATGTACCAGTGCACAACAGGAGGAACTCTGACAGGTGGCATTCCTAGGAAATGCCCTGTGGAGGTGCAGTCCCTGGTGTTTTGAGTGTCTGCCCCACTGTGTTATCCAGCTACTGGAGCAGGAGCTCCCCTATTAAGTGGCAGAGAAAAGCTGAGATAATGTGGGCAGCCCAAAGTGTGGGGTAAGAGCGCTGGTTCTCCCTGGGTTTGGAGCAGCTTTGCTGCTTGCGTTTGAACCCAGGTTTTATTTAGGTAAGTAGCATTCAGCATGTTGTGCTGATGGCAGAGCTGGGGCTGCATCCTAACAGTGCCCTTACCTGCTGGTGCAGCTGGTGAAGAAGCTGTGCTTTTTTTTTTTTTTTAATCTGATAAACTCTGAGGATTGTCAGATAGCAGAACTATGGAACAGAAAATCTCTCTTGACTTTACTAGCTGTATTTGTATCCTAAAAAGGGCCATGTGCTGTCATTTGTCCTTTGTGAAGACCAAAATCTATCTTGGCAGCCTGTTTTCCTCCTTTCTCACTGGCTGAAGGCAACTTTGCAGGGCCTTTGCTGCTGAAACTGCCACTTTTTGTTAATCCCATGTTTTCTACATTGAAGCTTTCAACTCTGTCAAGTAGAGCTGGTGTCATTTCCATAATCAGGACTTCATTATGTAGGAATGACCCATGCCTGTCTAGTTCAAAGTTACCACTCCTTAGGAACAAAACAAGTGAGAAGGTGGCTCCTCCCAGGTGAATCTGGTACAGCTTGTGGCACTGCCCACCCTGGCTGGGTAAGGCCCAGGCTGGTGCCTTTTGCTGCAGAAGGGTGCACGAGGCAGTAGATGGAGTAACAGACACTCTGTGCTTTCCTGCTGCTGCACCTTGTGTCTCATTCTCAGTTCTACATTTATAGATGGATGGCTTCCATTATCTGCCAGACTGATGCTTAATACATGTGGTAAAATTCTGGCTTAGCATTTCATGTAATGAAACTGATAATGCATTGCCAGTTAAAGGACAGGATTTGCTTTCTCTTCTGAACTTTGTTTCTGTACAGGATGTGACCAAGAAACACAAGATGGAAAAAGTTCATGTTAATTGATGGTAAAATATTAATGCTCCTTCAAAATGAGGGGTGGAATAGAGTGCTTGCTTATCTTCTGTGTGGCATGAGGTCTAGGGAGACTGGCTCCCATGAGTTCACTGTGGCTGTGGTTGATCCCCCAGGGTATCACAGGGTGGGCAGGTGGAGCTAGGGAGCAAGAGGGCAGTGCTGAAGTATTTGATGTGAGTTAGCAGGCAGCATCTTGCTCCTTGTAGAGGAAAGAGTTGTTCCAAGCAGATCTTGGAGGAAGGACTAGTCTGTCCCAGACTGTAACCTACCTGGTTTTGTGGGAGATCCTTGTTCTGTCTTGGAACAGCTTTGTCGTATGGGAAGTGTGAAGGAGATAGCACAATGCAGTTTCATTGGTGCATCAGCTTTCACATACCTGTCCATGGGGACACTGGGGTGTCCCTGCCAGCCTTATCTCTGCCTGCCTCTTCGGGTGGGTAGGGTGTTCAGCTCTAGATTTGGTCTTGAGATCTTCACCTTGCCCACAGTGTTTGGCAATGCTGGCAGGAATCTCACTTTGGCAGATAACACAGAAACACTTTTATCCATATCTCCTCGTGCTATGCTGGGGTTTATACAGGGTTCTGGTATGTTTTGACTTCCCTGAGCTGTCTGAAGCTCCTGACAGACCTCACACAGTGCCAGTGTAGTGCCTCTCCTGTGTCAGCATGGGCACGGCACCCAGCACCTTCTGCCCTGTGGGTCTTGGAAAACCTCTGACAGTGTTTACACTGCTGAGTGGCTGTCAGGGGAATGTCCTCATCTTGTGGTGGCCTGCAGTGTGTGTGTCCCACCCTGCCAGCCATCTCCCTGTGTGCTGGTACCTGCTCTGCGCTCATGGGCTGCAGCTTCCCTACGGTCCGGGCATCAGGTAAAATTAGAGGAGCTAGATGAGTGGTGTGGCAGAACTGGAACAAGGACGGTCTTTTTAAAAAGACCTGGGCATGGTTTAGGAATGATTGCATAAGGAATAAGGAAATGGACTAACACTGCCCCATGTTGAGGTTGTTGTCATTAAGGTAACACGAAGGCGGTACCTTGCCAGCAGGTTCGTTGTAACCAATGTGCCAGAGAAAGGAGTTGGTTAACAGCAAGGTGATAGCTGTTCCTGTGCTCTTTGCGGGCTGCTCTGGCACAGCTGGCTCTGTACTCGCCACACTGGCATGAGGCATACCCCCATACTGATACAAGGCATCTCCTTTCTCCACTGTCCAGAAACACTTCGCTGCTCACATTGTACACTGTTTATTCAGGCTTCCAGCTCTTTTAGTGTGAAGAACTTCAGATAGGGTTTAGGTGACGGTAAAAAGCGTGTTTCTTGACATGCGGTGGGGTCCCAGGGCCATTCTTTGGATGCTGCTGCCATCTAGGGTGTGAGTCTGCAAAGGCTTCCCTGCAGGCTGGATCCACGTTCTCAAAATACTTTGCACAGTGACTACTCTGAGGGTGCGTGGACAGCTGGAGCAGAGCTCCCTGCGGCTTCTGGGTGCAGCAGCACTTAGAGGCCAGGCATGGACCCAGCATGTCAATACTATGTTACTGCAAGTTAAGAGCTGCGTCAAGAATTGCAGAAGAGCAATGTTGTGGCTTGGGTGGCAGCATGGTCTTGGGGAATTGCTTCCTAGCTCTGCTGTAAGCTGTCCTCTGCAGGCAGCACTGCCACCACCTTTGGCTGCAGGTGCGTTGTCCACAATGAGTTTAGCCCTGGTCTCATATTGGCCCAGTACAGGTACTAAGCATGCAGGTCTTGTTTGCTTGTTCTCAAGTACCTGTGCAACTTGTCAAGTTTTGTGGAAGAGACTGGGTTGGCTGGCAGTGATTTGCTCCAGCCATGGACTGAGGAGTCTCCACTGAGCAGCTCTGGGCATGGGCTTGGACATCTGACAACATTCTTTGCTTTTGTGTGGAACAGTCCTCTGTAGATCCAAGAAGGTTTTACACACTCTTAGAGCTAAAAGTGTGAGCCAAAGCCTGGCCACAGACCAGTTTATGCCTGTGCTCTGGGGCATGTTGGGGAACAGATGTTCGATTCGGACCAACATCAATCTCTAGCTTGAAATCTTCACTAATGGCTCTCACCCCACATCAAGGACTTCAAATAAACAGTAATTTTTTTTGTAGTTCCAACTCTGGCATAATTGAAATTCCATTTTACAAACTCCTTTCTACAGCCTTAACCTCATAAGTTCGACCAAGGCAAGCATGGAGTCCTGCACCTGGAGAGGAATAACCTCCGGCACCAGTATAGGTGAGGAGCTGATTTGCTGGAAAACAGCTCTGCAGAGAAGGAGCTGAGAGAAACGTGAAATATTTTCCCCCCACACCACTTCCCTACCTTGGTGAGGCCACACTAGGAGTATTATGTCCAGTTCTGGGTTCCCCAGTTCAAGAGGGACAGGGAACTAACTACTGGAGGGCCCATCAAATGACTAGAGTGGACTCGGAGCATCTGTCTTATGAAGAGAGGATGAGACCTAAGGCTCTCTAGCCTAGAGAAGAGAAAACCAAGGAGATCTTATCAGTGCTGATCAATGGTTGGAGGTTGTGAGGATGGGGCTGGGTTCTTTTCAGTCTTTGCCAATGATAGGACATGTGCAATGCATACAAACTCAAACACAGCAGGTTAAGCTTGAGCATTTTTCCACTTTCTGGAGCTCTGCTGGTAGGCAGGTGATTCAGTTCCTAGGAAAATCTTTGGCACTTTTAAATACATGGGCATTTTAGATTCATCTCAGATGAGTCCATTTAAATGTGCATTGATTTCAGTGTGCTTTGAACTTGACCTTATTTGTTCATGTGGATGTAGCTATCTGAGATAACAGTTAAGCCCAAGTATTGCAGATGGATTGAAATCCATCAGGTACTGAGAGTGCAATTAAACACTTCCTATTTTTAGGTCCTTTAGAGATTTCAGAGTCTATGAGGCTGGTAATCCTAGTATGAATGCTGTTTTAGTTGTTGCTGTAAGCATTACACATTGTGTCATACGGTTTATATCTTAAAGTGATGCTTTTGGGCTGTAAGCAAGGGGAGAAGCAAATGCTGCACTGAGGCTCGCTGAATGGGGAACACAAAGGCTGGTGGTGTCCCTGCAGCAGTGATGCCATATCACAGCGAGTCGCTTTCTTGAGTTAAGTGTGGATGCCATTTTGCTGGGCTAAATCATGCCTAAAGTTGTCCTGAGCACTTAACCTCTGAAGTGGCCAGAAATTCTGCTCCTTTTGGGAAGCTGCTGAGTGTCAGCAGTGATTTCCTAGAGAGGGGCAGCTTGTTTAGGCACAGGCATCAGCTGTAACTAGAAATGTCATGAGACCTTTTGTGCCATTAAATGGCATTCAGGTATTTGATTACATGACATGTGTGCCTTGCAGAGAAGGAAACCTTCAGTAGCCTACCTTGGCACCCATGCAGAGCTTAAAGGAGGAGACTCATGGGACAGTTTTGCAACAGATCCTGGCTGCAGTGTTCTGGAGTTTCTTTGCACTGACTGACATGGATCTGTAGCAGAGATGTCAATGGTGGGGCATGTGTCAGCCTTCAATGTCTGTTTTCATGGGCCATGTCACCTTCTGGATGAATGGCTCCATCCTTGCCTGGGTTATGCCCTGGCTGGTACCCAGAAGGGGGTGCCCATGCTGAACAGCACATGAACTAGCTCCAGGAAGCTCCCAGTTCAACTGCTGCTCTTTCAGGCTGAAGACCCCCAAACTTGGTCGTTTTGAAATCAAGAAGTGGATTTACCTGCTTGATCTCATGCAGATGCAGTTCAATACAGATAGGCTCCCGGGTGTGGGAGATTCCCTTTCATGTTTTACTTTGGGGCTGATTTTATCAGAAACATGGAGTGTGATTTCCTGCTTGCACATCTGTCTGGCATCTATAAATGGTGAAGAGAGAAGACTCTGGATGGGCTTTTCCAACACTTTTTTGCTGGGTATTTGGAGCTAGCCACTGCATGTGACTCTCCTTAGGCAACAACCAACCTATCTTAAGATATAGAAACAACTTTTAATATCTTTATTCTGGGACAAAACCTCCTTTGTTTTCTAAGATCCCCAAAGATTTCTTGGTTAAAACCTCTTTATTTCCCAACAGACTTTTAGCGAGTTTCAGATCTGTTCCTAATTAGTGCTAATTGAAAATACATTATGTGAAGAAGTGACAAAATTTGTCAGAAACCCCCTGGTATATTGATGTTTTCACATGAGCATCCAAACTGGGACAAAGCAGTTTTGTTTCATGGATTTTGAGTTTCAGGAGAAAAGTCAAAATCTGCATTCACTATCTGTTAGATCCTCACCATGGGGAAAGACAACAATGTTTGCTGTTGGAGGGAAGGGAATGTAGGACTCAGAGGCCAAGGCAGCTGGCAAGGGCCAGTTGAAGCTGTGGGTAATTTCTGGGTGTTGCCATGCAAGGCCTTTGCATCCTTGCTCTGTGCTATGAGCTTTGCTTTGACTGAACCAGGGATCCTCACTGTCACCTTTTTGACTGTGGCCTCACTTCTGTGCCCTGCAGTAATGTCTTTGCTGTGACTGCTGTGAAGCCCACATCAGATCTCTGCTCCCTGAAGGAGCTGCCAACAAATTGGTTTATAGGAAGATAGTGGTAGGAGACTTAGCAGCTGATAATAGAGAACCTGTGTTTGTTGTTTCTAAGTGGCAAAACACAAAGCAGAATTGACTTAAGCTCCATGCATGTTACATCGTCTCCCTCACTTTTAAAGATGTAGTAAGTATGCTGTTACCAGCATACTAGGTGACATGACCCTCTCCATTTTCACTTGGAGGACAGCCCAGAAAAACCATAAGAACAACATGTCTTGCCAGGGTCTCCATTAGTAAGTACAGAGGCTCTGCACTTGTTGTCTCATGATAGTGAGAATAACAGACTGCAAGATCCTCTCTGCAGGGTGAACCACATTTGCTGGCTCATCTGGTCCCTGCGCTTCAGCTGGTCAAACTGGTACTGCTCCAGTTTGAGCAATTTAGGTTTCAGAGGGTTAAGTGTCCCCAGGAGCAGAGTCTGACTACGTCAGGAGGTATTGAGTCCCCTTATACTGCAGTCGTAAGAAGAGCAACTTGCTTGCTGTGGTCACAGACCGCAAATGTCACTTTGGTGGCTTGTTCTATTGCCTGTAGGTATAAATTACATGTTAAAGTTGTTACATGCACATACAGAGGTGATTTCTGGGTGCAGTGTGTACGCACACAGCTGGATCCCACATCAGTGACCACGAGCCTACTAGTAATCAAAGGATACATTTTAGTCATATCTGGCTAAATTTTGCTTTCAACTGATTGAAGACTGATGTCCTCTAGTATGCAATTTGCTGGTGTCCTTCCAGGAAGGTGGTTGTATGGTTCTTTCCACCTTTTTTGAGAGGTTTGTGGCTCCAGGTCAGAGTTTCTCCAGTGCTAAAAATGTGTTGGAATTATGTAAGGTCACTGGAAAAGCTAAAACAAACTTATGCAAAGATGGAAGTACACTTTCCAAATGGACTGTTGCAGTAGACAGGTAAGCTTAGTCATGTAGGACCAACAAAACAGTTCTATACCATCTAGCATGCTCATAATGTTTAGTGGCAAGGATGTACTCATATTCCCACTTTTCTTGCCCAGGCCTTATGATAGGACTGTTGGGTTGTTTGGCCTCTGTTTTTGCCCCACTGTTAAGGTCAGATTTTGTCTTGGTGCTTTAAGGCAGAAGAAATTTGGGCTGGACATCTGGAAGTTGATTTTCCTACTGCATCAAACCTCAAACTGCACAGCTGCCAGTTCCAGCACTGACCATGAGGGCTGCCATCAACAGCTGCAAAGAACTTTGTGTTGTCATGAATCCACAAAACTCCCAGAAGACCTGCAGCTGATATATTTGATTGTGATGGCTTCTGTTTGGGGTTCCACTGCATTCATTCTGTCTGAGAGCCTTTTATAATAGCTGTTTGTCACCCTTAGACTTATCCCTGTAATCGATCCTCCTCTCCTGATCCATTGGCTCCTGTTGCTTCTCCTGATTCCCCCAGAGTCGTAATAGCTTTATTAATTCGGTGTTAAGATGACTGTTAATAGTTCAAAATGGTGGTAAGATACTGTTAGTAGTTTAAAAGCGCTGATTAAATTAGTTAGCCATTGTTAATAGCTTAACTGGACAACCATGACAATCACTTTATTGTTGATCTCCTGTTAAATCCTTTCCATTCACTATCTGTTAGATCCTCACCATGGGGAAAGACAACAATGTTTGCTGTTGGAGGGAAGGGAATGTAGGACTTGGAGGCCAAGGCAGCTGGCAAGGGCCAGTTGAAGCCTGCCCTGATCAGACTGCTTCAGGCAGGGGTGAATGCTCTGGAGTGCTGGCACTTGCACAGCAGAGCTCAGTGCCAGCCACCTGCCTGCCAGGTTTAACAGACTGTGCTGTGCAGAACAAGGCTGGACAGGTAGAGACACAGAACCGGACAGAATGGGGAGAGAGGGAACAGGGGCACAGGATCAAGGGACAGGAGAGATGAGGCAAAAATGGCAGGACAGAGAGATGGGATTCAGGGACAGGATAGCAACCTTCCCGCATCAGATCAATGGGCCAACAGAACTAACCTGTGATGGTGAACCTCTTTCTCTATCCCTTGATATTTCCATCTCTTCCCTATTACTTCTCCTTTTGGATTTCTGTTATCTTTTAATAATAAACCGTTAGACAACCTCCTCCATGTCCCAGTCTTGCTGTGAGTGAAACAAGAAATGCCTCCATGCTGCCCCCTGTTCTGGCCCCAAGCAAATTGGGATGGGACGGTGCGTTGATCACTAGTTAGCTGATGAGTTGCTTTCTCCTTCTTCTGTTACTTTGAAAGCAGCCTGGTTTATTTTCCAGCTGATTGAAATTTTGTATGGAAGTGAGATTTGATATTTTAGCTAGATTTCAATTTGTGGACTTTATCAGGCTTTAATTTCATTCTCCCTGGGGAGATATAATTTTAACACTCCTCAGCCTCTCTGCTGCCTATCTCAGGAACAGATTCCAGCAGAGTTTGTACATCTCCTCAGTTAGGATTATAAATTGTCATCGTGGCTTGCATAGTGTTATATCTGTGTATTTGTTAGTGTGTTGGTGTTTTTTTTTTTGCCAAGCTCTTCTGAACACTGGACTGGCAGCAGATTTGGTTTCTTTCCCCTTGTAAAGGATTTTAACTCACTTTGCCGAGGGAAGGGGTGGGGAGCACTGTCAGCAGTCAAAAGTAGCCCTGTTTCACCAGGATTAATGAAGCAAGGCTAAAGCAACAAATTTGCACAGCTTCAAAACAGATTGTGCAGGCTATAGTGCTTAATTAACTGCAAAATTAGTGTCAACAACAGGACCTGGGTTTACTGCTCATTCTTCTGATTCCTTCAGCTGCTTTAGGATGGGTGACCAAAAAACTGCTTCATCTGAGCTCCTCTTCAGAAATCCTCAGGGTAAATGAAAAATGAGATGTTAGAAAACACTTTGTAACATCACCACTGCTTTTGATACAGTGGTAAAATGAGGGTGTGTCTGTGCTGTCATAATTCAGTGATGGCATGGAAAGTATGGAAAACAGTCCAGGTGTAACAGGAGTGTCAATTTCCCTGATGTCAGACCCACTAATGACTCCCATTTGGCTCCGGTTTCCTCCTTCGTGACTTTGTGAATGCATTTAGCAATGGCTGGAGTTCAAGTTACAGCCACAAGAAGTTAAGCTGAATGTCATTACAGAAAGAAGATCTAAGCCTGCTGTACTTAATGGAATTGTGGTAGTTTGAGGATTATTTCTTCCAAAATTCAAATGATGTCTTTTTCTGGACTGCAGTGAAAAGGATGCCATGTCCAAGTAAGTTCTGCAGTGTTTTCAGTTGCCTTAACCTTTTAAATGCCCCTCTTTTTATGAGCTGGTGTCAGGACGTTAGGCTGTCTGGCAGTGGCTCCCACTAGCCTCTGCAGACATGTGAACGTGCTGTGGAGCGAGCAGGGGAGCTGGCGCAGGATGAACAGGAGAGGGCACTGGCACTCCAGAGCTGTGCTGGGCTAAGAACTGATTTACTGCAGCTCAGGGCATGCTCTTGTCATCTTAACATTTAATGAGAGACCAGAGCCTCTGAAAGGAGCGAACCGACTGCCTTCGTTGTGTATTCTTTCTGGAGTGAGGGAAATCAGGGGGCTGGGGCTAAATTGCTGCACACACACTTGCACCAGGTGGGAACCTGCCCCTTCTCGTTGAACACAGGCCAATCCTTTCCTTGCACTTTGTGTATTAAATACGTAACGTAAGGTCAGGTTCTTGTTGTCCAAGAAGAACTCAGGTTGTTGCAGTCCGAACTCAGGTTGTTGCAGTCCCTGGTGCAGTTGTAGCACCTCCTTAAGGGAGTCAGTGAGCGCTGCCTTTATTCAAGCTCCATCCCTCAGCCTTCAGAAACTAAGAAATGCTAAATTTCTGGTTTGCTGCACAGCATTAACAGTGTGCTGGAGAACAATTAGCAAATTACCCTTAACTAGTGAGTGAGTGAGTGTGATGGTTTGGGTGTTCCCTGCCCCCCCACACTTGAGAAATCACCCAGACTAGACTCAGCTGGCTCTGGAAATATGAATGAAGCTTATATTTACAGCTGGCACAATATACAGGCAGATATTTATAGCATATACAGTTATACACAGAAATATACAAGGTAACACAGAAACACAACTCCCCTCCCAGAAACCTGAGTCCCCAGGAGGGGCTCCCAACTGCCCCTTCACCTTCCCCCTACCCCTCTCACAGTATCACAGTATCACAGTATCACCAAGGTTGGAAGAGACCTCACAGATCATCAAGTCCAACCCTTTACCACGGTGCCCAAGGCTAGACCATGGCACCAAGTGCCACATCCAACCTTGCCTTGAACTGCCCCAGGGACGACGACTCCACCACCTCCCCAGGCAGCCCATTCCAGTGCCCAATGACTCTCTCAGTGAAGAACTTTCTCCTCACCTCGAGCCGAAATTTCCCCTGGCGCAGCCTGAGGCTGTGTCCTCTTGTTCTGGAGCTGGCCACCTGAGAGAAGAGAGCAACCTCCTCCTGGCCACAACCACCCTTCAGGTAGTTGTAGACAGCAATAAGGTCACCCCTGAGCCTCCTCTTCTCCAGGCTAAACAACCCCAGCTCCCTAAGCCTCTCCTCGTAGGGCTTGTGCTCGAGGCCTCTCACCAGCCTCGTCGCCCTTCTCTGGACACGCTCAAGCATCTCAATGTCCTTCCTAAACTGGGGGGCCCAGAACTGAACGCAGTACTCGAGGTGTGGTCTGACCAGTGCAGAGTACAGGGGCAGAATGACCTCCCTGCTCCTGCTGACCACACCATTCCTGATGCAGGCCAGGATGCCACTGGCTCTCTTGGCCACCTGGGCACACTGCTGGCTCATGTTCAGGCGGGTATCAATCAGTACCCCCAGATCCCTCTCTGTCTGGCTGCTCTCCAGCCACTCCGACCCCAGCCTGTATCTCTGCATGGGGTTGTTGTGGCCAAAGTGCAGCACCCTGCACTTTGAGCTATTGAACCCCATCCCATTGGCCTCTGCCCATCTGTACAGGCGGTCAAGGTCCCGCTGCAGAGCCCTTCTGCCCTCCAGCTCAGTCACATCTGCCCCCAGCTTAGTGTCATCTGCAAACTTGCTGATGACTGACTCTCAACCTTACCCCAGTCCCAAGGAAGAATAGAGGTTCGACCAGGGGGTTAGGAAGCAAAGTGGGTTAGTCCAAAACGGAGGGTGAGGTTAGAGAGTAAGATGCAGCCCAAGTGAGAGTGATTATCTGGTGTTTTTCTTTAATGTTCCTATACATCACAGCAACCCTGTGAGTGAAGTAGACATCGCCATTGTTTTCCTTCCACAGCCTGTAATCTAGTTCTTCTCACCAACACATTCTAGCCTGCTTCCAACTGGCATAGTGAGGAACACTGGGCTAGGCTCTATCCTGCCAGCCACCATCTGCCTATCTCTGATGGCGATTCTGGTGAAGGGCTCCCTTCCCTAAGTCTAAATGCTGAGCACAGATCTCTCTTTTTCTTGATTCCCATCGTGCTCTGCTTTTATCTTTTTGCTTTGCACATGGGTAAAGGGTCTGTGTCAGAAAAAAAAAAATCAAATTCTGTTTGTTTTCAACTCTAATAAGTCTTAATTAGACCTAAAGTAAAGCTCTTGTGAAGCTGTTGGCATAATTACAGGCTGGGAGAGCATCCTTGCTGAATCTAAATCCAGCCCCCAGCTTCCTGGTCCTGTCAAAGCATGGCAGAGGGAAGGGGAGATGAAGCATGGGTGGCAGCAGCCCCTTTGTTTTTTCTCCCAGGTCTTTTTGCAGTGTCTCTGCTCCATGTGAAGGGTTGTGAAAGGCAAAGCGGAAAGGGCCTGACTGCAAAGGGAAAAATATATTTAGAAACATAAAAAATAGGAAGGCAAAACCTTTTTATTGCATTATTCACCAGGTTCCATTATTTATTACATTGCTGCACTCGTGTGTTGTTTTATAACTCACACAGAATCGGTCATGCTTCCGGAGGGCAGCTCTGTGCTGCTGCAACCCATCTTCTAAATATGGGCTCTGGACACAAGATGCTGTTTGGCTTCTCCAGTGCTGATTAGTTTAAACGATGAACTTGTCAGGCTGGCTGTCGATATGGGCCCGTATCAATAGCCAGCAGATTCAGGTCCATGCTGCTTGCTGTCTCCTCAGCTCTGCCTTCAGCTGAATGATGTGGTGAGGAGACTTTGGGTGAGTGGAGCCAACAAGGTGCAGTGGGATGATTTCCATAGTGAATTTAAGGTGACAAGACAGCAGGAGCCTCCTTTCTGACTTGAGCAGTCAGTAGGGAGTTCATTCTCCTTGATGGTCTTTGCAGCATTGCTTTGTCCTTAGGGTCGTCAAACCAGAAGGAACCTCCTGGGCAGTGAAGGCACATTGTTCTGCACAAGTGTGTTTAGGAGGTCATGTCAATGTTGTTCATGTTGTCTATGGAGCAGCAGAAGGTCTTCCTGTGGGGTTTAGCAGCATTTTTTAAGGGCTGACCTCATTCATGTTTATAAATACGTAAGGGGAGACTGCCAGGAGGATAGGAGCCAGCCTCTTCTCAGTGATGCTCAGTGACAAGACAAGGGGCAGCGGATGGAAGCTGAGGCATAGGAGGTTCCATGTGAACCTGAGGAAGAATTTTTTTACTGTGAGGGTGACAGAGCACTGGAACACGCTGCCCTGGGAGTTTGTGGAGTCTTCCTCTCTGGAGATATTCAAGAACCATCTGGATGTGTTCTAGGGTGATCTGCTCCAGGTGATCCTGCTCTGGCAGGGGGGCTGGACCAGATGATCTTTCGAGATCCCTTCCAGCCCCTGACATTCTATGATTCTATGATTTTCAGTGGTCTGCCCTCATACGCTACTTGGTATAAGGGAAATATAACCAGTTAGGAAGGGCTTTCTTACACTTTTCTCACTTTTTACAGAATTGAATGCTATTAATCTAAGTTACATGACAGCCTTCTCACAGCAGAGCAGGAAACAGAATTATTTGTTGTTCTGTTCCTCATTGCTGCTTGGCAGGTTTGTGGGAGCACCCTCTCTTGGAGCAGTCTCCTTTTGCTGCAGCACATGCTGCATCTCTATAGATGTCTTGTATGATTATTTTTGTCACTTGAGATACAAGTCAGTTTTTAAAACAGCTTGTAGAGCCAATGCCTTCTAATACCTCCTCACAGGCAATGAGAGCATTGCTCAGTCAGCCACAGGAGGATTTTAGTACTTTAATAAAATTGCCACAAAACATCTGCAGTCTGCAAAGAGCTGTTCTGCAAAGCGTCTTGTAGGCATTCTGTGATGCATCCCTGAAGGATTGATTACCTCCAGCTGGCTGATTCACAACAAATCCTCCTTCCTCCATCTAGATGGCACTCTGCAGCCTACAAAAGCCTGCCGCAAGCCGGCGGGGAGAGCGATCTGTCAGCAGTCACAGCCCAGGGCCTCGATCTTGAGTTGTAATTTTGTCAAACTCTGGTTACATGAATGGGCAGAAACAGAAAGAGAGGAGAGAGTGGAAAAAGAAACGGCACTGATGGAACATCTCTGGATTTGTGATTCTGGGGCCCTAGGAAAAAAAACCCCAAACCCAGGCTTTTCTCTTGGAGCAGGTCCCAGTCTCATATTTTTCACTTGATAAACTCTCTGTGTACCCTGACTATGTTCCTATAATTATACCAAATCCCCTTCCCCACACACTGTGAATTTTTTGCTTCCACATGACTTATCAGCACTTCTTGACTCATCCATACAGGTCTCCTGCCTGCTCAGTTTGATCTTTTTACTCCAAGGAGTGTACTTATCTGGAACTTGAACTTAGAAGTAGAAGATGAGGGCCACTGAGTGTAAACTCAACCACAGGAGATTTCATCTCAACATGAGAAGAACCTTTGTTGATGTGAGGATGACAACACTGGAACAGGCTGCCCAGAGAGGTTGTGGAGTTTCCTTCTCTACCTTCTCTACATATCTTCAAAACCCACTTGGATATGCTTCTCTGTGATGTGCCCTAAGTGGTCCTGCTTTTTAGGTGGTTTGGACTCAGTCTCTGGAGATCTCTTCCAATGCCTAGCATTCTATGATTGTCTGACTCTAAATGCATGCAGTCTGTTTGGAGGAGCTGCATGTCGTGGTAGGCATGATAGGCCAAAAATGGGCTTATCCATGCCCTGGCTTGCCCAGGCATGTTTCCCAAATCCCCTCCTTCTGTGCTGGGAGAAGCAACCGCAGGAAAGGAAAACGAAAGCCCTGGTTTCACCTAATATGGTCAAGCTTGGAAAGTGCCCTTCTGATTGGCTAATCTATGTCCAGAGCCCCATTAGTCTCAGCCCACATTGATAAAAGAAATATGCAGGTAAACGCAGTGTGCTCGGCTGTACTCTGCTGTTCCGTGCGTGCTTGCTGCTGCTGCTGCCTTGTTGCATCCTGCCTGCCCTCTGCAAGGCTTCTGCTGAATTGGGAATCAAGAGGAACCAGGTCAGAGACTATGCTATAGACTCCCAGCTTCCTGAGAAAAGAGCCTGGGAAACTCCAAAGCCTCTAACAGCTTTGAGACCACTGACAGCAACCCCTCCACTTGCTTTGGGTACTGTCTGATACTATTTTATAACTAAATACTTAAAAGCCTCTTTTCATTCATTAATTGCTTTCTGCCATAAGCAGAAAGGGGCTTCCTATGTCCTCTAGTGGATAAGTGGTATAATTAACTGCAAGAATCTTCTCTTCCAGTATAACGTCTGCATTTGCCACTTTAAGAAATAAGTGTTCTAGTTTTGCCTGTTCACTGCACATCTGAATTTCCAAACTGTGCATTTTTGAACCTTGTGAGTAAGTTTTCTGGTAAGTTTCAGTGTTAATAAACAGTTTTCATAGTTATCAATAATCACAACCTGGATATCAAAAGTAATACAGATTATTAATTTTGCAGAATCCATCACACTGCAGCACAGTGAGACCTTCTGATCATCTCCTTAGCCAGTTCTACCACTCACCTATTTCTTGTCCTACTTCTGAGCCTTTCTGGTACTGGATATTTGGCCCACCTGAGCCCCATTGTTGGTTCTGTTCTTCAGGTCTCTGGTTGTCGCACAGTCTGGCTGTAAAAGACATGCAAGTAAGCAAAGGTGTTTGTTATTCAGACACTGGCATACTGCAGAAAACAGAACTATCCCAGGGTGTTACTTTCTTGGTTTAAAGGCAAATTTATTGCCTTCTGCATGTTTATTTTTCTGCTTATTCTTGATCAGGAAGAGGAGTGTTTGGGGTCACTGAATAAACATGATCCTCTAAAGGCAGTTTGGGTAGCATGAGGAGGGCATATATGAGGGTGTGCTAAAATGACCAGAAGAGAACAGAGTGAGATGGAGGTGCAAAGAGTGAGGGAGTAGCTGGGAACAACAATATGCATTTTTAGACTCTGATAAAGTGCCATCTTTCTGATGGTCTGAGCTCATGGTTGGAGAAAAGCATCTCCACCCTTGGCCAAGCAGCTCTCTGGGGATGTGCAGGGCACATATGCCACAGTTGTATGTGATTCCTGGTGTATTCCACAGTGAATTGTTCGTTTATGTCTAAGTGGGATGAATGATGATGACTATGCTGCAACTTCCTGGTTGTCTCCTTTCTTTGGCATGTGTTGGTGAAGGGAGATTTTTGTCTATCCATGTGGCCCTTGCCTGCAAAAGGGGATTTGTGGCTGAGTACTGAAATCAGCATTTGCTAAATCTGGAGCAACTGCCATTTGCCTCGGCTAGGAGTGACTGTTTTTAGTTGAAGGCACCAGTGAGAGGGCAGTATCTGGAGAGATTTACTGGAGATATTTCTGTGTGCCTTGTGAGCTTGCTCTAATTGAGCCCCCTCACCATTGTTAATCCACTAAACTTTCACATTACTTTAGGAGAGCAGTCTGAGCTGCTTCAGGGACCTACCTCTCCCGTGCTGGGCCACTTGGCCATGGCCTTGTGCCAGCACAAATCCCCAGTACGCATTGCTTAGATGTGCTCACTGAGTATGTCTTTTCTGGGAGGCAGCTGTCAGAGCAGCTGTGGGTTGGTCAATCCAATGTCCTTTTTCACCAGTTTGTGGTTCTGTGTGATGCTCAGGGTGAGCAGGGCTCACCAGCTCCTCCTGCTTCCCTTCCTTTGCTCTTACTCATCTCCAGTATGATAGCCTGCATGTCTGGATGTATATCCTGAAGCTCCCTTTCCTTTTTTATTGTTGTGCCTCTGTAGAGAGCAGAGTCACGTGCACAGATAATTCTTGCTAATTTGCTCTGGTTTAGCTTGCAAAGCCTGTGTGCCTTGTTTGTTTTGTGTTCCTTCAAACATCATGGTTGCCTGTTTGGGGCTAACAAGAGCTCTGGGAAATGGTTTTATAACGCTTTTGCCCTGTCTTTCAAATCCCTGCACTGCAAAGACAGGGTAGAAGATGCAGAAGTGTGTGCATATTGGGAAACTTCAATAAAATACAAGGATGGTGTAAAAACTCTTCCTACCTCTGGTGGCCCTTGACCAAGGATCTGCCAAAAGCAAACCTACCTCTCTGCCTTCATTGTCTCTCTCCATTCATTGTCCATTGATCCCTTCTACATTTTGAGAAACACTTTAACTTGCAGCTCAAACCCTCATCCTCATCACTTGATGCTCTTGAATTTAAGATATACTGTGAAGAGCACAGCTCACAGTGGGTTTGTGTGAACCCACTCTTTTTCAGAGCTTCTTGCCCCTTTTTTGGACAGTCTTAAAATCTATTGCCCATGCCTTGAGTACCTCCTCTCCCAGGCTGCTTGCCTCATCACAAGGATGAAGGTGGAAGAGTGATGAGTATGGTCATGGTGGGTTGTCACCAGTCACACTCACTAGGTGTGGCTGGATGGACCACAGGACTACTCATACAGGATGTCCTGAAGGAACCATCCTGTCATCCTGACACAGAGCAAACAGGTAGTAGTGAGTAAGAGGTGGCCTGAACATCAGGTGGCAGAACATCAGAAATAGCCTCAGGCTCCATAGAGGAGCTGCTGATGTAAGGAGAAGGGGAATTTCAGGATTCTGGCAGTGTGTAAGAGGGTGGCTGAGCTCCAGATGGGGTTGCCCATATTATGAGCTGGAGGTGGCTGAACCTGTGCTGCCTTTGCAGTAGAATAGGTTTTGAGGTTTGTCTGCTGTCCCAGCAATACCCTCGCTATGCCAAGGGAGCATCTGACTGTGATCTGCCTCACTAAGAACCTGCTGGGGCCTGGCACCAAGAGTAATGCTCATGGGATTTTCCTGGTGACACTTTTGGAGGTATTTACCAGAAGACTTTTGAAGGTAGAAATGATTAATGATGCCTTAACATTTTAATTTAATTATTTTTTTTTTTGTCTCATGCCTCCACATGTTTTCTTCTGACAAGTGGGCTCTCTTGCTGGTAAGATGCTTTTAATTTTTCAATAATAAATTTATTCAAGTGTTTTCTACAATTGTATCATCCTCAGGTAAGAAGGACCCTCAAGAAAATTGCAGGCAGAGGAGTGGAACTGTTTACTACTGCTGCCCTCTTGCTTTCTGGGTTTTGGGGTTTTTGTGTTGTTGTTGAGCAATGTGTATGTAATTCACGCTTCTTGACAAGGGAAATACTCCTAAAATGTTTGGATGCTGTTGTAGACCCTGCCTTAAGGTGAGGGGAGCAATGTGGCAGGGTGGTTTTTAGAATGTGCCAAGTTCTCTTGATACGGTGACACTTGCTGTTGGGGTTCAGCAGTTGACATGATAGCGAAGCTGCAGAGTGGCTCCTATATGGTCTGGCCTCAGAAATGGCATGACTGACATGCAGTTTAGATGTCCAGTTTGGGAATCTTCGGATTTTTAAAGCAGAAAACTTAAAAACTAATGAAGACACAGATGCTAGGGCAGAAATAGTAAACTTCTCCAAAAAAACTGCTTTGGTTCTGGAGACTGCGTGCACCATAGGCTGTAGGTGGAGCAAAAAGTACTGCTCTTCTTTCTCGGTGCTTCATTCACTTCCATCTCCACAACCTTCCTTCTGCTGTGTCAAGGAAGGCCACGGCTGCGCCTTGTACTATTGCTTGCAAAGCGTTTCTTAATTGATGTGCTAATTAACCTGAGAGCGTGACTCGATTGTTAGGCGCTCGGTGTCCCGGCGAGCCTGTCAGTGCGGACGATGCTCCTTCCCTGTCACAGCAACTAGAGCAAGGAGCGCAGGGCTGGAGCCGGGGAGGCAGCCGCTCCTCGGGGGCTCAGGAGGCGACAAGTGTGAGGCAGCAGCTCCACAGATATCTGCTTTCAGCCTCCCCTTTTAATGCGAGTGCTATTTTAGAAAGTTTCAGTTAACGTCATTCGAAAGTTTATTTCCATTTAATTTTTTTTCCACTAAAGAGGCTGTAAAGCTCCTGGCTGGGTTTTCTTTTTTGTTGCCTGGGAGAAGAGTGGTGAATTGTCTGCCTGTCTCCCACGGGGATGCTTTTGGGGCTGCTCAGCCTGTTCTTGCAGCCTGACCTACCTAAGCTGTGACTCACCCACTTCCCCCGTGGGGCAGATGAGGATAGAGACTGCAGCTTCCCGAGCTGGGGCTGTGCCGTGTGTGCCGGCACGCACTCGTGCCAGCCTGCCCTGGGGTCGCTGCGCTTTCCTTTCCTTCCGGCGCTGCTGCTGACCCGGCCTGGGCACTGTACCTTGCCCACTGCTCTTCATAAAGCGAAGGTGAACTCACGGGGCCAGGGTTGCTGTGGTAGCCTTGTTTGGTGTAAAGAGGTTTGCCCTGGTCTGTGGTGTGAGTATGGGGATGCAGTACTGGGGGTCCATGTGCTAGCCCACCCCTTGGTGCCTGACCTGCCGATTTGCTCAGCTAGAGGAGCTGCAGCCTGGCTGCTCTGCAGGCTTGGGAGCTCTAGGTCTCATCATCTAGGTTACTGCAAAAATGAATCTAACCCTGTGAAAATGAGTGGCCAGTCTGTCTGTGGCTGCTGGCTTCCTGTATGCTTGTATAGCACAAGCTCATTTACTGAAAAATCATAAAATTCCAGTTTTATAGTGAAGCCTTTCTAAAGGACCCACTTATTGCATGAAGTAGGAGAATAGCAATGGCCAGATTCTTAGGTGAACTCTGGACTGCTCAGGGTTAAAGCTTTGTGCTGCCACAGGTTCCTTTCCTGTCCTCCTGGCAAGTCACTGAAATCACTGTGGACTTTGGATGGAAGTGGCATGATTGGAGTGCCCAAATGCCTTAGGGGAACTATGTGTTCCCACATTTGCTTCAGTTCTCTCTCTGTAAAATGGGTGCAAGTTCAGTTTCTGTTTTAGAGATGTGATGAAGAGCAATGACGAGGTGCTGGTGTTCACAGATTGTATGAGGTTAGAAGGGACACTCAAAGGCCATCTTGTCCAACCTCCCTTCTTGTCCTCTTGCTCTCCTTCCTCTCCCTCTCCCCTCTTAGCTGGACCAGTCATCCTCTGGAAAGCTGGCAACGCACAGCCAATGTGTCAGTTCACTTTGTTACTAAGGAGCTTTTTCAGACTTGCCAAGTATATAGTGTTCGAGCTGCAGGCAGAGAATGATAACCCTGGGTGGGGCGAGAGAGGCCTGTGCTGGTCTGTAGCGCTGAGTACTGGGAAAGTCAAGGTGCGTTCATCCCTCCCCTTTGCCACCTGCTTTGCTCCTAGAAGCAGTATCCTTCAGCCTTCCTGTATCGGCACTATTTGCTATGCTTTGACCTGATTTGACTTAAAACCATGCAAAAAAAGCTAACTTCTTAAAGGGCAGTTCAGGAGTGGTGCTGAAGGGTGGGAACAAAGCTGGAGGGGAAGAGCTACATTGTGAAGTCACATCTGCGCTGCTAAGCGGAGTTTGTGGGGCTGGCAGGTGGGGAGAGAGGGAGTCTTTTTCCTTACATAAAGTTCCAAAGTGCCAATTTTTTTTTTTACTTGTCTGTCTCAACAGAGGCATATGTCTGATTGCATCAGCCCCCTTCAGTAAGGATGTGCT
The DNA here is from genome assembly GCF_015220805.1 of Pogoniulus pusillus. Taxonomy (NCBI): domain Eukaryota; kingdom Metazoa; phylum Chordata; class Aves; order Piciformes; family Lybiidae; genus Pogoniulus; species Pogoniulus pusillus. Next base: position 12,901,506 of record NC_087276.1, on the reverse strand, counting down.
GAGGATGCACAGTACTCCTGGAAATTTGCTGGTTTGGAAACTTCTTTTTCTCTGTGGTTAATTTCTTGTTTTCTGTATTTCACACATATTTATATGTGTGTGTATGTAATACATGTTTCTTAGTAGGTCTGAAAAAGAGAGGCTTACTGGGTGAAAGCAAGATGCATGCAGAGAATAAGGCTGGGTCGGTGGCTAATTTCAGAAGTTCAGAAGGAATCGAAACGAGACTGCAGTCTCCTGTCTTTGAAATGGGCCCAGCAGAATTGCTGGTTGATGTGCTCAGTCAAGGCAGCAAAAGGCTGGCTCCTACATTCATAGCTCCCCAGCTGGGAAGATGGGAGAAGTTTGGGGAGACTGTTTGTAGCTCCACAAGCTCCGTGTAGGTTTATTTTCAATGTGGAGTGGTTGAGAAGCTTCCCTAGTGTCACAAGCCCCTGAAATACAGAACTTGGGCAGGGCAGCATGAGCTCAGGACAGGCCCTGAGCGGCAAGTGTTTGTGGAAGAGGAATGTGTGAGTCCCTAGACTGAGCCCAGCACTGGCATTTGGATGCTTAGCATAACCCATCATGTGGCCCAGAGTCAGGCTTGCTATTTGGTTTGTTCTTTATTTTCCTCTTCTGGAATAAGGGAAACATTCAGAGCTTTGAGCATATGGATATAGCTAAATCAAAATGATAAAGGATTTCACTTCAGACCGGGCATCCACACAAGAATAACTGTTCCAGAATAACTGATCGTGAGACAAACTGGAGAAAAAAAATCTATTTTAACCAGAAAAGTGAAGGAGGTAGAGAACGCCGGGTGACAAGCACAGCTCTTGCAAACACATGAATCACAGATCACAATAGGCTGCTTAAGAGCCCTAGAAATGGTAGTGCTGTTTCAGTAATGGCACATCATGATCCCATCTATACCAGCACAGACTATATTTATACAATTTGCATGTGTATATTCCAATTATATGTATATAAAAAAATCCAGTTTGCTGGTGTGGGCTTTAAGAATAACTGTGACTTGTAATCTTTAGTGAAATAAAGTGATAGGAAGGAATGTAATCGATCAAAGAGACACTGCTGAATTTATGACAAGAACGGGGGGATGATGATGTTTCTTAGACTGTGTGGATACTCTTCACAGTGATTTGAGAGGGCAGGATATGGGGAAACTTCTCTGAAAATGAGCTATCTTTTTTTCCTGAGGTTGTTTTAAACATAATCTATTTACATCTTACAGATGCACACAGTCTCTTATATGAAAACTGAAATTCTGAAACCATTTATTGTGAGAAGTAGTTATTTTCTGGAAAGATTTTGTGCTGCAGATCACCACTACTAACAATTTTCCTTCACTGTGTCAGCCTTTATTTCCTTTTAGTCAAAGCTCTCTATCAAATTCCAAACCTGAATTAAAACTGCTGTTCTGACATGTGAAGCATTGCCTCATCACTCTGGAGACTTGTCACATTTCTCCCCCCCTCCTTTTAATTAGACTATGTGTAGAGTGCCCCCAGCTAATGAACACAGAGGTTTTGATGTGAGTGCTCTGGTAATGCTGAAAGTACAAGAAGACACGTGACTGGAGAGGAGGCTTCACTGATGCATAATTAAGCATAAAGGCTTCATGAGTCCTCTTGTGTTCTGCTCATGTATAATAACCTGACTCCAGTACACTTGGCTAAAGAGTAGAAATGGCTTGTTTCCACCTTCAGCCCAGGCCAATATCAGGAGTTGCCTGTTCTGCAGCTGCACAGTGAGGTGCAAGGGTCCTGGGCTGGACACCCAGACAGCAGCAAGGGGGTTTGTCTGGCTCCTCTCTGCAGAGTGTTTGCCAAGGCCACAGAGAGCTGAGTGCTCGGTCAACCATGTGGTCCTGGGGAGAGGCAGTGAAGCTGCTGGGTGGCACTGACCCCAGTGATGAGCAACACTGAACTTGTCTGCATTTACAAGAGCCTGAGGTTGAGCAGGCTCCTGTGCATGGCTGTTTGGTAAATGTTGTCACATGGAGTGATGTTACTGCCACTGTAGGTTACTGATGGTGTAGGTGCTGTGAAGTTTGCAGCATGCCAGCCCTGTAAGTGTTCCCTATGCAGGGAGCATGAGCTGAGCTTGTCAGGCTTGTGCTTACCTCACAGATTTGGCACTCCTGAAGGCCACAGCAGTGACCCACTAGGGTGTCTACTGCTACAGGAGGATTCCAGCATGTTTTTGAAACGCTCTTTTAGCTGCAGAGCTCAATCCTTTGCATGATGGTTTGCAGTTGAAGGCAATGTCCTGCATATGGTCTGTAATTTTGTTAATCCACTGTATCTGGCAATGGCCTCAGTGAGAATGTGCAGTAACAGCCCAGAAATGTCCTCATGTTGTTCTTGTGTCCCCAGGAAGGAATAAACTACAAAAGACCTTTTGTCCTCTGTTGCAAATGGCTTCAGTGGGCAGTCTGAGCAGTTATTTCCCCATGTGTTCTTTCTGAAGCATCTTTCTCCTGTGCACTTGAAAGTTTTCTCACTATCTAATTTTCAGTACTGTTGAGGGACATCCTCACATGTGGGTCAGAGATGGGGCAGTTGGGGGACAGTGTTTAAGCATGGTGAGGAGGAGTTTCTAGACTGTAGGACCCTTAGTATCCCCACTGCTCAGGTGTCCATGTTGGAAGCTGCCACTTTGCACATCCAAACGCCTTCTGCTCTGGGCTCATTACTTCAGCCTGAGACCTGGAGTTCTCTCTGCACATAACTTATGCTTCACACTGAGCGGAGTGGATCATACTCCAGGGCTGTGGTTGCAGTGACTGCTTGTCCTTGGCTTTAAAATATTTACTTCATTTATGGCTTCTGCAATGTATCCATTTCAACTGAGCTAGGGGCTCCATCCTCTTGGAGTTCTGTCCTCTTAAAGGTAATTGTAGACTGTGGCTGAATTATCCCTACCACCTCTTGGGAAAACTGAGCTACAAAAGCCTCTTACTGCTGGGCAACTTCTCCAGAGTCAATATAACTTCAGAGTCTTGTCTGAATCCTTCATATATTTTTAAGACTGTCCTTGAAATGTGGTCACAGCATTTAGTGATGGTGTCTTGGATACTGGATGCTGAAATAACTCCATTTCCTTACACTTGCTTGGTAATCTCCTATTTCTGTAGCAAAGGATTGCTTCTGCTCTCTTAGTAACAGCACCACATGAGGAGTTCATGTGCAGGTGGTTCTGTACAAACTTTCCCATTTCCTTTTCTTGGTCACCAAAATACTGTTGTCCACCTTGTCATTAGCCATTAGCTTTACCTGAGTACTTGGTCCTTAGACAACACACCATTTCAGAGGACTTTGCTGCAATAAAAAGATACTACTCAGCTTTCCAGATCTGTTCCCATCATTAATGCTGATCCTGGCACCAGATACTGTCATCTCCAAACAGTGCCAGTCATGGTTTTGTGTGTTTCACAGAGGACTGTCACGTAGTGAATAGGACTGGATCAGGGACAGAAACTCTCTGGCAGTTTGTCTGCTTTTTCATATTAGTTAACTGTTTGTTAGCTGGCTCTAAAATACTTTGGGTACTTTCATTTGGATAAAACAGTTTTAGACTGAAAATCTGCTGCCTGTGGAAGTCTGCTTCAGGTCTTGGTCTCTGTCAAAGTACTGTCACAACCAAATGACCTGTTTGACATTTATCTTCCATGGTGATGATGATATGCAGATCAGCTGATCTTTAGTTCCCTGGTCCCCACTTTATTTGTAAGTATTGCCTTACACTGAGCTTTATCTACAGATGGATCTTGCTTTTTTTGTTTTTTTGTTTTTTTTTTTTTTTTTTAAATATTAACAGTTGGTATAAGCTGCTCATGGCTCATGAGCAACTTGTCTCCATGTCTTGGCTGAGAAATAATGCAAACTTGTTTGTTTAGAGGTTTGTCGAAGGAGGGATTTCCATAGGTGAAGGGATTCTGGCCAGAGGTCTGGGTCCCAACATTCCTGAGAAGCACTGTGAGTTAAAAGCCTAACAATCCTGTTGACAACTAGTAGCTTGAACTGACTCTGGCACCGGCAGTGCTTCTCAATGGGTTTCATCTGGCTGACCTGTGGCTTTGCTGGCTTGTGCCTGCTTCAGCTCAATCCCTCCCCATCGTGATTAACCAGGACAGCAGCACGATGGCAACGAGCTGGCTGACACAGCTTAGCCTCTTTCTTGGAAGGGATGTCTCTGCCGTGGGCTCGATGGGCTTTGACTGTGTTTGTGTCTGCAGGGTCCTAGCTGAGTCTCTCCCTGTCTCCTTTTGCAGAGAACACCTAGCTGCTCCTTTGGGTCTCTAAGGAACAGAACTGAGATGCTGACTGAAAATTTTCTTGTTAGCCACCAAACTGATGATTGTCCACAATTGTTCTGAACCGGATCCACATCTGAAATGAGGTTAATTTGCATGTGTTTTTTAATGTGGATACCTAAGTGACTATAGAGTTATGACTTCTACAAGCAGAAGGGACTGTAGGTGACCTGATTTGGGTTTTTATAGCAATACTAACAAGCTTCTCTCTGCAGCTCCCTCAGCAAGACCACAAATAATATTGGCCCTCCCTCTCCCCTGGGATGTGCCTCTCTTGGTTGCTGTGGTGGAATGAGTCTCAGTGGAAGCTGAGCAAACAGCTCACCAGCTCCTGTTGCACTTCACTTGAGCAACCCATGCCTAAAAATAGAGATCCACCTTGGCCATAGGTGCAAATCCACTGTCACCCTCCAGCCAAGCCTGTAGCTGTGCCCCGAGCAGGTCAGCAGTGCCATATATAACATGCATAGGCAGCACTGTGGCATCAATCCCGGCCGTGCAGTGGCAGCGCAGTCACCATGGTAAAGCACAGGTAGGAACTGCTCACCCTTTGGGCACGGTCCAAACGTAGGCAATATTTGGCTTTATTTTTGCAGCACGTGCTGCTGCTGCTATTTCAGGAGCTGGTTGCTTTAAAAAGAGAGAGCCCAGAGTCGCCTGGGGGGCTCTGAAGAGCAGTATGCCGGTCTTTCAGGAGGAATTTGGCTCAGCCTGTCCCTGCTAGGGATCTTTTGCGTGAGGATTGTTCAGTATGGCCTTTGAACAGGGCAGTGCCTGCCAGGGCTGTCCTCTGGTATTTCTTACTGCCAAATCCCCCGATGGAAGAGGCATAGTCACATCAGAAGACAAAAGGAAGAGTTAAAGCAAGGAATACAGGTGAGAACGAAAAGGTGGTTTTTAGAGTCCTGCAGCTGCTGTAGAGCACTCTGCTGGCGTGCCAGTCCCCTGTGATGCACAGCATATGTCGAGGCAGCTCTGTTTAAAGGGATAACAGTAAAGGATCTGAAAGGCTGTCTCCTTTTATGTTCTTATTTCTTCCCAGCTTAACACAGGATTTCAATCATTTTTTTTTGGGGTGGTCTCCTGGGTAACGCTTTATTACAGCAAGTGTGTGGAGTTCCAGCTTGCAATAATGAGCTCTATATAAATAATACTGGGTTTGCTGCCTCCTGCAATGTTTCCTGCATGGAAACATTCGAAAGCCTTTTGCAAATGTTAATTTCCTATTATTTGGGATAGAGAAACACCTGCAGGTACTGCACAGAGCATTGCAGCAATGCGTGTTGCGCTGGCCAGCTGCTTGCCAGAGCCATACTTTTGAATCATAGGCTTCAAACAATTGAGGGTCTTTCTGCACCCAGAGTGAGTCATTAAAATAATTGGGTGCTTTTAGCAGTTTTTTTTTTTTTTCCTTTGACTTCCTGAGATTTTAAAAATAGATATCAGATAGTATGAGACTGATTTACAAGGGCTGAAGATGCCATTGGGGAAGCTTCAGCCTTAGAGAAGAGATGGATGAAGGATGGGAGAACAGGATGGTTGTAGTGTTTTACAGATTACAGCTGTGTGCAAAGAGGTGAAAGATGCTATCACCCAGCAGACTGTAGTGCTGTGTTGAGAACAGGCACTTGGGCTCAAAACAGCATCCTTGACACCATAATGCAGCTTTCCATATTGCACTGCCCTGTTACTGGGTGCATGTATAGGCACATACCCAAGCATAGGGTAAGGCCCTCAGGTATCCAGGCTCAGTTTGGAAATCCATGTTGTCCTAAACTACTTTTGCTTGGTCAGAAGGAGGAAGATGAGGTAAGTCACTGGGATTCTGACCTGCTCCTCCTCAGGGAGCTGGGATGTGCTCTAACTGGTAGGAAGGGATGATGCTGGGCATGCAGTGGAGCTGGGGGCAGAGCTTGAATAGTACACATATCACTGCTGAGAGAAAACAGTCATGATGTAAAACAAGTAAAAATTGAATGGATTTCCTAGAACTATGGTTTGTAAGGGCCTGGTTGTAAGGATTCGCACTGTTGATGCGGGTGCTTAAAGAAACAAGGACTCAAGGGCTGTGTAGCAGTGGTTGTCACTTTCCTTGGCTGACCTGCCATGCTCCCTCCTTTCAGGGTAACATTAAAATGAATATTGTGTAGTGGAGAGTGCAGCATAATTGGCTGCAGACATTGTGTGTGTTGCTCTGTTCTGTGCAGTATTGATTGCTCCTTGTCCAAATCCATGTACCCAACATCACTCCATTAAGCGGCAGCCCCGCTGGGTGGATGCCAATCTCTTCACGCTCAGTGGCTTCTGCTTCACCCTGGCTATACTAAGAGCCCTGTATAGGATCTGATGGCACACAGCAGCTGCTCAGGGGCATGCCCATCATGGTCCCTCAGCCTTCCTAAGTGAATCTTGCTCTGCTGGTGGTATCAAATTTGCAGTGATGTTGTGTGGCACCAGTGCCAGGTGCTGCATGCTCTTCAGGGTTTGTGTGAGGTTGCAGCTAAACTCCAAGAGAAAACTGGTTTGGTTTTTTTTGTTTTTTTTTTTTTTGGGCAGATGAATTAAGGGGAAAACCCTTCCTGATTTGGCAGACATGCTGATGAAAGGATGAGTCCTGAAGGTTGTCAACACAATCAGGAGTGACGCAGATGCTGTCGGGGCACGTGTGTCACAGCACACTACACAGTCACCTCATCTGGTCTGAGATGGTAAAACCAGTCTTGCAGGCACTGGGCTTGCTGGAGGCGTCGTGTGATGCTATGCTGGCCTGTGTGCTGTCACCCCCCTGCACACAGCTACGTGCTCTCTGCTCCCCTTCCAGGCTCCATGCTAGCTCCATGGGCTTAGTGGCAGCACAGCCCACACAGCTCATTGGTGGCCACTGAAGTGCCTTCTCCTGGTTTTGTCAGCACCTATTACCATGAAAAGGCTCCTAAATCTGTGCATTCAGAGTAAAGTGATGCTGCTTTTCCACCAGTACAGAAGGGATGCAAAAGAAGGAAGGTCCATGTTGCTTTTCTCCATCTCCAGTCTAACTTAAATCTCTGCTTCTTTCTCAGCAGACTGAAGTACACTGCAGCCAGCCCCAAGCAGAAGTTCTCAGGCTGAACACCCAGCACTTCTCCAGCACTGGTACGCAATGTGCACTGCTGCAGGGTTTTCTGCACCTGTCAACACCACCTCACACTAAAGCAAAGCCACTCAAGCCCACATGCTGCAGCTATTTGGAGCTGAGGTCCCTATATGTGTGCACATTTGTAGATGGGAATCATTCCTTTGTTAAATTGAAGTAAATAATTTCTTTCCTTTTGCAGACAGATCCTGTAATAAATGAACTTTAGAGTCCAGTTAATGGTTCCACAAAAGCAGTGAGCATTGAAATCTTCTGACCTGATCTTCCGATTGATGTCTAATGGTATGTTAGTAGATAACGAGTTACAAGATCTGCTGTGTGCTTTGGTACTGCTGCTGCACTAGAGTTACAGGGCATTGGTTTGGGGTTAGTGTCTTAGCCTGTGCTTCATACATAAGGGCAACATGTTAAGGTCTGGGGAAAAACAGAAGGAAAATATCTGCTGGTTTTAGGTAGAAAAAAGCAACATTCTATGATGTGACAGACTGCTAGAATCAACAACTGAACTTCAAATAATATAGAAATGATGAAGAGCCTCAGTTACTGACTCTGTACAGCTGTTGGTGGTAATAATGGATGTTGAGACAGGGCTTTGGGCCCATCTCATTTGGTGCCCTCCATGAGCTGGAACACCATCCCCCTGGGCTCACTCTGCAGGAAGTGAGGTGCACATCTGTGCTGTTACTCAGACTACCTCAGATGTTCCTCCCTCTGTAGTTTGAGGGATGCAGTGTGTGCGCTGTGGGTATTTAACACTTCAAATTAATGTTTGAGGTTTAGGTGGGGTGTATGAGTGTTTAAGCACCTTATCAGTTTTCAGCTCCCTGCCTGGGATCTGCTGGTATGAAAAGCTTAGTAACAAACTGGGCTTGTTTTGGATACAAATAGTGCTCTATGTCTACCCATAGTTATAGTGTTATAATACAACGGTTGGCAATTGCTGACTCTCCTTCAGATACTTGTTCCCAATACAGCGTGGGGAAGGAGAAAAAGCAGAAAAAGAAACTGGACAGAATATCCTTGTGGTATTTTTTTTCTATTGAAAACCTGTCAAAAGCTGCAGTGATATGTTGAGACCAAAGGCTGAGCTCTTGATGTTGTCCAAGAGCACAGGAAACTCTTTTAATCCCTCTCTGTTTCAACCTCTTGTTCACTCCCACTTCTCCCCCACCTCCTCCCTCCATGTTCTGAGATCTGTGTAGCTGCAGTGTCATACCAGCCTGTGGAGAAGGGTGGGCAGTGCAAGTCCTCATTTTTTATTTCAGCTGAGATATTTGAAGTACACAACCTATGGAGACAAACCATTAGGACAGATAGAAGCCTTGTCTCTCTGCTGGTCTCCTTCACAACACTGCGGTGTTAGCTTTGCTCCAGTGTTGGTTTGATCCTTTGAGGAGTCAGTACATCCTCACCTTTCGTCTTCTGACTCCTCAGCTGTTCGCTGCGAGATGTTGTTTGCTGATACTTACTGTGAGCTGCACATCACCGAGTTCAGAGCTGGTCAAACCCGGTGGTGCAGAAAGACAAGCATCTCTTTGGTCTCATTTTTTTCCCCTCCTTTGCTATGGAGCAGGCTTTGGGCAGGGAAGTGGTGCCCTTGTGTGCTGCTCGCATGCTGGTATCACTGCAGTAGGGAAGTGCTCCTCTTCGGCTCCATGACTGTTTTGACTGTCGATCTGGAGAGACTTCCCACGAGGGAGGGTAGGGGTGGCTCATTCACCAGACACATCCCGTCCTCAATTCATCCTCTCCTTTCTCCCTTCCCCCGGTGTTCAACCACTACATCTTTCCCCAGCAGGAGGAGGACTGAGACTGACAAATCCTCCAGACTGTGGCTGAGCACAAGTCTCTGCTGGAAATTATGCCTGGGAGGGGACTTACCTGAGCTTTGCTACAGAACATTTTCAGTTTTGGTGGGGGTTAGGATGTGCATCTGCTGCCTGGTAACATCTGAAACCCTCTGCAGCCTGGGGGCTGAATGCACAGAGCATACAGCTAGTGGGTGGATGGGCAGCTGCAGGATCTGAGGCTGTGTGGTATCGTTAGGGATGGAATATAGGAAATAAATGTTTTATTCCTTTTTTTTTTCTTTTTTTTTTAACTGGAAAAATAACTTCTCTCTTTCACACAGTAAGTAATGGATACAAAAGACCCTTCCTAGGCACAACATTTTGTGTGTTGAGACAAGTTGCAAGAACCAGAAACTTTTGCAAATTCTGGCCCAGCACAGGGAACAAAACTCAAAAGGAGTCAGGAAAACAGGTTGATCCTCAGCATTGTTTGGTCAATGCACCACTGAGAGCCAGGCACAGTGCTTTGTGCTGTAAGCTGAGCTGCCTAGGAGAAAGAGCACCCTGAAGTACAGCAGAAAGGAAAGGTAAGCCAGATAATGCTCATTTCCGTGACTAAAATGAGTCTTGACTAGGGCTGCTTTTGACTGAGGGCTTTAATTCACTTCATTGCTCTACAGAGGGAACCTTCATGCACAGGAGCCATTGGTGTAGAAAGAGCATCCCCATTGCCAATTCTACCCAGTAACTTTCACAACAAAAGCTTCAAGTGCAGAGGGCCTCAAACAGCAGGTCAAATATATAAATGCACTGTTGTTTAAGGAGAAATTACAGAGAATGGAACTGGACTCTCTGCAAAGCGGCACAGCAAAAGGCAAGGAACCTGAGCAGTTTTCAGCAAGTCAAATTCTGATTAGATAGGAAAATGTTCTCACCCATAACACTCCTGCAGGGGCCCAGAGACGTGGTGCAGCCTGCATCCTTGAAGACATCCAAAGCTTAACTGGCTATAGTACTGAGCAACCTGATCTGTTGTTGAAGTTGACCCCACTGTGAGTAGGGGTTGAAGCAGGGACCTGCTGCCAACCTCAGCTATTCTCTGCTGTGATTTGCAGGAGCAAATTATTTGTTATTGCTGAACTATCATTTTACAGCTCTGGCTTTATCATGAAAATACATTGCTTCATGAGCAGTGGTATCTCTCAGCATTCATTATTCAGAGAAAGTTTGTCTTCCAATTACACAAGATCATAAGAAGAAAAGTGAGTGGTTTGTCAGAACTGCAGAGCTAAAATAAGCTACAGCAAGCACATTTCCTTGGCATGGAGCTGGTGCCTCTAATTAGAAAAGCTCTGGAGAGTTAATCTACTTGGGTAGTGAGACCTATTGCTTCCTCCTGCAGTATGTGAGATGGCTGGAGCTGAGCATCACAGAAAAAGGCCTGGAGGCTGGGCTTCAGATAATGAATATCTCTTACTTGGGAACTTTATATACTTATATATGAATTTCCCAAACATGAGGTTTGGTGTGCTCCTGTCACGTGGCTGGACTGCAGCATGGCTCGGAGTTGATTTAGAGATGTAAATTCTTTTAGTGAATGTAAAAAAGGGGGAAGGTTGGAGGGTTTAATCTCTGAAAAGCAGTTGCTGCAGAGAGTGAACTAACTTCATGTACCAGGTAGCTGGGTGAAAGAAATGTCCTCAACAGGCATCAAGAATAGCAATTGCTCAGAAGTGCCCAAAATTTGACTCCTTTTCTTGTTTGAAGAAGCAATGCTGTGTCCCTTACCAAGGCATCAGCAGTAGGAGGAGGAAAAAGGTAGTGAATGTTAGCTTTAACAAGCTGCTTCTGGGCTGACAACCTTACCCATGCCACCAAACAGCTTCAATATTTACTGAAATAGCAAGGTTATCTTCTGCTCTCATGCTAATGCTCTTCAGAGCAGGGGGAGCAACTAATCAGAGTTAGAGCAATCAGTCAGGTTTTCCTTGACACATGATGAGTTTAATTATTTTGCAGTTCACTCCACGTTCTTCTTAGCCCGGTGATGTTTATTCTGGGAGGCTTTTCTGCCTGAGGCAGTACCAGAGTTTCAATTTCAGAAAGGAGCTTACCAAGCTGGGCGGTTGGCTTGGAGTTCAAATTTCAACAGCTTCTGGGAAGCCCTGGTTGACTGTATCAGACTTTATCAGTCTCAGTTTCTCTCGAGACATCTACCACCTATGACAGCCTTGATGTGGATATTGATGTACTAGAGTCTACTGATGGATGCCATTGGATAAAAATAACTTGCCTTCATTAGTGATTTAAACCAAACTGCTTGATTTAAAGCGAAACTATTATCTGACTTGGCCTGTGGGCTCTGTTTTATCCCCTTCCCAGCAAAACTTCTAAACCTGTCTCTAGCTGGGCAGTTCCTGTGCTGTGTGTGGCTGCACTGCGTTAGGACAGATGCCTGGTGAAGAAGGGCTGAGTGCGCTCTTGCTGCAGTGACTCTCCTTTGGGTTCTGGGAAAGCTGATGTAACTCCACTGGGACATAACTCTGCTAGTCTTTGGGATTTGGAACATCTTCTTGGCATCATGGGCATCACATTTTCAAATACTTAACCAACTAGCATTGTCTTAGGCCTCATACTTAAGGAGTACTTACTGAATTGTTAGTGAAAAGCTTGGCAGGACCCCCTCAGACTTCAGGCAGCTGTGAGTTTGCTTTCTAATGGAAGCTCTTCTGCCCAGTTCCACCTAGCTAGAGCCAGTGTTGCAGAGTCAGAATTGTTTTTGTTGGAAAAGACCTTTAAGATCATTAAATCCTACTGTGTTAGCTTCTCTCATTCTTCATTTGCAGTTGCTTACACATATCATCTTCTTAATAGCAGATTCTGACATCTGGGTTGCCAAAATTTTGCACTTTACACATCTCGAGCTGTACAAATAATATGAAGAGTGATGCTGCAGGATTTTGTTTTGTTTCTGCTGTCTACCTATTTCCTTTAAAAGCTACAAGAAATATTTTTATTATTCCAGGCAATCTCCATGGGAATGTGCAATTGATGACTCAAACCTCTTGGTGCTACTGCAGAGATTTGTGAGGCTGTGGGTGACTTTGATTCCCCTGATAGCCTGTCTCATGTTTCTGTCCCCTAATGCAACTGATAGCATTAAGTCATGCAGTTAATCAAGCGAAAGAAATTGCTTCTCTTTATCCAAAGACCTGATGACTTTATCCGACAAGGAGGATCTCTAACAGAATGAGACAAGGAGAAGTAGACGAGATAAGAAACATCCACAAGGTGCAAAATGCAGTGGACTAGGGGTGCTTTTAAAGGGTTCAGATATGGAATAGAAAAATGTACTGAATGATCTAGTGACAAAATCAGCCTCTACCTGGCTCTTTATGGCATTCTTTTAGTTATTAAGAAGCCAAAGATCAAGAACAAATTAAGTCCAGGTAATGATACACAAAATTGTTAATTTAAATGTAGAGCATGAGCTTGGCTCATTAGCAGGCTGTTCAGGTGCTTGAGTACAGCACAGAGCACAGGAGCTCCGTAGAGGATGCAGCAGGCAAAGATGGGTGCAAAGTCCCAGATTATATATGCATGCATGAGTTTCTGCACATTATTTCCATCAGTGATGATGAGGAATTAAAATATAAGTCGTTAATGCATGAGAAGAAAGGTCTTCACAGAGCTGGGTACACCCAAGTAATGGTTGTCCTGATAAAATTAACTTAATTGCAGGAGGTTCGGGAAGGAGTGTAATCCCTTCTCCTTTTCTTGCTGCACCATTATAACAACGATCTGTTGCAAACCAATTCAACCATTACACCATTCCTACTAAAATAACCCAAACCCATTTACGACTGTCCTTGTGTTGTTCACTGCTAGATACAAGAGCGCTGCGTGGCTTCCGGTGCTGTTGAGTTTAGTTTGCACCCTTCTCCTTACCTAGCAGCCTTGCTCTATCACAGGATGTCAGGGGTTGGAAGGGACCCAATCATAGAGTCCAACCCCCCTAGCAGAGCAGGACCATACAATCTATCTCAGGTCACAGAGGAATGCACTCAGACAGGCCTTGAATGTTCCCAGACTCCACAATCTCTTTGGGGAGCCTGTTCCAGTGCTTTATGACCCTTACAGTAAAGAAGTTCCACCTTGTCTTGAGGTGGAACCTCCTGTGCTGCAGCTTACATCCATTGCTCCTTGTCCTATCTATGGAGCTCTCCTCTCTGACATGTGGCATTTCTGCATTGCTAGAGAATGGCAACAGGCAGGATGGGACACACTCCACCCAAGCAGGCAGCAACAGTGTGCTGCTTTCATTCTTACACTTGAAGAGATGGTCCCTTAAGCCTTCCATGGATGGCATGCAAGAGGGTGCTGTTCAAGACAGGCCCCCATCTGATCTCTGCTGTGAACTCATGAATTTCTAACAGCTCTGCTGCAGTGAAATTGTTGGTTTTGCTACTGAGGATGCCATAGAAATTTCTCCCACTGGGAGCAGAAGTGCTGCGCAGGAGTTTGCCTCCTGCACCAGGGCTGTTTGAAGTGGGCTGCCTCACAAAGGTCTATTGGCTTTGTTCTCAGAGATACAGGCAAATAAAGAAAAGGTGAGGAATGAGGTATTATCAACAGATTATGGGGTTCTTTGGAGCAGTGAGTCCCCCAGGGAAGCAGTGAAACAGAAATGGCACTACTTTTATGCATGCTGCACCACAGAAGGTATAGAAGTGTACAAGTGTTTTCCATGCCTGAGCTCATCTTTTGCTTTAGAATTTGGTGATCAATGTTGGTACTAAAAGTTAATGAAGATTGTGTGGAAGAAGGGGCTGCAGGCTAAACATGGACTAAAATATTGATAAACAAGAGGCTTATGGGAAATTGCACAGTGCTTTTTTTTTTTTTCTGACAAATGTTTACAGATCTTCCTCTCCATTTAGACAAGATCTTATGTACAACCACTAGTAAAGCTGTTGTACACCAGTCCAGAGCAACCAGTAGGGCAATTGTGAAAGAAGCCACCATTGCAGGCATAATCTGCTTAGTTCTGATTGCATAACTCCCTTGTGTCAAGGAAAGATCACAAAATCACAGAATATCAGGGGCTGGAAGGGACCTTGGAAGCTCATCCAGTCCAACTCCCCTGCCAGAGCGGGATCACCTATACCAGATCCCACAGGAACACATCCAGGTGGGTTTTGAATATCTTCAGAGAAGGAGAGTCCATTGGGGATATGAGATGAGATGTTACTTCTGTAAAAGAATACATCCTGCTAGACAGAAGAGTGCAGCAAATGCTCACTTGTTGGTGAGCTGCTAGTGAAATGACTGGAGTTGAATATCTGAAGCCTGGAACTGAGGCTTGTAGAGCCAGCTGCTGAAAAGGCAGAAACCAAAGCCATGAAGGTTTTTAGCATCTCTGGGCGCACACTGCTATGCTTCAGGTCTCCAGCATTCTTATGTGTGTGCACATATCTGAGCAAAGCTGGTAAAGAGCTATGAGAAGTCCCAAAACACAGAATAAGAAGGACTTCTCAGCCATGTTCTCACCTTAGTCCTGTCTAGGATCTCGGCAAGTTGCTGTTTGGTTGTTAAAGAAGAAAAAAAATCTGAATTAATCATAGCATATGACAGTGACAGCAGCTAAGGCTGCTCAGTGCTGGGGATGCCACGCGGGAGGCTATGTTGGCACCCTGGAATTTACTGCTTGTGTTTTGTCACATGGTAGAAGCCAAGTGAAGATGAGCTGGCACCATGTGAAGTGACTCGTTGGCCAGACAATCCATTTAGTGCCTATTTAAATTGTTGTGGCACTGATCTGTCTTCATTTGGGCTGAGGACCATACCCTGAGTTCACACCAGGTCCAGTTCATTTAGTGAGAGATTGAGTATCTGCACTCTGCAATCTGTCATGTCCTCCAGGGCCTTCATTTACCTTTTGACAACCTTCATTTCATTTCATTCTCTGTGGCACTTGTCTTCTAACAATTTTCTTCTATTTTAAGCCTATACTAGAAAGAATTGTTTTGGAGATCCTTGTAGTTGAGTGCTACTTGCATCTGCTGATGTTTCAGGCATCTCTCTCTTGTTTGCTGTAATTGCTATGGAAAGCAGCATGTGACAATGGTTAACACCAGGATTAATAAAACCCAAACCCAAAAAGGACATTGCAGCAGGCTTCAGTTAGAAAGGTGTCAGGTCCTTATGTAGAACTTCCCTGTCAGTTTGTAAATGCTGACTTGCTTCTTTCTTCTTACAGTTTCTCACTCCATATTCATCTTGGCTTTTCATGCCCTGATGATGAGCCAAGACGCAGGAAATCCAGCTATTCACTGTGTCCCATGTGGTCCCTCTTCAGATTATTCCTCTCAAACAGACTGGCAATTGCCTTGATGTTGCAATCGTTTCTGTTCTCCTGATGGTGGGGACCTTTTGTACCCTTTTGCCAGTTCTGTTCAACTGCTAAAATGATAATACTTGAGCAATTGGGGCATTATATTTTTTGACTGCTTTCTTCTTGCCAGAATGTTCCTCATTTGTTTCCTTGGACTATATTCAACACTCCAAGTGAGTGATGTCTTTGGGCCTAAGTACAGTGATTGAAGAAATGGTCTGTGGGCTCTACTCATTCTTTCCCTGTTGGAGTGATCAAAGACTTCTTTCCTGATGCAAGTCCAATGCTGTTAACCCCAAGTACTCTGACCATGGAGAACAGAGAGTGACTGTAGGAATATCTACCTCCTGTGCTGTGGCCACGTTTCGCTTTGTCATTTCAGCTGAAAAGGGAACTGGGAGAAGTTTGGTGTTTACGTAAAGCACTGCTCACAGTTCCAGCACATCCTCTGGGTAATGCTAATCAGTACTTCTGATGTGTTTGCCACAAATGCTGTCACGAGATTGTGCATACAACATATTTTTGTATATGGGTGGCTGCATTATGTAATCGATGCATAAAGAAAATAGGCATTGCCAGTTGCCAGGAAAAAACCCCAACATAATTTATTGTTAAAAATAGAAGTGTGACATTTCATAATTTACCTTGGCCAAGACCCACTTAGTATGATACATTGACTTCCAACATGGGGCATTTTATTTTGAAGTCATAACCTATTTTTTAGTTAGGAGAGTTTTACAAACAGGAGGATATGTTGCAGCATATCTATTCAGGACATATTTTAATGATAATGTGACATATACTGAAAACAAGCAACTAGGAATTTCCTTCAGAGAACACAATCTGCTCAGCAGTTTGAGGGCTGTCCCCACAGTTTATGAGAATAAAAAATGTTGAGGATATTTTTGAAGAAGAATTTGCTGGCATCTTAGTAATATTAATCTTATCTACTGAGGATAAATATATCTATTAATAGTAAGTTATCTTATAAAAAATCACAGATATACCTACTGGCTTTTTGGTGACTAAGTGGGCTTTCTGTCCTTTGCCCAGAGAAAACCTCAGGTTATTATTGACTTCCTGAATCTTCTCTACACCAATGTTTTCTGTCTGTTTTATCTGCTAACATAACAGACATTCAATCTCAGCTTCTTCTATGGCTACTCATACCTACTGACAGCATCGTTGTGTTTGTTGCCCTGTCCTTGTATCTCTAAAGATTATCTCACAGAATTCCTTTTATTACACAGTGCACTCAAGCTGTATAAGGCAGATATGATTAAGGCTGCGTGCTAGGCAATTTGTCTTGTGGACTGCATTTAGCAGGCATGCACTAAACTCCTAAACCAGTAGGAGTCACAAGCAAAATCTAACACAGAGAAGGGATAGAGAATGAGCAGGACAGCTGCAAGCAGAGAGAAGGGGACCTGGCCAACCCAGCTTCTGTTCTGTGAGTGAAACAAAGTCTGCATATGCTGCTAGGCTTTGGGGTGTTCTCTTTAAGGAAGGATGCTTGTGTGAAGTAGCTGATATATTTTTCTGCCTATTCCAGTAAAACCTCTTCTGCTCTTGGGCTCCTTTCCCATCTCATTACTGTGCTACTGCTGGGTGGCAGTGGCCCTCAAGGAGTGAGAAGAGTCTGGATGTAACCTTTGCTTTTTTAAACATATACAGATGCCAAATACAGAACAGAACAGAAAATGTAAAGGGTTTTAGCCAAAACACCAAGCCTGAGGACTCCCCTCAGCATGAATAAGAGACTTCTGTGTTGAAGTGTGGACTGCTTGAGAATGATTCTGTGAGTGCTAGGGAAGCAAAAATAGCATCAGGCTGAGTGAACAATCAGTAATACATTGTTCCAGGAGTGGTGGAACAAGTGAACCCTGTTGCTTTTGGGTTTCTTTATCTATCTTTGCACTCTTGCAGCATTCCTTAGTTAAGTACTGATATTTCTTTTACCCCTCCATGCAACACCTCTAAGCCTTCTAATATTTTCATGGATCTTTTATATTCCCTCTCTCTCCCTGTGCCCAGCCATGCAGATTTTTATATCCACTGTCTCTTTGCATAAAATGAGGTGAACAAATCTCACGCTGCATTGTTACTGTTTTCAGGGGCACTACTTTGAGCCCTACCTGGCCAGAGATTGTTCACAAAACCAGTATGACTTTAACATCTCTGAAATCGATCTCATCTTCATTAATTTAGGTTGAAATTGGCCAGCAGGCTCAAAATTTATCAGAGTGGACAAACAGGCAGGCAGCCCAAGTATGCTCTTTTCACTGTCTTGGGGAATGAGGCTGAAAATAATAATATACTTATTTTTGGAAGACTGAAATTGAGTTTGATCTCTTTAGCTAATAAGGGTAATGGAAATGAGATTGTGCTGGTTGATTTATTATTCCTGGTGGGAATTATTGGGTTTTTCTTTTGAGTAATTAATAAAGAATTTTTTCCTACTTTATGTGAGTGCACTAGATCTCATTAATCTGAAGTCTGAAAAATATGTTCTTAACCTGTAGACCTCAAGAAAATGCTTGTTTTCCTTAGACCTGTGCATTTGCAATATAGGGCTATGAAGCTGATCTGACAGAAATGTCTTTGAAGCCTTCCGTCTTTCTGTGAAGCTCTAAGTCTTTTTTATGCCTTGGCTATTTATTTGCATTTTGGTTCTGCCTTCATCTGTTTCTCTTTTTTACAGATCTGGACTCCTCATCAGAATCAGTCAGGGCTAATATTAAGCATGCAGATGTAGAATGAAAAAAGGCTTGATTTTTTTAACCACAAACTCTGTTTTCCCCAGGAGAGACCTTAAAAGGAAGGCATTAGGTGACAGTGGTGATTTTACGGATGTAGCCCAGCTTCTTGCTCCAAGTGAACGTTGTGGAGGCAATTTTCTGCCATGGAAGAGCTAGGTGAGCCAGCAAGCTGCGGTGGGTTACTGCTGACATAGTGCAGTCCGACAGCAGCAGGATGATGTCTTGTAAAAATGGGATTTCTTGCCCTTTTACATTCCTGTCAGTATGTCACAAATGTCATAAGGTCAGATTTGGTTTTGCTAGCATTTTTTCCTCTTCTGATTATTGCCTTCATCAAAGGATTAAATTAATTTTGTTGTATGGGATTTTGTCCTTGCAATGACAGGAGAAAAAGGAAGAAACCTGCCTGGCTTTGTGGCAGTGGCCACAGCTCCCTTAGGACAGTGGATTTGCATTTGCACTGCAGCATTTGCAGAGTTGAGTTATGGGGCTGCGCTCTGCAGAGTATGGTGCTGAGTTTCTAATGCTCCTCTTATGAGGCACTTGACCTTTCCAAGGATAGAAATGTCAGCTGCCCGCAGCGCTGCAGGGGTGGGTGCCGGGCTCATGCTCCCCACCCTTCCCTGTACAGAGTGCAGGCTGCAGAGGTCCCCACTGCCTGCCCTGCCCTGCCCTGCCCTGCTCTGGCTGTTCCTGTCTGTGGCTGTCAGCGCAGCCACAAAGAAAAGCAGGACGTTCAACAGCTTGTAAAGATTATTTTGATGAAAAACAAAACCAAACTAATCCTCTTCCCATGATAGTCATCCATGCTGCGAAGCACTGTAAGCAGAAAACAGGCAGAAAGAGAAGAGCAGAGCTTGGCTTGGTCAAAGCAGTGGACTGAATTATTCAAGTACCTTGTCATCCTGCTCAGCTGTCCCAAAACCTGATTGCTGAAGCCTGTCATACATAATCTCTGTGGAGCGCATGTTGGAGGGCTCTGGTGAGCCTGTGGACATGCTGCAGTGAAACCAATCTGGCCCTACAAGTCTCAGTAAAGCCCAAGCCTGTGCTTTGCATTAGGAATCATCTTCAATGCCCACAGGGCTTGTACAGTGAGGGGCTCTGCTGGTTTCCAGGCCACAGTGGGCTGTGGGCTCAGCTGACAGCATCCCCTGATGTTCATTTGTCAGGAACAGTGGGCAGAGTGGGTGCTGGGGACATCACTTTCCCCCATGTCACTGAGAGCAGGTGTCCCTTCTCCAAAATTGCAGTAGTAGAAAGCTTAATTTTTGGGCTATGCCATTGTGAGTCCTAGGTGGGCTTTTTGTTGCTTGTAGTAAATAATGTGTTCAGGGAGGTCTATAATTAACCTTTTTTTGTAAAGATGACATCACTTTCTTCAGCTTCCTTGCAGAACTTAGTGCTTGCATTCTATCTTGAACAAGCTAACATTTATTATGCTTTAATCACTCCTACAGAGGCTCTTCTAGGGCTAGCAGCAGGAGTGTCCAGCTCTGAGGAAGCACCTGCAGTTACCATTGCCATAGCAGTTTACTTTTCAACTTAAACCCAAATTCCTCAAAAAAGGAGCAATCACCTGCTTAAGAAACTGGAAGGATGGTTAGGGAATAGTCTTTTTTGGCTTTATGAAGGTATAAAACTGCATGTTTCCACTGTTCTGAGTTAAACAGCTGAGAGCAATTGAACCTGCTTGGACCAACACCATCCCTCTGATTGCTAATGCCAGGCTGTGGCTGATGCTAATCAGCACTGTTGAATCATGTGATAGAGAGCCCAGGCAGTGAAGAAGTGACAGGAATTTGACCTTCCAGCAGAATGGTTTTTGGAAAAACACATATTTAAGTACATTTCTGCTTTCCAGAGAAACACACAATGTACTCCAAAGGTGCTCAAATGAGCAGGTCCATAGCAGAGAAGATGCAGTGTGTAACTACTGTACATGCTGTCAGGCTGTCAAGATCAATAGATTTTCCTAGGGCAAGGGGAGAAATCATTATACAAGGAGGAACAGGAGAAGTTTTAACAGAGGAAAAACAGTGGGTTTCTCATGTCTCCATAACAACAATATATATCACAGAGGCTTTGCAGGGCCTTCTCCAGCCTGAACAGCCCCAACTTTCTCAGCCAGTCTTCAGAGCAGAGGTGCTCCAGCCCTCTGATCATCTTCATGACCTCTTTTGGACCCACTCCAGCAGCTCCATGTCCCTCTTATGCTGGAGGCAGCAGACCTGGATGCGTTACTCCAAGTGGGATCTCAATCCAAGTGACTTCTTGATTTAGTTGTAGGAATTAATGAGACAGGAATTATAAAATATATAGTTATTTTTATTTCCAGAAAGCCATGCCCACAACTATATACTAATTAGTTAATTTTGGGTTCTAATTTGGTCAGGAAAATCTTCACAAGGATGCTTATGGGCAATTCATTTATTTAGGAGAATCAGGAAACTGGAAAAGTTTAGCCTTCAAAATGACTTTGCTCTACTTGCAAAGAGGTAGCCTGGAGCCCTAGGGAACATCTATGCTACTCATAGCAGTGGAGAAGGAATTTTGATATAGTCCCTGACTCCTCTGTGGCAGTGTTGGAACTGCTCAGCCTTTGAGAGGCATCTAGAACTTCCCAGGATGCTGAGAAAAAGGCAGATGATCTCTGACCTGATCCTGGTTCCTCTTGGCACGGAGGTTTGCAGAAGTGCAGGCAGCATCTCTTGCATATGTGCAGAGAGCACAATGTTGGTGGCACTTCTTGCCATGTTGTGAGTCACTTAAATGCCTTCTCCTGGGAAACTTGAGGCAATTATGTTTCAGGTAGTTCAAGCCCAAAACGTCAGGGCTAAATTGGTCTGAAGTATGAGGCAGAGCAGAACATGTTGTCCAAGAGCAGTGAGGCAGAAGCAGCAGGGCAGAAGCAGCACAACTGCTTGCAGCTTAGCTCAGTTAATATTATTTGCCTGAGTGCAATGGCTCCTTTGGCCACAGAGATTCACCAATGAAAATGGCATGTGCAGAACTGACCATATTAGGTGAAACCAGGGCTTGCTCACCCTTATTTGGGCAAGACACCAACAAGTACCTAAACACCTGTGGGTACCTGTTAATCACTTTGGGATGGGATATAATGGCCCAAGCCTTTGTTTTCCTTCTGCCCTTGCTTCCCCAGTCAGCAGAAGATGAAGCAAGCCAGGACATCTAATAGGCCTGTTAGCCTTCCAGGACACTTCCTAATGATCCAGGCACTGCCGCTGTCAGCTAAGTCCCAATATTACACTATAGAGTATCTGGGAGATTTGCTGTGTACTTAAAAGCCACATTATTTTCTCAAACCAACCTAAAATCATTGATGTTCAGCACTTCTAAAACCGGGGCAGTAAAGCATACTTTGTATTACCCAGTCTACTTCTGGCACACCAGAAAGCACTGGCATCTCTAACTGGATTATTGGTTCTCTTACAAAAGCAGTGAGGTAAGATGTAACCCACAAATTGAGCATTTTGAGAAGGATGGCATCTTGAATAAGAATGTGGTAAAACTGGAAGAAAAGAGATGAATGCTTCTAGGAGGATGATGTTGCATAATGTGCCTGAGAGAGAGAGATTTTACTGTTTTTCATGTTCTCATAAAATTTTTACTGAAATGGGAGATTTTCTTTAAAACTCCTTTGTTATGAACTGCTTTGCATAGAGAGATAATAGCTACCTTTGCCTAATCCTCATGGTCTGATTTGAATGTAGATTTAGCATTGCTCTCTAGTTTCTTTGAATCTGGAGGAAAAATATCAATGCTTTATTCCAGAAGAGCTGATGAGTTTTCAAGTTCCAACAGACATCAGAGGCGTAATAGTTTTAGTCCATGACTGAGTAAGATAATTAAATATGTGCCTGACTTTCAGGATGTGCTTAATAAGTGTCCCTAAAATTAATTGCAGAATTTATCTATCTGCTTTAAATTTTAAATACCTGCCAGTATCAGGACATGGAACTTGATTTGCTTTCAAAGCTATTTGAATTTTCTTCAAACTTAACTTTTTGTTTTTCAAGTGTATCTATTTATGCATTCTTTTTTTCTTCAGAACTACCTATAAGCAAACTTTGTGTGTGAAATGAATGGGAACTCAGCTCATCATGTTTCTTGTTTTGAGGCAGATTGTTACAATCATAGAATTATAGAATCATAGAATTGTCAGGGCTGGAAGGGATCATCTAGTTCCAACCCTCCTGCCATGGGCAGGGACACCTCACACTAGATCAGGTTGCTCAGAGCCACATCCAGACTAGCCTTAAAGACCTCCAGGGATGGGGCTTCCACCACTTCCCTGGGCAACCTGTTCATGGTGAAGAACTTCTTCCTAACATCCAATCTACATCTACCCACTTCTAATGTTGCTTCATTCTCCCCAGTCCTATTGCTACCTGACATCCTAAAAAGTCTCTCATCTGCTTTCCTGTAGGCCCCCTTCAGATACTGGATGGTCACAATAAGGTCTCCTCAGAGCCTTCTCCTCTCCAGACTGAAGATCCCCAACTTTCTCTGTCTCCATAGAAGAGGATCTCCAGCCCTCTGATCATCTCTGTGGCCTTTCTCTGGGCACATTCCAGCATGTCCAGATCTTTCTTGTAATTTGTGTTCCTGAACTGGATACAGTAATAACACATTATTCTGCAACAGGGAACTTCACATGTGGAGTTCAGGGAGTTGTATAGCACAATTGGCTAGTGATGTAAGAATGCAGTGTGCAGGTTTATCCCATTATGGATATAAGGCTTTTGGTCCTTATATGGGGAAAAAAAAATCAGTCCTTCAGCTAAGCTGGTGGTCCCAGGGCCAGTGCTGCCTTCTCTGTGGGAAGGTGGTGCTCCCAGCCTTTCACTGTTTTCTTGACTGCAAGAAGTGGCTTTTAAAAATAAAGTTACATTAGGGGCTTCTACTAGAGCCATCCTTGAACCTGAGGAGTACCTGCAACAGATGGTTGACGCAGAGCCCTGTCCTGAAATTTGGAGTGAAGGAATTGAAACTGTTGTAAGAGAGACTGTTAATTATTCCTCTGAGATACTGAAGGCAATATAAATATTAGTCTCACGCCTACAGATGTCATTTGCTTCACAGCTGTCCTCAGGTTATTGAAGTGACTGACAGAAACAAAGCAGACTCCCGAAGCGATGGTGACAGGATTATGCAAAGACTTGGGCTGGAACTGGGCATAATATATAGAGTGATCCACTACAAGGAGGTGTGCACAGTGATGTGTTCTGGATTTCTTCACCCATGCTACTGCTTTCCTTAGGCACTCGGATTCCTGTTCAGATAAAGAAGTGTTTAATTGAAATCCAGTCTGATCAGGAAACTAGAGACATGACTTTAGCTTTAAGAGTATGTTTAAAAAACATTCATTTTAATGGGACTGAAATATGTACTTAATTTTAAACACACTTTTAAATGCTTCCTGAAGCAGCGAGACCTTACAGTTTTAAAGCTTTCCTGCGAGCTCAGGGCCACCTTATTGCAGTGCTGCAGAAACAGGCACATTTATGCTCTGAAATGCAGCCTTTGTTTGCTGCTGCTGTGGCATGAGCCTCAGTTCAAAAGTGTGGTCATGGGTCCTGGCTTGAGCACTTAATTTTAACCGAGACAGAATCTTGCTGATTACACAGTGACTTGTAATTTATTAATCAAAATCAGGTGATGGGCTTCCTCGTATGGAGTTTAACCCAACAGCTTTCACAGCAAGAACTGAATTTGACCAGAGACATCATTACAACTTTAAATATAATCATTTGGAAGGCTGTGGAGTGCATCCCTTGAAACAGTTCTACTCATTAGACAGCTCATCTGCATGAGTAACCACTTGGCAGCTGAACATAAACCACTACAGAATATATCCTGTCACTGATTTTGTGAAATGATCTCGAATCTTCCAGCCATGCCTGGGAAGATCCATCAGCTGTCTTCTGGCTTTAACTAGGATGGGTTTCTGCAAGAGAAGATGTGAAGGACAAGGGGCTCTGACCTCCTATAAACCTGTGAACAAAGTGACAGACAGTAAAATATAAACCTAGGACTAGAACCAAGATGCAGTTTGATTATAGATGCACTAAGTGATTTGGAAAGATAAACTCTGTGTGACCCTGGGAAGAGGAACGTTGCTGAGTGCTCAGTATTTCAAATGGAGCCACTGGAGCATTCAGTATTCCAAGCACTGTTGTGTCTTTAGGGCTGAATGCAAATGTATATCCCTTCTGTGAAGTCTGAACATGCAGGTGGACTGTCTGCCCCTCCGTTTTGCAGGCATGTAGGTATTTAATGAGGGACACTGTGACTGTTGTATTCTTGATGATTATGGGATGAGGGGGGATGACTCTTTTTGGGTACTTTCCAGCATAGGAAACCCCTGTTTTTTTTAATGGTTTGCTGGCTTTGTATCTGATATCAGGTGAGTATCTGGCCCGCTGCTCCAGCTGTTAGCATTTCAGACAGGATCAAGTAGAGGAAGCTCTGAAGAAGAGCAGCAGGCAGACTCGTGAGCACTCCTGTTTTCCTTCTGCATCGCATCTTCCAGTCTGCTTACACTGTGTAACTGTGAACCCGGTCCATGAGCAACTGTTGCAATGATCATAACAGGTAAGTTGCAGTAAGGAAAAAAAAGTTATTGTTCATTTGGGAGAGCTGAACATATTTCCTATAATATTGCTTAATGACTGTGCCCTTTTCTTCTGGAACAGAACAGATTTCAGTGAAATAGCTTGGGTTTGCCACAGACACTTTTCCTAGGCAGTAAACAGAACATTGATGGAAACAGATTATCAGATACAGTTGACCTTGGAGCAAAGTCTTTGCAAACAGAGGAGGTAGGACATGAGCTGCTATTCTGCATTGTCGGATCTGCTGCAGAAAGCAGGCATGCAGAAGACAATGTTCTCTTAGAAGATATTAGGAAACAAGAGACAAAGGATTAAGAGCAATTGTCATAGCTATATCAGGGCATGCAAAGTAGCTGTGAGTCTCAAGAGAGTCCAGCCCATCTGCTGTAAATGTGCAGCAGTCAGGAATATGACAGCTAACATACGAACCAGACCCTGCAATATGTCCCTGTAGAAGTTAATGACAAATCAATCCAAATCTCTTGAGCTTCAGGACAGTTTTCTTTTTCCCAATTTCAAGTGAAAAAAGATAATTCTCATGCTAAAAGCATATGTTACAGAATTTTAATTGTTAGATGTGTCCTGATAGGAAACATTCACTTGCAGTATTAGTCTCTATTAAGGTGTACTGACTAGTAAAATCTATGGTCCTACACCTTTGAGCCAGTGGTATCTCCTCGCACTGTGCAACACAGATGCAATCCCAAAGGTTTTTTCACCTGAAAAACAACAGCAGAGCAGAGACAGAAAAAGCAAAGTTGTAAAGGTCTGCAGCGAAGTCAGGAGTAGAGGTCAAACAGTTTAATTCATGGAAGAGCTCCCAGCCATAGCATATACCAACCTCCAGCAGCACTTAGAAGTGAGGATCTTTTATTCTCTCAGATGTACGGAGTTTGATTTTTGGAAACTTTTCTTGCAGGTGGGCTGTGGAAATACCCAGAACACTCTGTACTGTTGGCGAGAGCAGCTAGAGCGTGTACATAAACTCAGACTATTGTGGCTCCTCTCTTCTTTTGGGAGCCAAGATAGAAGAGTTAGAAGATGACAAACCATCTGTAGAAGTGCAAGATCTCTAAGTGTTTCAAAACATGCCATCACTACCTCACTTCACAAGGCTTTACATTGGGCTTTGGTAGTGTTTTCAAGGGCCCTTTGAAAATTAGATGTTTCAGAGAAACTGGAATGCATGTCTGTCTGTATGGTCACTACCTTCATGTAACACAGAGATTGTTTGGATCACTTTTGGAAGAGATTTAACAGTGTCAGTCCTTCATTCCCCTCCTTTCTTAGGGTAGTATCTTCTGTTGTAATCAAGTGTCTGAAAATCAGTTTATAGACGTGCTCTCAAGTAGCACTCGCATGCACACCTGGCCCAGCTGCTACTCGGCACAGAGTAGGTGAGTGTAATGGTGTTGCAGTGCAGCTGGCAGTGCCACCACAGCCAGGGGTTATGGAAGGAGGCAGCTTTGCTCTTAAGGCCTCACCGAGAGCACTACTGATGGTTTGAGCTCTGCAGGAGATAAAATGTATTGTTCTACTTAAAGACATTCTGTGTCTGGAGATGGTTATCTGATTCACGAATAAAGGATGCGATGAGGCCATTCCCCAAGAGGGAAAGGCAAAATAACAGAATAAAGCTGATGATTAATTCAGATAGAATTGGGACATAGATGTGAGGGAATTATGCATTGTTTTCATACGGCAGGAAGCAGCCAAGTCCAGACAGGGAGTTATATAGTGAAGTGACAGAGTACCTGAAGTAAATGCTAGGGGGCAATCTGGTGCTTGGTGAATGTGTGAATGAGCTGACCATGCAGGGCAACATCCAGTAAAGCCAGCTGGAGGCTAGCTCCTGGGAAAGAGGAAGAGCACCAAGGCAATGGAAGGAAATACCTCTTTGAGTCTCACAAACAAGTCCATGTTGTACGTTTGTCAATGCATCTTTCCTGTGAAAGGAGACATAGAATGGCTTGAATGTGGAAATGCAGGTGTTTGTGTGATGGCCATGCTGAGAGGGCCTGAGTCATATTTATTCTAGACCTCTGCCAAGCATCAACATGGAGTGGACTAGAAAAGACTTCATGTTGCTTAAACATTTAGGCACTGCACGTTCTCTGTGTGCTCAAAGAAAAGTAGCTACTTGGGAAATGACAGGAATGGCAATTCAGAATATCTAGTTTTGGTTAAACTAAGTGCTTGAATAAGCCTAATATACCTTACTTAGAGACTACTGATCTTTCTAAATAACTAATCATAGTATCAATGCAACCAGAGGGCAAGGAGAACACAGACTTGAGAGCTGCCAGAGCAAAGGAAAAGCCAAAATCTCGTGATTTTTTTGTGGAGTGAATCTAAATCTTGCCTTGTCCTTCACCACCCAGAACCAGAGAAGAGATCTACCAAACCTGAACTGTCAACTTCTTACTACTGAGCATAAAGAGCACTCAAATCCAGTGGTTGTCTTTGCTTCTGAGTTTTATTTCAAAGCTTAAGAGGTGAATCTTGATGTTTCCACATAAAACCAGACATTTATCTGAACTTTGATGTGTCCTGAAACCAAGTTTTTGTACTGAATTTTCACTACTTTGCATCCTCCAGTCTGGACACTAACAGCTGCTGTGGAAGCCTGATATTTCTGTGTTTTCACAAAAGCTGAAAGAAATGACAACTCCTTTGAATTTGCCACCTCTAGCCTAAACCTTAATGACACAGAGACAAATCTGTAGCAGAAGTGAATCTGGCCCATCATTTTGGGAGTCTCTTGAAACAAGAAGCAAAAGCATAAACCCCCCCAAACCAAACACCCTGAAATATCAGTGGTACAGTTTTAAATCCTTGAAGACTCTGAGATTTCTGAACAAAAATTGGTTTTGGCAATTTGTGTTGCTGACAAATCCAAATACTTCCAACAACTTGTGCCAGAGCAATATGTCACTACTCATTCCTGGAAACCTCCTTAGTCCTTCCACAACTGACTAGTCTGGGAAATTTTAAGTTGCCTGATCATTTGGGAAGTCTCTGTTGAATACACAAACTGAGAAATGGCAAAGCATCAAACCAAAAGGATTTGTCTGCTCTCTACACTTCCATATCTGTCCAGACGAAACCAGCTGCAGCGAAACTCAGTTTTCAGCAGGTAGTGTGCGGTCCCCATCAGGTGACTCTGAATCTTTCTTTTCAGTTTGTTCAGAGAAGCTACCTTCTGGTTTTAAACAATAGAGTTTAATCTGTTTCTTTTTAACAGATCTGGCAGCAAATATTATGGTCTGTGGACGGGAGAGGTTAGATTTTAATAATCCATTCCTGTCATTCTAGTATTCAGCTCTGGCACATCTCTGCTTGTGTGGTCACCCTACCAAAAGGCATAACAACCCTGTTTGTGTTTGCTTGTCAGTCGTGGTGGGCAAACTCTCAGCTACTTCTGCAAAGGCTGTTTTAGGAGAGGCAACAAGCCAGGATGTAAGCCTACTGTGAGACCTTCCCAACTCAGTGACAGACAAGGAGGAGGTTCTGAGAAGGACGAGTAAGTAGTAAAATGGATGATTTGCATCCTGGCTTAACGAGATGGATTATTTTCATTCCAGGGACAAAAATGATACTCACAGCTTGGATTTGGTGCTTGTATTTTGTGTACGAAGCTGAAAGGAGGTACTGAATATCAGGAGTGGTGCTAGTCTAGTGCTAACCTCCATCAGGACTGCATGCTTTAGTTAAAAATTGTTTAGGTCAAGTGGTGAATGGTGATTGGGAAAAGGCTGATGCCAGCTATATGATGTTGGAAACAAAGCCACAGCACTTTGAAGTTTTAATAATATGCAATGGCTTTTCTAGTAGTCTTTAGCCATTCTGCAGGGTGATGGCTTGTGTGTGTTATATACCTTTGTGTGTATTATTATTTGTCTTTGTGTGTTCTGATGAAACCCTGACAATCAGCACGCTAGGGCTGGAAAGTGAGTTCAGGCTTGAGTATTAGTAGCACAGACAAATTACATTTGAAATGAAGAAACCCCTAAAGAAGTGGAGAGGACATGGAGACCTTCTGGCCTGCATAAATAATGCTCCAACACAAACATGCCCGTCACTGCATATTCATATTTCAATGGGGAAGAAAATTTGCTTTGACAGCTCAGGCATAGTAACTGGCAGCAAAACTTGGGTAAACAGGCCAGGACAGATCTGTTCTGTAAGCTGATCAGCTTTTTGTGTTTCAGAGTAATTACTAGTTATGAAGAAGGGCTACAAATATTCTTAACACCTTGAAGGCATCCCCAGGTCTGTTGTGAAGAACCATGCTTGCACAGCTGGAGATCTCTTGGCTGACAACGAGGTTGGTTAGTGCTTTGGTTTTGTTTCTGCCCTATGCCAATTACTCTGTAGGCATCACAGGCAGCACTGGAGAGACAGTTTGTCCCCTGACTCTATGAAGTCATGGCTTACACCACAGCTTGGATGAGACAAGCACATTGGAGGAGTGAGGCTGAAGAGTGATCCATCTGTGTGGAGGTCAGGAAGTCATCCAGAGATGCATCTCCAGCCCTGAGAGCCAGGCAGATATGTTCAATGCAAATCTGTAAGCATCTCTATCTCATCTGGTCTCTCACAGTCATAAGCCTCAGATGAAGAGTGAGCTTGCTGTTATGCTTTGATATGTATCTATATATACACATGGGTGGATGGTTTTCTCTGGGTTTTTTTTTGGTTGCTTGAGTTTTCTTGTTCTTTCATCAGGACAACTGCTGCTTCTGATGGTGTTTATGTGTGGAGTTTAACCAGAAGGACACCCACGGGGGTAGAATGCAGAAAGGGCAAGCAAGCCAGTGATACAGTTATTCATTTCCTACAGCTGCAGGGTCTGGAGTTGACTTCTCTTTTTTTTTCTTTGCTGTGGTATCAAGCCATCCCAGGGCAGGAGTTAATGATGAGGCTGAGCAGCTAGATACAGTAAGTGACATTTTGGTTTTCAGCAATGTATGCCTATATTTGAAGTTGTGTCTATTTTGCAGTGTCTTTGACACACCAGCCTTTGTAATTCAGCTCTTTTGGCCAATGAACTGATTTGCTTTCATGCTGCTTTTTTTTTTTTTTGGCTAATTGCTGTGGCTCCAGTGAGCATTGGATGTGACGTTAGCAGCTAACGTTGTTAACAGTTGAGAGCTGTGTGTGAGACCACACCTGCAATACTGTGTCCAGTTTGGGACTTCCCAGTTCAAGAGAGACAGAGTTCTGCTAACAAGAGATGTGAGGATGGTTACAGGTCTAGAACATCTCTCCTCTGAAGAAAGAATGAGAGGCCTGGGACTGTTTAATCTTGAGAAGGCTGAGAGGGCATCTTGTCAATGTCTATAAATATCTGAGGGGTGAGTGTGGAGATGAAGGCGCCAGGCTCTTTTCAGTGGTGCCCGGTGGTAAGACAAGGAGCAATGGGTTCAAGGCAGAACACAGGAGATTACTCCTCAACATGAGGAGTCACTTCTTCACAGTGAGGGTGATGGAGCCACTGGAACAGACTATGCAGAGAAGCTGTGGTGTCTCCTTCTGTGGTGACCTTAAAAACTTGCCTGGATGTATTTCTGTGTGGCCTGCCCTAGTTGATCCTGTTTTGGACTTGGTCTCTGGAGGTCCCCTCCAATCCCTATCGTTCTGTGATTTTAAAACCAGAAGTTCTGTCTCATCTGATCTTCTGAACAATAGAGCATGAGTTGCAGCCAGTGTTTCCTACATGAAGTTTATTAACTCGTGGTGGCTAATTCAGGGACTCAGTTGCTGAGAAATCCAGAACACCTGCTGTTTAGTTGCATGAAGGTTCAGTTTTATTTACAGTGTAAATGTGACTCAACATTTTTCAGATAAGGTATCTGGTCTTCATTTACTTTTTCTTCTTTTTACTCAAGCTTTATTGTCTCAGTTATCTCTTCTCTAGTTGATGATTATAGCTCATGGACAAGGTCTTTCCTCTGAATATTTTGCTAGACTGAACTCTTTCAGTTTCCCATAAAAATAATGGATCAAAGAAATCAAGGAGTATAATTAGCTCTGAAACGACAGTACATCAGGAGGCACCAGTAGTGAACCTAACAAGAAGCAGAGGTAAGTGTGCTACATTATTTGCACCACGTTCCTTTTCTTTTCACTTATCTGTACTAGAAGGACTCTCAACTGTTCACCTCACTGCAGTGCTCATAAATCAGCTGGTGAGCTGGTCACACATGGATGATATTCTTCTGCTACACTGGGCAGTGGCATTGCACAAGGAGTCCTGAGGTGCATTTGTGAGGTGAAGAAATACAGACAGGTAGGAATGGAAAACATTGTAGAATTGGAATTTAGTGTGTTGTGTTTAGCATAGCACCATATAAGGAGCAGCAGTAATTAGTAATCCTTCATAATTCAGCAGAAAGGGAGAGAGTTGTGAGAACAAAATGAGTTTTAGTCCTGTCACCTCATGCAAATGATGGGTTTCTGTTTGAAGATAGTTTTAACTTAACTTTTAGGTGGCTCTCTTTTTCTGTACACAATCTGGTATGTTTTCTTTGTCTGCATTCCTCTCATTTACGTTTTTACTATGGATTCTAAAGCATGTTGGCCTGATTGATCATTGCTTCTCTCTTAAGAAAAATGGTCAGCAAAGCAACATGAAATGAAAATATAAAGCCAGAGGTCTCAGACCTTTTGTGTTTTGAAAATCAAATGGATCAAACAAGACAACAGGACTACATTTAGCAGGGACACGATGGCCAAACATATGTCTGTGGGTGATGGCATCTTGGGAGGCCAAAGGACAAGGTTGTTTTGCTTACAGCAAGTACCTCAGAAACAGTTCTCTTCTTAATTGGAATCTCCAGAGTCTGTGAGCTGAGCTGAAAACCAAGGTCTGCAGCATGTGCTGGTGGCATGCTCTGCTGTCAGAGCTGGCCATGTCAACATTCCTCTGCCACAGGACCACTAGTGGTTGCTTCACACCTGCACTAAGTTGATATGGCTGTAAAATAGATGCCCTTGGGCTACGATTTTGTCTTCAGCACACTGTGTATTTGAAGCTCTTCTGAATTGGCAAGGTCTGCCCTGCTCAAGCATTAGCTGCTGAATGAGCAAGGAGCCTTTACACCTCTGTGTGGGAAGCTTTGAACTCTAATGAGGACTGGAAGGGTTCTGGTTTGATGGCAGCATGACACAGCCTGAATTCTCTTGGCATTTCAGCCCCTAGCTTGCTCTGTGCTTGTACTCAGGCATAGTAGGTATATGATAAAGGGATTGCAAGGGTGGATAAGTGGAAGAGACTGGTAGTTACAATCATCATTGGCTACTGACTAGAATTGTCTTCCTTTCTTCCCTTTCACATCGATAAAGCAACTTCTCTGAGTTGGACTTTGAATTTCATTACTGCTGATACATTTTGTAATAGCTCCTGACACCACTTTCTTAGCTGATAATTTAGTTAAGCTCTCTGCTGCACATGCTAATGCTTCAGTGTGGAGGCAGTGGAAAATTATTTAATAAAACTTAATGCAGCTTTCATTTCATGGCTGTTATTATCAAATATTAGTCATTGCTGAGAATCGTTCCTTGAACAGTTTGTTCTTATCAGCTGTGTGCATTTGGCTATCACCTCTTTGAAATGCAGCAGCATCTTGGGTGGTAAATGAAGGCAGCTTTCATTTCATTCAGCTGTGCATCTCGAAAGCAGGTGTGGTCTGGTCCTAACAAACAGTTCTTGTTGGTTCTGTGCTTTCTGTGCTAGTTCAGAAAGATGAAATTCCTGTTGAAGTCTTATGGATGAACCTCAGGCCTGAAAAGCTTACAGAAGCATTACCAATGAGGCTTGTTTCTCACCAAATTGGATGTGCTTGATTAAGTCAAAGTTCAGAACTATTTTCTTGCTGTTGGGTCAGAAGTGCCCTCTGATTCCCAATTCACATTTCTAACACCTAGGAAGAGCAGGCCCAGACCCTGTAAAGCTTTTCTATATGTGTGTATATGCAGACACCAACTCTGGTTCTTCTGCCCTTTCACATGAACAAAACCTACGGACAAACATCACAGAATGTTAGGGGTTGGAAGGGACCTCGAGAGGTCACCCAGTCCAGCCCCCCTGCCAAAGCAGGATCACTCAGAGTGGGTCACACAGGAACACATCCAGAAAGGTTTTGAATATCTCCAGAGAAGCAGATTCCAGAACCTCTCTGGGCAGCCTGCTCCAGGCCTCTGTCACCTTCACAGTGAAAAGGTTTTCCTTATGTTCACGTTTGAGATACCTGGGGCTGTTTAGTCTTGAGAAGAGAAGGCTGAGAGGGGATCTTATCAGTGTCTATAAATAGGAGATTCTACCTCAACATGGAGAGGCACTTTATGGTGAAGGCAACAGAGCACTGGAACAGGCTGTCCAAAGATGTTGTGGAGTCTCCTTCTCTGGTGACTTTCAAAACCTGCCAGAATGTGTTCCTGTGTGGCCTGCTCTAGGTGATCCTTCTTTGGCAGAGGAGGTGGACTGGATCATGGAGTCATAGAATGGTCTAGGTTAGAAGTGAACCTTGAACACCTCCACAGAGAGAGCATCCACAACCTCCATGGGCAACCTGTTTCAGTGTTTCACCACCCTCACTGTAAAGAATTTCTTCCTAACATGATCTCTGAAGGCCCCTTCCAATCCCTAACATTCTGTGTTTCTGTGACTCAATGTTAATAATGTTTTCCCTGTGGCTTGAAGAGCCTGAGTCATGTTTAATTACTCCTTGTGTTCACTGGCTAGTGTAGATCTGTGCTGTTAATGTTACTTTGAAAATCAATGTATTCCTGTTTCTGATCTTCCATGGAAAAAGATGTGCCTGTCTTGTGAAGCCTTGCTTCTCTCTTAGGGTAGAAAACCACTGTGTTCTGTTTTAATCCTGAACTATGAAGTTAAAAATCCTCAAACCATTTGAACTCTAAGGAGATGTTTCATAATACATCTTACTTGGTCATGTTTTTTAGTTATCTTTCATTCTGAAGGCTACATTTTCCAGTCAGACAAAATGAAATGGCTTAATGTTGATATTGATATATCTTCCACTCAAACTGCACCCAGCAGGCAATTGCATCCTACTTACATTATTTCTTTTCACCAGCTTGGGTAACTTCTAAGCTGTTTGGAACCTGCTGTGACCTGATCTCTGCAGTGGTGTTGTCAGCTGCGTTTTGCATGGCTTTGCCTGGCTGGACCAACACTTGCTCACCAGGAGAGATCAGGAGCTCTGGAACAACAGGAGCCCCAGGAACATCTGGAGCATCAGGAATATGTACCTTCAGGTTACATGTGTGACCCACGTGTGCAGTCTCGTAGATCAAAATGTCAGTCCTGAAGGAGGAAGTGGCATTTGTATGGTGTGATATTTACATCTTAATGAAGGTTAATGGCATTTGTGCCTTCATCCAAAGCCCGTGCTGCGTGGGGCTTCCAAGGGAAGTGTTTATTGTAACGGCACTCTGTCACCGCAGAGAGCCATCGGAGGCTGCCTTTGTCATTGCTTGTCATTATTGCTTCCCCTCAGATGCTCTACCAATATAAACATGGAAACCGTTCATTTGCTTAGTAGTGTGTGGGTGTCCTGAGTAAACTCTCACTGTGGGTGACTGAGAAAGATGTTTTCTCATCCTACCAGCTCCATTATGCCTCTGCATGAAGGGGAATGTCTTCTCTCTGTAAATGAGGAGCCTCTGGATGATCAATGGACTTTGAGAACTCAAATGAGAAGAGATCTTCTGTGGGTATTTCTGAGGTCATTCCCACTCAAACTTTATTTAAATGTGAATTATTTCCTGAATGATAAAAAGACTTTCACAGAGGTACCACTGACTCCTGAGCCAGTTTTCTCCATCTCTCAGAAACTGGTCCTCCTCAAACCTTATCCAAAACACATTGCCACTTTGTGAGTCAGGTTGCAAACCTGGTGTTGCAA
Organism: Pogoniulus pusillus; assembly: GCF_015220805.1. Classification (NCBI taxonomy): domain Eukaryota; kingdom Metazoa; phylum Chordata; class Aves; order Piciformes; family Lybiidae; genus Pogoniulus; species Pogoniulus pusillus. Next base: position 12,866,542 of record NC_087276.1, on the reverse strand, counting down.
GAAAACCAAATCTCCTATCACTCAATTTCAGTTAATTTCTATTTGGAGCAAGATGTGTGGGAAGAGCTAATATCTTTTATTGCTGCATTTAGAAAGAATAGGGAAACTTCTGGGTGCATGAGTGTTTCTCAGGGGACAATGTAATATGCAGGGTATCTGTGTCTACCTGCTAAGCTGATTTCTCTTTTCCTCTTGCAGCCACTTGGAGATCTCCTTGTGTTGTGAGGATGGCTGAGGGTCTTGTGTATGTTTCCATGAGGGCTGCACTCAGTGGCTTTGGGCTAGCAGCCATGCTGGTGTTTAAAAAGTTAATCTCCTCATTTCTTACCCTGCCTCCACCTAGGGCAGTGCAGTTGTTTCCCTCTACAGTGACTTTGATCTCTTTTTGTCTTTGTCCCCTCTGTGCTTCACAGGGTTGGGTTCAGTGGGAGTTACCTAATGAAACCTTGACAAATTAATTTCTGCTCATCAAATGACATCATCTGTTTTACTCTGGTTTCCATGCTCACAGTCTTGCTTCTTGATGCTGTGTATGGCACTGCTTGTTCATTAGCTCACAGCCTGGAGATCTTGGCTTCCCAGCAAGCTGCCAGTATATCCTGTGGTGGTGGTCTGGCATCCCTTGGGATTACTGCAGTATTATTTTGAAGGTCAGCCTGCCACATTGGTACAACAGGGTTAGAGAGCGTCAGCCTCAGATTTATGTGGACCATGGCTGCGTCCAAATATTAATAGTGCTGATTCAATAAGGCTGAGGAAAGTATCCCAGCTCTGCAAATATCGAACCTCGTATTTATAACTCTATAACAAAAGCAAAATTCAGTAGGAAAATCAGATGCACCATCAGTGTCACAGACTTAGAGGAGTTTTTAACAGTTTTGAAGCAAGACAAGACCTGGTGGAGTCAGACACCTGTAGCGGTAAGGCCAGCCTGACTTTGCTGATCACTGTAGTCCAAACAAAAATAAAGGCTTAAAACTCAGGCAGCTGAACTGAATCAGCACCGAAACAGTTAGACGGATTTGGCTTCTTCAAGTGTCAAAAGCATTCACAGTTGTTTTTTGATTGAGGTGGTTTATTTTTTGGGGGGAAGGGAAAGAGAAGGAGAGAAGATCCTCCTAAAGGATTTAAAGGAACCAGAGGGTTAAAAAGCACCATGTGGTATTTTCAAGGAGGCAGGGGGCACTTATCTGCCTCAGAAACATGTGTTCAGCAATGACTATTGGGGCAGATGATTTATCCTGACCCAAAATTCCATTAACGCAGACATTACATATTACAAAATTTCCTCTGTAGATACAGATCAACAAACTAGGAGAAGGCCAGTAAATAATCATCAGCCTTTGGAAAAGGAGCAAGGATTAAACTCATCCATCACTAGCTAGCACGTTTGTAGCAAAACCACAGAAAGGAAAAGGGAGCAAGATGAATGCTTTTCTCATCCTGTACTTGTTCTTCGTTTATTACTGTGAAGAGTGAGTATCAGTATCGCAGCTGGAAGTAGAGAGAAATGACAAAACTGTGGTCAACCTTTTCCTCTTTTTGAAATGGATCTGAAGCTTGTCAAGGACCTTAGGATGTGCCTGGTGCTGCAGCCTGCTCCATGCAGCTCCATGGTGCTCCAGCAGGCAGCTGGTTGATCAAACTCTACCTGTTGCTGTGTAGACCCAAGACCTCTACCTCATTTTGAAGTCTGCCAGTGTTATGGCTTTGTGTTCTCTGAATTGTTTTGTACCATGCATCCTCAGCAGCATCCATTTCACAGAAGCAACTCTTTATGTTCATCACCCTGCGTACCACATGCTAGCATGGACACAGAGAGCACAGCAGTTGCAGCTCTTCTGAGGGGTGAACCTCCACAACACCTCATTTGCACTTGGATTCCTCCCAGATGAAAGTCTCATCCCTGCTCTTGGCTCCATGGATGTGCAGCCCTCATCTGAGCTTAGCAGTCTTTTCTAATGTCTGGTGCTGTATTTGCTGCTAGACCCCAGCTATCCAGGGCCAAGCAGCAAAAAAACAAAGGACTGGAAGGGAAAAAGGATGCTGATGGATTGCAGGAAGATGGGAGTGGCTGCAGAGGAAGCCTCCTGCAGGTAAATGCTGTGAGGGATTGAGCCTTGCCTTGTGCCACCTCTACATGGAGGAGATGGCTTCCCTGGGCAAGAGAGGACTGAGTGTTTGTGCAGCAGACCCAAATACCACTTTATTAATTTGGCCTCTTATCAATCTGCTGCAACTCATTTGGCTATGAGTATTTCTTCATGGAAATGACCTCTCTTCTTATTAGGATTCTATAGTTTCCTTTACTAAAACCCCAATAACTATGGCAGCATATTGTAAAGTGTTCTTTTAAATAACCAGGCCTATAGCCATCCCAGCAAATGAACTGGGAATGCTTCATGGTGCAATCCTTGCTTTCATTGTGTTTTTCCAATTACTTTGTCATTCACAAGGTTCAGTAGCTCCTGATGGGTCTCCTAGCCATCAGTGCAAATTTGCACGGTTCTACTGTAGGTAAAATCACAGGACAGAAAACTCCAGCAAGAGAAGCAGCTACTTCTCTTTCTAACAAGCCTTCACTTCTCTTGACTTTCTCCTGCCTCTCTGAGAGGTCTGTGTTGGTTATTCTGCTCTTGGCTACGAGGGACAACTTTTGGTATGCTGCTGTTGGATGCTTCAGAGAGCTTGGTGGAAAATCGAAGTGAGGTGTAACTTGAAATACCTCCTTTTTGATCACTGAGAGCCCTTTTCAGCTATCAGGAGGAACAGCCCTGCAGCTTCTTGTGGGTTTTCAAGAAATAGCTGCCTTCAGCACTGCTGTGTCCAGTGGGAGAGGAACCTGGCATACTCGTGCTGGTACTGTCTGTATTTATCAGAAGGAAGCTGGGAAAACATGCTTCCATCCTCTCTGGGAAACTGAACACCTAAGGGAAGCAAGAAGACTGTTCATTTTTTTCCTACTCTTTGTGCTCTCTATTGCCTCCCTCCACCCCCTCCTCCTCTCTTTCCATCTTCCTTCTCTGAGCTGTGTGTTGGGAACATGCTGGCTGAACACCCCTCCTGCTGCTCCTGCTCTGATTGTTACAAGAAGAAGAAGTAGCCCTGCGGTGAGACGATCAGGAGCCACTTTATTTGCCAGAGGGAGATTACCCTGGTGTAACAAGGAGGCAGAAGTCCATTTAGAGGAGCAAACAACAACTTTTGCAATGCAGCTCAGGCTTGCTCATTCCTAAAATAAGAGATTAAATCCCATGAAACCTCTTTCTGTACACCAACCAGAGTGGCCTGCCAAGAGTTCAGCTCCAAAAGAACAGACTTGGACTTTACTTGCCTAGGCTCTGTGTCTGTCCACCCTCCCTCATCCCTCCAGCAGGTTCTGATGCTGCCAGCCCTTTTCAAAAACATTTGATAAGGACTCAAAGATACGATTCCTGTAAGACCCCCAGCAATAGGATGCACAGGGAATTCCCTCCTGCCTGAAGTGAGGAGGAGATGGCATAGAGCTAGGTCTCATTTGATGCTGGAAAACCCAGGTGGACTTTGTTGGTGTAGCAGGCACAGGGAAGGTTTCCGCTGAAGTTTGCACCTCTCTGGTCCTCACGGAATTTGATAGAGCTCCAGGTTTGGATGAGAGATCTGCTTCGCATTTCAGTTATGCAGCTTTCAAAGCACTGTGTGATGTCCATATGAAATCAATGCAACTTGCTGGAAGGCTTTGCTGGTCTCTGCAGCAGATCCATGGAAATAACAGATGGAGAAAGGGGAGGTCAGCTCACCAGCAAGAAGAGAGACTTTTAAATGCGAGTGAGGGCAGTGAGAAGGGAAGCTCTGGACTATGGAAACGAAACATTGACAGAAGAGAGCACTTGTGAGAGGGATCAGAGTGACAATGGCTGAAAGCAGAGGTCTGAGTTGGAGTGAGGTATCTGACACTCACAAACGGACAGCGTGGCTAAGAAGGAAGTGGAGTAGTTTTCTCAGCGTGCAGAGGTAATTAGATCCGAGGCAAGAGTGTTTTAATCTGAAAGAAACACTGTTCCCACTCGGAAGTGAAAGGAGCAGGCCCAAAAATGAAATGCAGGAGAGGACAGCCCCTGCCATGCCTCCACATGGGCACGCGTTGGATGCATCCTCCTGGAAGTAACACACTGAAGGCCAGGGAGGAGGTGCCAGAAGAGAATGGAAACATTTTTTCTCTTTCTGTGTTTCCACCACATATTCCAGAAAGCCAGAGGGAAAGGCAGTGTAGAAAATCCATAGAGGAAGCTGAAAAAAACATTTTGTGTTTCCAAAACTTAAAAAAAAAGGGATCAGAATTGACCTTTTCCACCTACTTGTATCTTGCCACATCTAGAGTTAAGAAAACATTCTCTGAGACAGTGATTCTTACTTGATTGTTTCTAGTCCTGCTCACTAAAAAGAGTAAACATTTACAGGTTTACTCCAGAAATGTGAGCAGAATTTGCTGATGAACCAGAATAAAATTGGGGGAAGCTGAGCAAACATAAACCAACTGTGTTAAGTGTCTGGCTCTGAAGGGCCATAAAATCTATTTTGGGAAGTTCAGCTGTAAGCTTAAGCATCAGAGTAGCTTTAAGTAACTCAGCTTCTTTTACAGGTGTTTTAAAGCTGCCTAGAAAAGAAGAGGGATGCTCTAATTGCTAAAAATCTCTGGGACATAATGCACCATTTCCTAAGCCAACTTAGGAATGTACCATTAACACTACAGTACTAAGCTGCCTCCAGCCTAAAGGAGAAGGTACAGGTTCACCCATGGCTGATGGATAACACAAGAGCAAGCTGGCTGCTGGTCTCCAGAGATGTCCATTTGAAGCATGGGGTAAGGGCTGTGTAGCCTCTATATTTTATATATGCAGGAATATGAAATCCTGAGCAAAGAACAAAGCTCACTTGGTAACCCTTTCCTTTTCTCTCCTAGATTTTTCTGTTCACATTCATTCTTTGCTCCTTAGAGAGGGATATGTGTATTTACTGGAAGAGTTACAGCCCTTAATCAGAATAGCTCAGCTAGTGATAGTAAATGTGGTAGCTGCACTCAGGACATGTCATGAGTATTTACTACAGCCTCACTGACATGAACTGTTTGTAAAATAGTGCCAATAACTAGAGACATTGAATCTTTTTCTTGCAGTGATGCTAACAGTTGCATGTTACAGGGCATGAACAGTTGTTTGTATTACATGAGGTTGAGTTTGAATGTCTCTTTTGGTGAACCATATTTATTTTAAGATAACACAGTTTTTTCACTCAGCAGTTCCACTGATTATCTTAAACATATGCCACAGACTGTCATTCCAAAAGCTTAAATCCAAACTCCTACTTATTCATCCCTCAGGGGCTGTCAGCACTGAGATGCAATGCTTCATTAGAGCCCATTCCTGAACAAACTGTTGAAGTCCCTCTGCACACTTGGAATGTATTTTGTTACTGTGGGTTTCCAAAGGCCAGATCCTGCCATGTGAAGGTATTTTTGAAGGTGTTTCTAGGATTAAGCTTGTGTGAAAGGAGCCAGTTACCTATGCTGGGAGTCAGCCCAGTCTCTACCTCGCTATAACAGGTTGCAAGCAGAATTTTCAGGGCTTCCTAAAGAAATTCAGCTGCCTGCTAATTAGAACTGTAATTAATTTGAACAGTTCAGCTGACAGCTTTGAGTGGTGTACAAACATTAGACAATTCCCGTGCGTGTGGGTAGAGCTGTGTGCAGCAGCAGAGCAGGTGCTGCTGTCCAAGAGGAATCATGCTGGGTCCCTTTGGCAGCAGAGCCCACCTCAGTGTGCCGTTTGCAGTCTGGAGGCAGCATCTGGAGACAAAGAGAATGCCTGAACGTGTCACACCATTACATCTGTCTGCTGGAAAGGACCTGAACCGTGCTGGTAACACCTGAGATGAGGGCGAAAGCACTGCTGAAGAACTAGTCCAGGCATCATCAGGGTGTTGGCTGTGGCAGTGTTTGGCTGCAAGAAAATAAAATGATATACGTTGAATATGATTCTCTTTCTAGTCCTGTTACAGTTACTTCTATAAATTAAGGCTTTCAGGTCTAGTGCTGTCTTTCTGTTTTCTTTCTAAATGAAGGTCTTGAGCTAAAGTTACACTGATGTGGAAAAAGTACCACGCTGTTCAATACACTATTCAGACCATTCCCTGCCCTTTCAGTGAAAGGTAATTTACAGAACACACTCTATTCTTTGTGTTCTTCATTTTACCACTGGCAAACAGATAATAGAGATGTCCTGGGACAGTCATGGTGCTTCTGGAGCTAACATATGGAAAATGAGTGAGCAGCTCAATTCTTTCTGAACATATCTACTCTGCAGGACCGAGAGGCAAACTGCCTGATAAGGGTACTGGCCAGAAAGGTTGTTTGACAGTATCTGCTGCTCGGTCTTAAGCAAATCAGCCAAAACCCCAAAGCTAAGCCACCTTTTACTGTGTAGGACATCCTGGATGTTAACTTGGACTGTGCCGTGCTAACCAGCAAGAGCTGTGCAGCTGCATGCAGAATCCTTTCGTTGCTGGTCCAGCTCTGTTCTCTAGCCCTGCATGACTTCAAGGAGACCCAAACAGTGGTACTGTTTGCTCAAGAACAATATCTGGCATAGCATAAGCTAACAAAAGCAAAGAATGCATTTGCACTAGCTCCCATTAGTGTTAAGAAAAGTTTTATTCTTACAGGTCTTTGTTGGATGAATGTGCTCAGCTGCTGTTTGGCAATTCCCACACTGCTCAGTGCCTTAGTCTCCCAGGGGTAAGTAGGTCTGGTCTCCTTTGTGATCTCTAAGTGAGCCTTAGATTACCTTTAGGTTACTTTAGATCACCTGGGTCCTACTTACAGCTGAATTTGTAGTCTTATGAAGCCAGAGCTCTAAAGGCAGCTACTGGACAGTCCATGATTGATGCTGCTCTGCCTGGTGGTGCTCCCCATGCAGATGTGCATGGGGAAAGCAAGGTCAACTGTTACCTCAGAATTGCAGTTGGTTTTTAACTTTGATTCATCTGTTGCCTTGTGGGTAGGTTTGGAGTGATAACAGATCAAATAAGCACAGAGGTGCTGTGTCAGGCAAGAAGATGGTTGTGTTTTGTGCCTGAAAGTGTTTGCATAAGCAGGTGGGTGTACAGCAGAGGGGCTGCTTCAGACACTGCAGGGCTGTGAGTGCAGATTTTGCTCCTGGAAACTTCTGAGATTTAAATCAAAATACTGCTGCTGTGTGTGATGTTGAGGTCTCCATCATAATAGATGTGGCCTTACAGCTTTTCTCTGCCCAGTATGTGCATTTTTCTGCTAAATCTGATTTCTGTTTATCCTCACTGAATGCTGCTCTGACAGCCTCTGTGTGTGTAAGGAAATGTGGCTGCATAAACAGAATCAGGCTCTGGGTATTTAACTATACAGTGATGTTCTGTTTCCTCAGTTTACAAACTTTTTTCTTCACACATGCTGGCAAGTGTTTCCAGATGGTGTACGTTGTTGTAGTTCCTCTGAGTTTAATGGAGCTAGTAGAGTTTCTACTAGTGATGTGTTTGCCCATGGTCCATTACATCATGGTTTAATTCTTTTATATTGAGGCTAATTAAAGGGATTTTCAAAATGCCAAAATGATTTTATAAGCCCAAGTTTGAGAGAAGTCGGGGTTTGAGGTGTCCTAGTGCCCTGAGGCCAGTAAGTACTGAGGGGGGTGAAGATACAGGTAGGTGATCGACCTGGGTCATGATTTTCTCCATGTGCTCTGTCTGCTTTAGAAAAATCTCCTGACAAGCTTCTGGCTTTTTTTCACAATTCCACAATTCTGTAGGTTTTCTACTTTGCAAAAATGGCTGCAGAATATTTTAAGTTGCTCTGAAAATTGTACTCAAGACAGATATACTACTGTAAGACAGCTCCTTTGCAGGATTGCTGGTATTAGAAGATGGTGTAAGAGTTTCCTCTGGAAAGGACACTGGAAGGTGTAAGACAGCAGTGGAGGAGGTCTGGGAAGGCTACAGTGCTGTGCTGCTGCAGGTGGGATATGCCAACAGGTAGCTGCATTGATACCTTTGAGCTGGTGCAAGCTTGTGCAGAAGTCCAGAGGTGGGATGAAACCAGGCAGCTCTGGCAACATACACCTTACTTCCCAGACCATGGAGGGGTTTACTGGGCTGCGAGTACAGTCATCAGGCCATGCTGCATTTGGGATTACTGCAGCTGCTTTTGGAAAAGCACAGCTGCTGTGACCCACTGTGGGTAGCGCCTTGCAAACCTCAAACTGGACATGAAATCCATGGTAAAAAGCAATTCAGCAGTCTGGGCTTGTGTAATAGCCAGTGGCCCAGAAAATGCTAGAGCTCTTTGGTCTAGTGATGGGAGGTTAGCAGATCTGCAGAGAAGGAGAAATTGCCAGTGGTTAAGTGATAGATGACTTGACATGAAAAGCTAAAAGTCTTCTCTATATGAGTTAACCTCCTAACACAGGCTGGAAGTTAGGTTATCTGGAACAACTGTTTAATGGTCTTGAAGGCAGGGCCCAAAATTCAAAAGCTCCATCATCATGAAGCTTCTGAAGAAGATGAAGAAAAAAGAACAGATTCCCCAGTGCCAGTAAACAAAGGTAGAGAGCAGAGCTTGCTGTGTAGGAGTGTAAAGTGTGTGCCTCAGCAAGCAGGGTTGTTTCAAATAGCACTCATGCTCAAGAAACAGAGATGAGGAGACTTTCAGGTTTCAGGTCTAGTAAGTGTTAAGGAAATGTGTTTAGCTAATGCATCTGTGCTCCAAAAACAGCCCTGGTGTTGATTTCCCGAGTGGTGTCAATGAGGTGTGCATGAATATGATCTGTTGAAACAAGATCCAAAATGGGTTCTTTAATGTTTTCTGATCTATCTTGAGCTGTCTTCCTGGACTTCCCATCCCACCATTTCCACACATTTGTGGATTTCTCCACTCACCCACTCCTTTTGGGCCTTTACCATTTGAAAACTAATTTTTATTCTTTGGGGAGTTCCCACTCAGTCATGTCTATGTCAGCACCTGGGAAAGGAATGAGGATACTTCTGTCTGCACGTGTCTCACATAGCACTTGTGACATTTGCTGCCACCCAATGTTTCCCTCAGATATGTAAACTGGGCTAGTGCAGTACCTCTTCAGCAACCGGTCTACCTCTATACAACCTGACATGTTGTATTTGATAATCACAGAATTAATGAGGTTGGAAAAGACCTTCAAGATTGAGTCCAACCTATTGCCTAACATCTTCTAATTAACTAAACTGTGTCACTAAGTGCCTCATCCAGTCTCTTTTTAAACATTTCTGGGGATGGTGATTCTACCACCTCCCTGGGCAGTCCATTCCAATGCCAATCACTGTTTCTGTCCTGGTGCAGTTTGAGGCTGTGTCCTCATGTTCTGTCACTTGTTGTCTGGGAGAAGAGACCAACCCCCACCTTGCTACAACCTCCCTTCAGGTGGTTGTACAGAGCAATAAGGTCTCCCCTGAGCCTCCTCTTCTCCAGGCTAAACAACTCCAGCCTCCTCAGCCTCTACTTGTAGGGCTGTACTCCAGCCCCCTCACCAGCCTTGGTGCCCTTCTCTGGACCTCAACACCTTTCTTAAATTAAGGGGCCCAGACCTGGACACAGTACTCTAGATGTGGCATTACCAGTGCTGAGTACAGGAGCAGAATGACTTCCCTCATCCTCCTGGCCACACTATTCCTGATACAGGCCAAGATATTATCAATCTTCTTGGCCACCTGGGCACACCGCTGGCTCATGTTCAGTGGCTGTCAACCAGTACCCCCAACTCCTTTTCTGCTTGGCTGTTTTCCAGTCACTCTATCCCTAGCCTGTAGCACTGCATGGGGTTGTTGTGGCCAAAGATGTAAGCCTCATGCAATACAAAGTAGGATTTCCTGAGAAGGGTCTATGGGTTTTCTCTGCTGAATGGGGTCACTTTTCCCTTGTCATGCATAAACTTTCATTATAGCAGTAGAATTCTTATAGAGAGTGCATTTAATTTTTGCACACATAATGAAGATGAGCTCTCACGATAACTCATGATGGTGCTTTGGCAAGCAAATATTTATTTTTTTGGCATGCATACATTTGTTCTTGATTATGAGATGCAGAATTAATTATTTCTTGAGTAATATAGCAAAATTAAAGTGGCAGAGTCATGGTGCACTTGTAAAATTCCTGTGCAGTTGCAACACGGGAGGGGAAAACTGTCAGCTTCATCAGGGAGAGGCAATGTCTTACATAATTCCTGTGGTAAAGGGGAACCCTTGGAGAGGATGAATTATTGCAAGAATCTGGGTAGGTGTGAGGTTAGTTTTTGTGAGCACCCACCCCATGGCTGAGAGTAGGCATTGCAAGTGCTTCAATGAATTTTTCCACTTGGACATAAATGGATTATCTGAGGGTACAGATGTAGGCTTTCATGGAGATATTCTAAGCAGTCATCAATACATGAGGGCTTTGAAGTGTCTTGGATCTCAGGATGCTTTCTAAGCAGAACAGAGTGATATAGCTCTCACTGCATCTCCAGAAGTGTCTCATGAAATGCAAAATGAATGGTGGAAAGAAATATTCTTACTAGAGGAAAGATGGGACTCCAGTGTGTGCCATAAATTTTGCTAACAGAATTTTAAGCAGGAATGCTGGTTATAGATTTCATGTCCTGTCGTCCCCCCCCCCGTCCCCCCCCCAGCTCCTGAAGAGCAAGTAAATCTTCCTTCCTTTCAGTAAAATCATGTTAAAACAACTCCATTCCAGCACTAATGCTGACAGCCTGATTCCTGCTGGTGCACTGACACAGCTAGAGTATTTTCAAGGTCATTGCAGGTGGTAAAAACTCTTGGTGGTGTCAGCTGGGATTGGGGCTTTCCTTGTCCTTTGTTAGTGCTGCAAAGAATGCAGTGAGTTGGTGTGAAGCAGCATGGGATTTGAGAGCTTGCACATAGACACAGAAACCCTGAGACATTTACTCCTTTTTGGTTTTTTTCATGAAGGCACAGATAAGATGTTACCAAGACTTCTGGGACCTATTTTAAGGATAGGCAAAGGACTTGACAAGCTTGAGGAACAGGCTGACAGCAACCTCCTGATGTTCAATGATGACAAACATAGCAACCCCTACTGCTGGATACATTGGCACCATGGGTTGAGAAGCTTGAGGGAGCTCTGTGCAAAGGACCTGAGGGTCCTGGTGGACTCTAAGTTGAACATCAGCAGTGTGTGGAAGGTGATGAAGACTGATTGTGTATCAGATTGTGAAGGTAAGAGCATAGCCAACAAATCAATGATTCCTCTCAGTTCAGTGCTTGTGAGGTTGCATCTCACAATTGGTGTACCCCAGTGCCAGAGAGAGGCCAGTGTGGGTGAATGAGTGCAGCAAAGGGGCAGTGGGCTGTTCCAGAGGCTGCAGCACAAGTTATATTAGGAGAGGCTCAGAGTGTTGGGCTGGTATAGCCTAGAGAAGGTAAACCAAATGGGCATCTAATTGCTGTCTTCCACTAGTGAAAGGGGATTGAGAGAAGATGGAGTAACTCTGCAGCAGTGTGCGTCAAGGTGACAAGGCAGTGGTCATGTGTTGCAGCAAAGAGACATTCCATCCTTAAAGAGATGGAAAAGCTACATCAGAATAAGGGTTATGCAGTAGAGGATCAAATCCCCTGAGAGGTTATGGGTTCCCATCCTTGAAATTTGTCAGAACTGAGCTGGCTGAGGCCCTCAGCAGCCTCCTTTACATAAAGCTGTCCCTGCTTTGAATAGGAGACTGGACTGAAGGCTTTCAGAGGCTTTTTCACCTCAGTTGTTCTCTGATTCTCTGGTTTTATTTCAGGAAATTGCTAGTACCTGTGAAATATGCTTTTACTATTAAAAAAAAAGTCTGTTAGTGTGGCACTGAATTCTTCAGTAAATATGTTCCATGTGGATATTTATAGTCCTGCTTGCTATCTTCAGTGAGAACAGTAAGTTCTTACTCCCATAAGCTCCATACAGCTGCCAGCAGAGCTGGTGAAGCCTTTCCTTTCTTCACCTAAGGCATCACTATGGATGTTCATTGGCTGCAGCTCTATAGGCCCTGTGATATCTGTGGATTTGTGTAAGTGTCTGAAAGCATCTAATTTAAAAAGAGAACTGTCTCTCCCAGGCAGTGCTGGTATCTGTGGGTGAGTTTGGTTGGCTCTCAGACTATGTGTTGATTTCAGGGCCAAGAATAAAAAGAGGGGCAAAAAAAGTTCCCCATCTGCTCGTTTGTCTCCCTCTGTTCCTCAGGATACATGCATGTCTTGTGTGCTGGACAACAGTATCAGAGTGGTTCCTCAGCCTCTAACCATGGGCAGATGTGGAGGGAATCTTTTCCCTCTCAGCTGTCCCTTCCTGATGATTCCTGCATCCAGGCTGGAGCAGGCACCCTGACCTCCCAAGGCAGCCTTCATGCTGGGGCACTGTTTCAGCCCCTCATACTCCTAGCCTTTGGCATAAAATAAACAGGAATGACTTGGACTGCAAAGGCTTCCTACATATGTACCTGATACTTGTGAGAGCTGTTCTCTGATTATGCTTCTGGGTGCAGGTTCTCAGGATGGCTGGATTTCAGTGGGGCTGACTCTTTTCCCTGCCAGCATCTCTCTCTCAGCTCTCTTCTCTCTAATGAAATTGCCCATTCTGTGTTAGGTTTGCAATCTAAACTGAGTGCTATAGATTAAAGCAGTTGTTGCTGCTTTATTATCCAAATGAGAGTCATGGGATCAATTTAACTGTTCTTGCTTCATTATTTGCTTAAGACAATAGAGTCATCTCTGCAGATTCTATTGTTTTGTGGATATTTTTAGCTTAATTATCATAGATATTAGCAACAATCAACAAAGATTTCCTAGTTGCATGCATTTGCTCCTTGGAACGTTAGTATTTTACAGACACTGTATTTTTAACTTGCCTTCATTTTTCTAGTCAATCCAGTCTGCTCTCAGAAATAAACAACCAAGGAACCAAAAAATCCCAATCTAACTTAATTTGCAAAAGCATTAATGCTTTCCTAGTAGTTTATTTTAAGAATTAAAGGCATAGTGATGATTGCACCTTCTGTTATACACCTGGAAATTGAGCCCACGTAGGTACAATGCAGACTTCAGCTTTCTAAGGGAGGAGAAAAGGTTACTTTGAGTAGTTCAAAATAATTCTAAAGCTTCCTTTGAGGTGTGCTTTCAGTAAGGCCTGGCTGATCCCACGTTTAGCTTTTATTTTGCAACATATCATGAGCTAGAGACAGACACGTTGCACAAATGTCCTCACCCAGCTGCAGCTGCCTTTGTTCCTCCCACTTGGCCAGGTTCTGCTCAGATATGGGTTGTCTCCAATATAAGGAGTTAGAGGTAGCTTCATATGACCTGAATTGAGATTAAAAAATGGACTACAGTATTGCCAACATGAGTTTTAAAAATCATTCGATATAACTTACTAGACTCCTAAATCATGAACTCACCCTGGCTGCTGTTTGAATTAGTATTCTCTGGCTGGGGAAGAAGTGCTAAGGGAAAGCTCTTAACTGTTCATTGAACCCACTGAATTTTGGATCCTGGCAGGTGTTCCTTCGAATTTTGCTGGGCAATTTTATGCAGTGTATGTAAACAAAAGTACCTCTGATCAGTAGAAGCAGAGCCTGATATCCCAGCAGAATAAAGACATCAATCTGCAGTTTTGTTCATCTTGCTTATCTTGCATCTAGAATGTAGCAGGAAAAGAAGGTCTGATTAACATTTGTTAAGAGTGTCAGTAAAACACTAGACAGTTTCTTGCATTTGATATACTGAAAAAGCAATTTTAATATATAGCTTATTATAAAGTAAATATGTTTACCTTCTGGTTACCATTTTGCCACTGATTTAGATTACTTCTAGTTGTACTTGAAACATAATCACTGGAAACCTCTTGAACTCCTTTCAAACTGCATCCCCCATAAGATAATATTCTAAGAAAAAAGTCAATGTATTAAAGATAAACATAATTATGTGACAGTCCTTCTTGTGCCTCACCCCCTCTTCCTCATTTCTGATTGTCCCACTCCTCCCACAGTAAGAAAGAGAGGAAAGCAGGACTAATTCCATACCTATTTTAGCAAATGGCAAACTAATGAAAGAGGTGAAGAGAGCAATGTGGGCTCCACTTCAGCACTGCACCTCAAATCTTGTGGGATTTATTCTTTAGTGTGGTAGCTCAGTGGTCTGGCCTTCCAATATCTGAAGGAGGCTTACAAGAAAGCTAGAGAGACTTTTTAGGATGCTGGGTAGTGATAGGACCCAGGGGAATGGATCCAAGTTAGAGGAAGGTAGATTTGGATTAGTCATTAAGAGGAAGTTCTTTACCATGAGGCTGGTGAGACACTGGAACAGGTTACCCAGAGAGGTGGTAGAAGCCCCATATCTGGGTGCTTTTAAGGTCAGGCTGGATGTGGCTCTGGGTGTAATGGAAGAGTAATTAATTAATGTGAGATGATGTATTTTCCAAAATGAATATTGTTTATTAATTTTGATATTCAGAACTCTCGCCTCCCCTGACCACTAATTTTAGTAACAATGAGTTCTTCGCACGGTCATGGAAGAATTTTACAGAGAAATAACCTGATCTAGAAATGACTTGCTAAAATATATAAACATTAATTGAACTGAAAGAGAAGGTTCTTGCAGACAAAATACTGCTTGTGGTCAATATACTGCTTGCCCACTAGAAGGATTCAAAGAGCTCCTTCCTGCTTATTGCAGAAGGTAATGGTGAATAACAAGAGGCTTTAAGTATTTACTCACAAAATTATCTCCTGACTTGCAGGGCTAGCTACAGCTTCAGACAGTACCCAAATGCTTTCAGGGAATTCTGTTACTTGTCAGCTGCTGAGGCTTCTGATTCTTCCCAGACTTCTGGGGAAAGGAGGCAGACGATCTCTGACCTTGTTCCTTGGCTCATCTGGATGATCTGTGTATCCAGGACTTCCCGTCTTGGCAGGAGACTTTCAGGTGTAGGCAGGATGTCTGGTGATGTGCAGTCTTAGCACAATGTCACAGTGGCAGGGGACTCATGTGGAGGCATTTAGAGCCTGTTTCTGGTAAACTTGAGGCAGGAAGTTTCCAGGCAAACAATTTCAGAGGATCAGAGTTTGTTACTTTGTGGCAGAGCTACCTTATAACTTTAGCATAATGCTGCAGAAGGCAATTCAGGATGCACAGAGGCAGTAAGCAATGGCAGCAGGCAACAGCAGGCATGAATACAATGGCAGAGCACGTTGTATTTACCTGTCTATCTCCTTTTATCAGTGTAGCCTGAGACTAATGTGCCTTTGGACACAGAACAGCCAATCAGAATGGCAGTTAGCCAAGCTTGACCATGTTAGGTGAAGCCATAGGCTTGCTTTACCCAAATGTGGGAAAAGCACAGGCCTTGCACAAGGCAGGCCCAAGCCAAGCGTGTGTACTTTGTTTACCACAGGAGCAAAACAAGTCTGGACAGGCCAGAGTCCTTAGACCCAGTGGCTCCAGGCTCTTTGTCCTCTTTCCCATGGTTGCTTCTCCCCAGAACAGAAGAGGGAGAGCAGAAAAACAGGTCTGGGCAAGCCGGGACATGTATGAGCCTATTTCGGCCTATCAGGCCCACCATGACCCTGGGAAACCTGATCTAGCGTGAGCTGTCCCTGCCCACGGCAAGAGGGTTGGACCCAGACGATCCCTGAGGTCCCTTCCAGCCCAGGTAATTCTGTGACTCCAAGCTGAATTCAGACTTAAGTGCTTTGGCCAAAGATGTGAAGAGTAATTAAAAATGAATAGTCAAACTCAGGTTCAGTGCCACTTCCACAAGTATACTCCTAATGGTTTTAGTTCTACTTTAGCCATTCAGATGTTGGAGAGTTTTCTGGGAAGGTGAGCTTTGATCTACACCTTTATCAAACTAAGCCTTCCTGAATGAATTTTTCTAGTCCAGACAGATGTTAGCCAGATGAAGGAGGGAGATGTATGTATGTGTTTTGGTTTTGAGTAGGGAGGGTGGGGGTGGGTTTTGTTGTTGTCTCTTTTTGTTTGGTATTGCTTTATTTTCTTTGAGGTAAGATGAGCAATGTCTGCCCATGTATAAATGTCCAGTACTGGAGTTGATGGCTAAAATACTTTAATGCAGAGCCAGTTCTGCCTGCACCAGGTGTTCAGTGTGGATGTTCCTGGTTAGGGATTCAGTAGTGCAGCACTGGGAGTGCTGGAGCTCTCCTTTCACCAGCCCTCTCTGCACATAGCCCCTGCCTCCCTGCAGTCCTTCACTGCTCATTTGCACATTTCCCCATAATTGTGCCTGCAATAGAGTCTATCTTCTTGAAAACAACAGCTGAGATTTAATGAGGAGAGTTAGCTTCCCTTTGATATAGCTGTGGCTGTAATAGAGTCTGCCTACCTGCATGGTCCCAGTGGTGCTGACAGAAACTCCAGTATGTTTACTTCTTTAGTGTTATTTGACCAGCTCAAAATTCAAGCCAAAAACTGTTTGTGTTGAAAGAAAGCAAATGCTGTCTTTTTTAATATTAGAAGGAAAAGATATACATGTGTATCTGGAGGTGCTATGGAAATGAGCATTTGTTAGTGCAGAGCTATGGGAAGTAAATTGTTCCCAAATGATTTTGGGTTGGTTTGGGTTTTTTTTTTCCCCTGGCAATTTAACATATCACAATTCTGGGAAATGCTGAAGAAAGTTTTTCAAGTAGAAGCCTTCAATGAGGCAATGCTGTCTGCAGACTAGAAAAATGGGGGGGAAAGTGTTAGTAAATGCTGCCTCATCTAACAAGCGCCCTTGGTAAGTTGATATTCTTCCTACCCATATGGGCAGCTGGTCATTAGCCACAGACAGAATTATTCTGCATCTCCCAAATCTTCTGCTGGTGATATCCACAGGCTATGCACATCTCATGAAAGACTGTTCCTCTGCTGGTGGATTAGCAGAAACACTTTGTGCATCTCCACTGTGCATCTCTCCTTTCTTCAGTCTCGTTGCAGCTCTGACTCTCCTTTTGAAAGTGAATGCCCTGCAAGTTGTTAACCTGTACTCCATTGCCTGAAGACTGATTTTTAATCCAGACTCTGAGGCTCTCTAAAAGGAGTTCTGAAAACTGTGTGTGATCCTTTTTGTACATCACAGAGTGTCAGAGGAGATGCATTTCAGTACAAATGCTACAGCAGTGATAATTCTGGGGCCCAGTACTAGCTCACTGATAGCTCAGTTGAATTAGCACTGGCTAAGGAGGTGATAAAACCAGGAAAAAAAATCTCTTTCAGCCATAATTAAAACTACTACACTCACTGATTTGGATAAAATGTTGGGGTTTTTTGGTAGTAAATACTCCCATGTAAGGACCTGTCATTAAGCTGGGAAATCACTGGTTTAGAGCTCCAACTTCAACCCATTGTCTGATCTTAGAACAGATATTTTCTGTACTGCTAATTTGATTTCACCTGCCAGAGGTACAGACTCCTCTGAGTCCTGACTACAAATTCTTGTCAGCTTCTGTCTTACAATGCCTGCCAATAAAGTCAGAAGCTTTCTCAGGCTAGTGTTCTCATCACCACATTTCCATGCTGTATATAGATTTGGACTGCACAATGCAATATGTTGATGCTTCTATGTCACAATATTTGATCAGTATGGATATATATTTTTTTTCCTTTTGTGGTAGACCTCTGTGTATGGATTGTGTGAACTGAACAAAAGCCTGCAGCAAGAACCTGACATGCAGTTGCTGTCCCACATGGCCAGAAATAACAATTAGAGGTGATTGATTCTTGCTGGGTGAAAAAGCAGAAGCTTGCAGAGGGAGTACATCAGCTGGGTGCTAATGTGACTGCTTGCACTGGAGGAATGGGCTAACAGGGAGCAAAACAGAGTTTGCCTCTTAGCAATGCCTTTCTGCAGACCCTCCTCCATTCTTGCTAATTGTCTTCTCCAGTTGTGCTGGGACAGCAGATTTTCCACTTAACTGGTTGATGGAGTAGGGGAAGATGACCTCTACTGATAATTTGGGTGCGAGTGTGTGACAGATGGGATGGAAAGCCAGGTACAATTATGGTCCATTACCCAGGCACCTTCTATCCCTGATGAGAGAGGCTATAGCACAGCTTCTGCCAGGACCCAGGAAAACACATCCACCCTCTTAGTCCAGGTGGTCTGTAATGTGCCCTGGGGTTTTCTGAGGTGAGAGAATGGTTGTCACTGCAGTTCAGCTGAGGAATGTTTAAGGAAGCAATTACCATCTGCCCATTGTAACCAATAAGACCTGGTAATAACGTAATGACCACAATTTCAGGTCATGAGTTTTCAACCAAACCTTGTTTCAGCTGAGGAAACCATCAGGGACTACTTAACATGGCAGTAACCCTAATTACAGCATATCCAATGTTCAAGTGAAGCCGATTGCTGTCCTGCTTTTCTCCCACAGCAGCATAATCTCCAAGATGATCTCTGCTCTCTTGACTTTCCTGAGTCCTCAGGAATTCATGGGTGGATCCATGTTCTGTGGAGCAGAAGTTTTGCACTCGTGATTCATCCATCCTAAACCATTGCCAGTCACTAGAGTCTCAAGGATCCTGCAAGGACAAATGACTTGGCCTTTGGCCTCAAGAGTACACTTGCTCACTAGCAATATCAATTATCCCATAAAACCTTTCACTCCATTAATGAAGAGGGCATGAAGAATGTCATATAGACAGTAATTGGTGTAAGAAAGATGGATTTGGAAACTTGGCCTGATAGGGAGTGTCCCACTCTCTGTTGTTTGCAGAACTCTAACTGTAACAAATATTCATGGCTAGGTGGGATTCTTCTGCTGTTTCTAAGGCTCCAGAGTCAGTGGCTGGTATAATTCTGCCTGTTTGTTTTCAAATTCAGCATGGGCAGAGTGGGATGGATTTCTTGAAGGGGTATAAAACCACCACTTGCCTGGGACTGCAGAGAGAGCCAAGAAAACAACTATATTTGGTTTTGCCTGACATTCATTGCTTTACAGTTCTGCTGTGCTTTTATGAAGACAAGGTGAATCTAAGTGCAAAGCATCAGAGAAATCCTCTGAGAAAAAGATAGAGAAGTCTGAAGCCATTATAGTCAAGTGGAATAATTGTTGGTATGAATCTGAAGAGCAAATGCATGTGAAGCTTACTGATACTTCATTTTTGGAGTAGTTGTTTTCAGTGGCCAAGAGTGAGTGAGTCTGGGAGAGGATAAAATAATGCAGTCCGGTGCCTCTGGTTATCAGGAGAGAAATTCCAAAGGCTCAACATTGAGGAGTCCTTCAGAGAGCTCAGACAGAACCCAACTACTGCAGTGCTTACTATTCTGTTTCTGACCTTATAGGCTATTTTTCACTTAGATACAATCCATGGAGTGCTTGAGTTTTCTCAGAGAGGTGTGTTTTCATTTGTACCTCTTCCATGTATTGAAAAGCAAAGTTTCTTGACAAGGGGATAGGAAACCCTGAACAATTCTCTAGGTTTCTAATTTAGACCCTGCACCATTCTCTTGTACCCACAGCTGCTCCATGAACATCAGTGATGATTTGTGTACGTTCCTGACTGCCACCCCTCATCACACTGGTCACCCAGGGTTCAGCAGCAGCAGCAGCTTCCATATTGCAGGAAGTTATTCCTACAAGTATGACCATGGGATCAGATTGATAGGCTGGATGCATTAAGGTTGGTATGGGTACAGTCATTTGCTGCTGCAGAAGGTCTGGTCCTCTGACCTGAGCTGCTTCAAGGACAATGCCAGTGATTACAGTGTAGTGGAAAAGTACAACAGCATCAATATTAGAACTGTTCCAAGTACCAAAGATCTGTGGTTCGAAGTTTTTTCTGTTGCAGATCATAAAACACAAATGAAGAAATGCTTTTTACAGTGATCCATTTTTTTTTCTGCTTGTTTTTGATATTAGGACTTATTTTGGTCAAATTTAATAATGTTGAATGATTCCATGCAGTGGCATAAGCTCCACCAGATTCAAGGACTTAGTGTGAGCTGAAAGATAAAGGCAAAAAGCTGATCCAACTAGTACTCTGCAAAGCCACCTTATGATAATTAATACCTGGCTCTCTCTTCAGAGGAATCAGTCCAGTGAATCCATCCTTAGGGACAAAGAAAGCTCCAGTCCAATTGCCTCTTTACTGGGGATTGGCCAGAAGTGCAAGGAGAGAAAAAATGTCTAAGTGTCCATGAGAGAGCAAGTGCAGCTCTCATTCTGCATCTTAATGGCTGCTTAAAATGACCAGCACTTCTACAGCAGATTACAGGGTCACATCTGCCATTACCATGAGTGTGTAGAAAGCTGAATACATAACAGCAGATACCACAGTGCTGTCTTCTCTGCCTCTCAAAATGCTTCTCCTGCAGTTAAATAAAACTCTGAGGTGCTTTGGTTGTGCTATTCCCATCTGCTTTCATTGCCCTTTCTTTCTTTCTTTCAATAGCAATGGAATATGCTGAGCTGCAAGTGCTGCTACTTGCTGCATTATTCTTCATCCCTGGAGTTATATGCACATTTTCAGCTTGTAAAAATAATAATGTTTGTTCCATTGCTAAGTTCTGCATGAGACAGGTCTTATTTTCCCTGTGCTGGCTCCTTGTGGTTTTGCTCTCTCTGGCTGCCCACCTGTATGTGTGTCTCAACTGTGGAGTTTTCCTTCCCCAGAAAATTGCAGAGTCTCTCTAGCAGCAGAGAAATGACAGTCAGTGCAAAATCTTTTTGTTGGATTAATTGTAGACCTCACTAGGAATTTCTGGGAAACCAGTGTAGTGTTTTTAACTTATCCTGGAGGATTTGAGAACAATTTCTTTCTCTGGTTGTCTCTCTGCAGTCAAAATAGATGATTGTATGCTCTGTACTGCCACCTCCATGCACCTTCTGAATCTCACCTCCCCAGTTGTGCCCCCTGTCCTCTTCAGGCTTTGCCAGGCTGCTGCTTAACATCTTTGTCAGTGATATGGACAGTGGAACTGAGGCACCCTCAGCAACTTTGCAGATGACATCAAGCTGTGTGCTATGGTTGACACTCTGGATGCCATCCAGAGGGACTTGGATGGGTTGGAGAGGTGGGCCCAAGCCAACCTCATGAGGGCCAAGTGCAAGGTCCTACACCTGGGTAAGGAAAATCCCAAGCATAAATATAGGCTGGATGATGAACGATTCGAGAGCAATCTGGAGGAGAAGGACTGGGGGTTTCAGCTCATCAAAAACTCACTATAACCTGGTATTGGTCACTTCCAGCCCAGAGGGCAAATGTGTGCTGGGCTGCATCAAAAGAAGTGTGGCCATCAGGACCCAGGGAGGTGATTCTGACCCTCTGCTGTTGTGAGCACATATCTTGCCACCCCTCTCTGGACAAGTTCCAGTACCTCAACATCTCTCTTGAACTGAGGAGCCCAGAACTGGATATAGTACTCAAGGTGTGGCCTGACCAGTGCTGTGTACAGTGGAAGAATAATCTCCCTTGTCCTGCTGGCCACACTGTTCCTGATACAGGCCAGGATGCCATTGGCTCTCCTGGACACCTGGGCCCACTGCTGGCTCATCTTCACTCTACTATCAAGCAGCACCCCCAGGTCCCTTCCTGCCTGGCTTTTCCCCAGACACTCTGTCCCTAGCCTCTAGCGCTGCTTGGGGCTGTTGCTCACTACTTGTTGCTTCATTCTGAACTTGCTTCAATTGAGAGTTACACTTCTTTTTCTTTTTCTTGTTCACTGTTTACTTTTTCCACTTGCAATGAAGTCATCCAGGTGGAAATGGCTCCTCATGGGAAGTTTCCATCCATCAGTCTCTAGGCCTGAAACATGTTTGGAAGTTCAGAGGAATTGCTTGTGTTGTAATTTCCTACTGACCTCTTCCAAAACTCAGAGACTGAATTTGGCTTGAATTTTAGAAAATATTTAGGCCATAGCTCCTTATGTCCAAACTCTTTCACTTTCTTTTAAGCCAACAAGACAAAAAAGGAATAAAAAGGTGAATTTTAGTTCTATATACAGCTTAGCACTTCTGGGCACTGGCACTAGCTCAGTGGGTCTGCTCCGGGACCTGTGTTGCTTCCTACCTGCCTACCTGGAAGGCTTTGAGACTGCACATCCACAGAGGGTTTGGGGAAGTATTACAAGAACAAGGGTTATGGAAATCTTACCTAATTAAAAAAAAAGGAAAAACAAGAAATCATCCAAACCACAAACTACCCAAGTATTTGAGACCACAGAACCAAACACCTTTTGGAGAAGAAGCAAAATGTGTTGGAAATTTATGACTTCTCCTCAAAAGTAATCCTACTTTTTCCTCATCTCTCATGAAGTCATTGACTTTTTAGAGCCCCTCAGCTGTGCCTTGCAGTGGGCTCTGGTGCTGTTTTTTTGCCTCAAAGCCAAAGCTCCCTTTGTAAGCTGTAAAACCCCAGAGGGAATATGCCACCAAGTAGAGATTAAACATTCTTTGTACTGCGTAACAAAAAAGCATTTTAAGATTGATTGCAATGAAAGCTTTCCAAAGTAGAGGCATTGGGTTCCTTCTCCTCTTTCATCACCTCTTAAGCTGTGACATAGTCATAAAAGGTCATTCCAGTGCTCAGCAGCTGGATAAAGGGCACATTTGTTTTCCATGGGTAGGAAGCATAACCTGTCAGTCTCTGGCTCAGAGCTGTGGAGCTGAATCTTTCCCTGCTGGAATGCAAATGGGAAAATTTATCTTTAAAAAACCTTGATACTGTTTTGAAATTGGTCATGTTTATGTCAAACTTCCCAGGCTCTCCAGAAGGCAGTTTCAATAATGTCACAGCAACTCGATGGGAGTTACAGAGTTGTGAACAGGGTCTATTTGAATTTTTGCACTATAGAATCACAGAATGGTTTATATTGGAAGTGACCTCAAAGATCATCTGGTTCCAACCCCCTGCCATAGGCAGGGACACCTCCCACCAGAACAGGTAGCTCAAGGTCCAACCTGGCCTTGAACACCTCCAGGGAGGGAGCAGCCACAACCTCCCTGGGCAACCTGTTCCAGTATTTCACCACTCTCACTTGAAAGAGCTTCTTAACATCCAGTTTAAGTCTCCCCATTGCCAGCTTAAACCCGTTACTCCTTGTCCTGTCATTGCAAGACCCTGTAAATAGTCCCTCCCCAGCCTTCCTGTAGGCCCCCTTCAGATACTGGAAGGCCACTCCAAGGTCTCTTCAAAGCTTTCTCTTCTCCAGGCTAAATGGCTCCAACTCTTGTAGCCTGTCCTCATAGGAGGAGCCCTCTGAGCATCTTTGTGGCTTCCTCTGAACGCACTCCAACAGTTCAATGCCCTTCTTGTGTTGGGGGCTCCAGAACTGCACAGTACTCCAGGTGGGGTCTGATAAGAGCAGAGTAGAGGAGCAGAATCCCCTCCCTTGCCCTGCTGGCCATGCTTCTCTTGCTGCAGCCCAGGACATGGTTGCTGTCTGGGCTTTACATGCACACTGCCAGCTCATGTTGAGCTTTTGTTGAAATTGGTCATGTTTCTGTCAAACTTCCCAGTCTCTCCAGCAGGCAGTTTCATTAATGTCACAGTGATTTGATGTGGGTTATAGAGATACAAACTGTGTCTACTTGAATTTTTGCAGTGTGCTTCAAGTCAGAACACTGAGAAACTGCCCAGCTGTAGTCCCAAGCTTACTTACTACATCTTCTAGCAGGCAGAGTTAGTCAAAACTCTGGTGAGATCTTGTAAACCCTTCTGTCCCAGCAGACAGCCTGTCAGTGCATATCACCTTGTTTTCCTGGGGCAGACTGGTGAGATTGGATCCCATCCTGATGTTAGAACTCGGTGGAAAAGTATGGAGGTGAGCAGAACAGACCATTCATTATTTTTCTGTTCATTTTACTTCATGAAATTCAATGAGATTTGCTTTTGTTTATTTGTAGAATTCAAAGTAAAAGTCAGAGTTGCTGTTGTATCAGAGAATGAACAGGCAATGTATGGAGATGAAAATTTAGGCACTTCTCTGTTGTAGCTGTACAAATTCGTTGCCCTTTGTTACTTTTTCAAAGAGTTTTTTTGGTGGGAAAGCAGAATTCAGCTCCCTGTTCTTCTTAATGTGTTGCCTGTAGGTAACCTGTGGGCTGAAGATGTGTGTCTGGAGCTGTGCAGCACCCAGCATTGCCCACAGCTGCAGGACCTGCTGTCAGCTCCCGGTATCACATTAACTGTGCTTTGTCCCCTGAGGCTGTGAGAGGTAGGTGTGTTATCTTGTATGTAATTAAAATAAGCTTGGAAGTATTTAAATATAGATTATAATGAATTAACAAAAAAAGACTGCATTAAATACCTAAGGTGTGGTTGGTATTTTCCTCAAATATTTAAGGACAGTAGGTGATGCCTTTGATTTTCATGAGACTGGAGAACTTGGGGAGCCTTCAGAGAGCAGTTAGAAGGTGTTAGAAATAACTTCTTTCCTATGGTGTAAGTAGTGATAGCAAGCTTTTAAAATTGCAGTGGTTCCTCGTGAATTCAGGGTCTTAAAATAAGAGTACAGATCAGCTTTGCCAGTAAAGTGTGAGTGTGTTTCTAGGAAGAGTTTTGGAGAGAACAGTTTTACATTCTTGGTTCCATGTCTCTGATCTACGTTGAATTTGGCTTCATCTAGTTTATATTCAGTACAATAACTAAGGTACAATAAGCTAAATGATTGTGTGCAATGAATGGACAAAGCTTAGTGCTTCTGTGATGGGATATATTTTGGAATGTGGGTGTCATATCTACAATTGTGTACAAGACAAATAGAAGATGTTAATAAGACTATGGGCAGGATGCTACAGCTTATCTTTGAGTTCTCATGTTGCCAAACATGTTGCAGACAAATCAGTTCTCTTTTATTTTATTTTCAATGCAGATCATTTTACTGATTCTCTGGAGTTATTCAGTTGATGTGAATATCCAAAATAGTTTGAGTGTGTACAAATCACCTAGCGAGCAACTCTCTGACTTGGACTAGTCCATACTTCATCAAAACGTTTGTGGTAGCAAGTCCTCTATTTGCCCATTTTCTTAGTGGTTTTTACTCCTATAAGCTTATCTGTAAGGGTGTCTGTGTTTGCAGCCTCTGTCTGTACCGGTGGAAAAGCCTAGAGAGTTCAAAAAAAGTTGAGCTTTTATAAGGATCTGAAGCACAACAGAATGAGAAGGATTTATGGCATGCAGATCCATCATGTGTCCTGCTGAATTCAGAGTGCACTGTTGTGAATCTGGCTAGAGGATGTAAATGAAGTCCACCCTTGAAGTGCAATATATCCAAGCAGAATGCCAGGGCTTTATTTGCCCTGATTAGCCTACTGCAGGTGCTTTTAAGAGAGATTACTTGTAAGAGAAACCATTGCCTCCTGTCTTGCAGTGCCACCTGTGACTTCCTGTTGGAGTCCTGTGGCTCTGAAAGGGAGGAAAAATAAGCTGAAAAAGATCCTTTAATGCTTTTTACCTCAAACATAAAATCCTGTTATAATGTTCAGGTAATAATTATCAAGATGTTGTTTCCATTCTAGCATTCTTAATACACATGGGTAAAGGAAATAAAATGGAGAGTGTGGTGTTAGTAAGCAGAACTCTCCCTGCTTCAGTCATACCTAATGACTGAGCTCTTCTTTCAGGTGGCTTTTGTTTTAGTCTGTAAAGAAGAACTTTTAAATCCTTGCTGTACTTGTCATCACAGTTGAAGGCTCTTGGAGCAAGGAATGGCAAAATATGTTACATGCTATGAAAATGTGCCTGCTGTGTTTACAATCTTAAAAGTGGGCAGCATTCATTACTTGAACCTCTTCTACCAGATGTGCATATTGTTGAGTGTGGAGAGGAGAGACTTTTTAATTTCCAATCCTGTTTTGTACCCTCTTTAGTCTTGGGGCTTTCTCCCCCACTTTATCTGTAGTAAAACCAAGTCAGCTGCACAATTAACGGTTGCACAGTTAACTACCTAGAGGGATATTGTGGAGAAGCTGCTGCTGGTCTCTTCTCACAGGTAATTTGAGACAAAACAAGGGGGAACTGCCTCAAGCTGAGACTGGGTAGGTTTAGATTGAACATTAGAAAAAAGTTTTTCACAGAGAGAGTGGTCAGGCACTGGAATGAGCTGCCCAGGGAGGTGGTTGTGTCACCAACCCTAGATGTGTTTAAGGGTCATTTGGATGTGGTGCTTAGGGATATGGTTTAAGGTGAATCTTGTAGAGTGGGGTTCTAGGTTGGCCTTGGTGATCCTGAGGGGCTTTTCCAAACTGGATGTTCCTGTGATTCTGTAATAAAGCTGTAATCTCTTTTGCAAAGCAGGGCAGAAGCAGCACAGCTATTGCATTTCTGACCATGCATGCGGGTGAATTCAGAGGATCCTAAGGGTCACTACCAAGTTAGAATTAGCATTCTGGTTAACTGCAAGTCATTGCAGCAACGAAGCCATACACCTGTGGGTGGCATTCTTGGCCTGCTTTTCAGTGTACTGTACAGGGCAAGAGAGCAATTACCAAACTGCAGAACCAGCTAGTGGTACAAATGGAAATGAATCATGCATAGAAGTTCTGTTTCTGACAAAATTCTTTCATTGCAAAACGAGGATTTTGCAGAGAAAAAGACTGGTTATGACTACTTTCTCCTTCAGCTTCTGCCTGGTTATTAAAAGCTGCATGAGCAATTACAGTACTGTGGAGTGTGCTCATGAAAGCTCTATCCACATTGAAAAAGGAGTGAAGTAGCTATATTAATACAGACTATACCTGGGTATCTTTGAAACCCCTACATGTCTGTAATGGATAGCATAAACTTTGAGATCTAAGCTGTGTTTCTATGATCAAATACATCTAAGCCACGCACCTCCTCCTCTGGACTTCTTAATTCCCTGCTACTTTGGGTGCACTGTTAGCAGGACTCCACTCTGCCTCTTTCCACCACTGTAAGGGGGTTCCCCAGGACTGTCTCCCACCTGCTCTGCTCTCTGACTCAGACCTTGCACTTTGCAGGTTTAAATTCTGCTCCATCTCTTAGCTGATGCTTCCCACTATCTGGCCTCACTATTCAGGAGAACATCTAAGTTTCTCCGATACCTTCTCAGAGGTATCAGCTGCCAGCTCTAGCCCCATACAACTACAGACAGATTAATCTTTACTCCTACCCTGCTACTGCTTTGTTAGACCAGAATAGATTAAATCCTTTGTTACAGTGTGCATTGTTCCTGACTGAGAGCTTTCTGCAGAAGCTTTTACTTGACCAATGCCTACATCTGACTAATTGCTACTGAAGCTTCAGTTGTGTCCCTTTTCAATCAAGCTTCAGTGATGTCCCTTTTCAATCACTGTGTCCCATTTCAATCACTGTACAAACTGCTTTACTTTTCCTGGCAACTGTTTTTCCTTCCTCATAGTTGTTGGGAAGCCTCTAGAAAGGTTGTATTCTCATCCTGCCCACTTGACTATGTCACCAGTCACACACAGATGTGTTCTTCCACTACTTTTCTCTTTGCAGTCACCTAAGGAGTAAGCAGGCTATTCTCCTCTGCAGGATTGCTCATGGCCTCTCCTTTCTCTTCCTGCTATTCTATTTTTTTAAAAAATTGTTATTCTTGGGCTACCAGCTCCCACCTGGCACCTGCTACAGTCCTTAATAGTGCAGCTAATAAATGCTGAGAGATATACCCTGAAGATTCTTCTATGCTCAGCAGAAGCTCTCTGTAACCAAACTCTTCCTGCCTTTCCTCTAGCTCCTCCAGAGCAGTTTGCTTACAGTGCTCAGCAGTGGGTGGACAGCTGCTGTGCTGAGGGTTGCCTGTCCCACAATGTGCTCAAATGTCACTCCCCAGTCTGTGCTGGTTATGGCCTCTCTTGGTTTCACAGCAAGGTTTAGTCCTGGTCTCTCTGTGCTGTTTTTATGTTCTCTACTTATTTGTCCCTCTGAAAACCTGGTTCTGGTCGAGCTGAAAAGTTTTTGGGTGCTGCAGCAATAGAGATGTCTGGTGGCATGTGTAGATGGGAGCTTTCATTTTACTGGTGTATTCTGGAATGCACTGCTTTGGCCAAAGGCTGCTCTTGGCTTTGTGGACGTGACCTACCCACTTCAGTAGCAGCAGGAGATTGTTAGCAAGAATACTGCAGTCTTGTTGCTGTTATTTCACTATCAAGGCAGTTTATAGTGTGGTGAGATAATAGGAGCAGACAGGTTTAAGCTCTATTTACAATGACTATATTTAAGCGTAACTCAAAGAGTTTGGCACTGCTGACAAAAGGCATAAAAACATCATGTTTGATTGTTTGTGAAGGGGAATGTGATTCCATCTCTTTTGCTGACATTAAACTTGGGGGAAAAAAATGTATAGGTCATCTTGCCAGCGATTAAAACTGCTGCTGAATTTTTTGTTTTCTGTTTTTGGTGGACTTATTCTTTCTTTTTTTGTAAAGTTGGTCTTTAGACCTTGGGTTGATATTTAAGAAGGAAGAGAGAGAATTCTGAAAACAACATTATAAGTTGTACCAGGGGATATCACAAGCTTTCACTTTGATAAACTGAAAGAGATGGCAATCTCAGCAAAAAATTTCTCAGCTGTGTAATGAATTCTATCTTTTTTTCCCCCTTAAATGCTTAAGGCTACATTTGACTTCTTTATTACCAAAACAGGATGAAGTTAAGTCCTGACCCAGAGCCCATTGAAATCTATGATTATTTCCAGACGCCACAAGGGTCTTTGAAATACTCTTATCTGTGAGTTTGTTCCATCCAGTTTTAGATGCTTAACAGAGATGCTTGAACTTGGAGCACACTTAACCTGTTCTCCCCTGTAGATGATGAGAGGGTTAGCTTCAGCAGGCAACTAATGTCTTCTGTGGGCCGAATTGCTATCTGGAGATACCTGTGTCTGTTCATTGATTAACTTTCTGCAGTGAAGATGCTCTTTAGGTCCCTGAAATTAGGTGAATTGAGTGTGAAACCGATATGAAATGCCCAGACTGATTGTTGTAGATATCAACTGGATACTGCTTCTGAGCAGTTATACATGCTAGGATGCCAAGTAGTGAGAGGACCGGGGGGAATGGAGCAAAACTAGAAGTAGATTCAGATTGGATGTTTGGAAGAAGTTCTTCACCACGAGGGTGGTAAGACACTGGAACATGTTGCCCAGGGAGGTGTTGGAAGCCCCATCCCTTGAAGTTTTTAAGGCTAGGCTGGATGGGGCTCTGAGCAGCCTGATCTAGTGTAAGGTGTCTCTGTCCATTGCAGGGGAGTTGGAACTATATGGTCTTTGAAGTCCCTTCCACCTGACAATTCTATGATACATCTAACCCATAATGTTTTTTAAAGCAATGAATATTCCCTTGGTGTGGACAATGAAAGGAGGTTTGGTGTGGGTATGGGTGTTGCAGGCTTCCTCATATCTTCATGCCTACAGATTTGGTTCAACATTTGAAATGAAGCTGTTGGAAGTCCCTCCACCCACTTCCAGCTCACAGTTCAGACCCTTTATTTTAATGCCCATGTCCCCAGCAGTCAGCACAATCTTTGTGATTATCTTTTTGGTGCCTAAACAGCTTTGAGTTCCTGTGATAACTCTGTGTAGGCTTTTTGATTCTGTACCACTACTTTTCTCCACTACCCAGCAAAGGGCAATGTCTCACACCACCCAAATGTACTGGCTATCAGCGGCTGGGAAAATTCAGTCTTGAACATCTCCTGTTTGTGCTGCCTTCTAAGCGTGAAGTACTTTCAGCTTTGGAGGAGGTAAGCAAAGGCTGCATTACAGATTCCCTGCAGTCGTTTTGAAAAGCCTTTTCATTTCTTTTCCCTACGTTTCAAGGTTGGAAAAAAATTAGCTCCTAAGTATAAATCAAAGTCTTAAACTCCCAGCCTTTGGAAAGAAAGTTACTATAATAAACAGAGCTGTATGAAATGAAGGATTGTAAGAGGCTCAGAGGTCTATCTTTCCTGCTATAAAACCTTCTTTACTCTTGTGACTCCTATGTGGACTCTCTACTCCTCCATTTTTCCTCATTGCTTCAATGCTTCATACACTTCCTTAAGTCTCTCCCCCTCAGGCTTGGGCTCAATTTGTCATTGTCCTTGAGTTGTCTTCAAAGCAATGATTTCTCATCTTGATTTATTTAGTGCTTTGCAAACCTTTGCATTAGAACAAAATAACGAAGTAAGTGCAAGGTGGTGATAAATTGGGTTATTTTTCTCCAGGGATCTGATCGTCATCTCTGTAAACTGACATTGCTTCACGGCAGTGAATGCCGTCATTGCCATCTTGCATTTTCCACATCTGCAAGCAACAGCACTTGAGGGATGCTAGATGAAGTAATTCCACTGGAGAACAGCTCTGCACTTTGCATGAGCTCAGGTCTCTCACAGCCTTGATTCCAGAAAGTAGAGGAATCTTTATCAAGGATACTCCAAGTCCCTTTTCTGGACCTTACATTTGGGGCACAGATTCACCTAAAATGGAACTGCATCAACCAGCAGTGCCAGTACCAAAATAATAATGTGATTTCATGTTTTAGAGAAAGCCTGTGGCAAGTCCTTGTGATTATGTAAATCTCACTGGCACATCTGTCAAGGCCCCAAGACAGAACCCATGAGGCTTTCGTGAGTCACGTGTCCAGAGAGCGCCTGCTGTAAACACTCTGATGTCCCATTTGTGGGTGAGATTTAATGGCTGAGAGTCTGGGGTGTTAATGACCAAATCATTTCTGCTCCAGCACTTTGTTTTATGTTATTTTATGACTTTCCAGTTGGATAGCTCAAGTACCAGTGGGGTGCAATATATCAAGCACATCAGCAGTGTCCTACATTACTGCTTCAGACCCACTGAAGCCATATATCTCCATGTTTATTGAACTTTCATGTTGAGATCTCAGAGGTAAAAGTCTTAAATTAATAAGACACTGTGTGATGTAAATATCTCAATAAGCTGCAGAAGACACAAGCCTCAAATTGCTAGCAAAAAAGCAATGCTCTCCTCCAACTTCCCCTTATCATATTGAAGGCTCACTTCTTAAGCCTACAATGTGTCATTAGTGGAATGCACAGAGCATAGATCCTGCAGCTTCTGGCAGTCTGTCACCTTACAATCTCAGCTTCAGCAAGGGATTATTCTGAAGGAAAATGAAAAGGCAGATTTTAAACAAGTTTTGGCCTATTTTCTTATGAAAATGACTAATGTCTTTGGAACTACAGCAGAAACACATGGGTTCTGTTTTCTTCTGATCCCACTGGGACCTGTCATGGCATAAGGCACAAGGAAACATGGGCAAGGTGAGGAAGCTACAACCTCTAGTTGAGCCTGAAGCAGTCTCTGAGTCTTTAAAACAAACTCTCATTGTAAGAATTTTTTTTTTTTTATTAAAACATTTAATTAAATTAAAAATACTCATCCTCTCTGCATAAAATTGGGCAGGTAACAGACACTTTAAATAAGTAATCCAATAATTTTCTGTTATGGTTTGCATTCTAAGAGGACATAGAATGAAATTTTAGACCTGCATGTATAAAAATCAAAAAATATATGAAGATCAGCAGCTGTGCAGTGATTTCACACAAGGTTGCCTCATTCCTGGTTATGCTTTTGTCACAGGGTTTGTTGCACAATTCTCACCAATTCTTCCCCTTTTGTATTTTCCTCTCTGGCTTATTTGTGCAAGGTCTTGAGGGCAAAGAGTAGAGCCAGTTATGCTTGACACAGGATGACTATCTCCTCTAGGGATGCCAGAGGCTGTTTAAAATATAAAAGTGCCAGTTAGAAGAGGAAATGAACTCTTTACAGGATCCTGTCAAAAGAAAAGAGAGGAGGGGAAAAGACTTTTCCTTCGTTTAACTGTTGCTCTCAAAATGATCGGCAAGGATGAGATTTATCTTTGTGCTGATG
Organism: Pogoniulus pusillus; assembly: GCF_015220805.1. NCBI lineage: Eukaryota > Metazoa > Chordata > Aves > Piciformes > Lybiidae > Pogoniulus > Pogoniulus pusillus. Next base: position 12,834,648 of record NC_087276.1, on the reverse strand, counting down.
TTATATTTAAACTACAGGCACTGTTTAAGGTTTCACTGTGAAGTTTGCAAGAAAGTTGAGACTACAAGTAGAGGTTCAATCTGGTTCATTGGTCTAGACATTCAGAGCCACCAGCTAGCATAGGCAGACATGGCCTCTAACCACAAGTTGCATGGTAATATCACGCCACACATAATCAATGCACTGCCCTTGCTTTTGAGTTGCAATTCTTTTTGTTATCATGCTCTCCTACACCTTCTTTAGTCACTGATCTTAGTAGTCATGAATCTTTAGTAGTTCCCTGGGCCTTCCTGTTTGTGTACATTGAGTCCATGGCAGGTATGACTACCTTCTTCACCTTTAGAGGTAGACAATATGTAACCTTGCTTCTAAATATGTTTGTGGGCACTACTGCTGCCTTGGGCCTTTAACTTCTCATGGCTGCTTAATATTTTGTGATGTGACAAATTTAGGGGAAATGTGTTTGCAGCGCTAGTATTTATTGACTTATTTTTGGCATTGAGAGGCTAGGTGACATTCAACTTGTGATTTCCACTTGAGAGAACTAACCACCAGGGACACTTTATTCAGCCTTTCACTGGAAGCAAAACCTGAATGTTCACAATTTCAAATCGAATGTGTGCTATAACAGTTCCAAGTGAAAGTGAACTGACTTATTTGCAGAACAGGGGCAAAAAGCAAGAAACTAGTCCTTTGGAAACCTCTAGCAATTTCTTTTCCTAGAAGGAATAATTTCTTCATCAAGAGACATTCTCAATCACTAAAAGACAGGACAGTGAATTCTTAGACATTTCTTTATACTAGGTGAAAATTTGGTGTCTGACTGTAATGAATGTCAAGAACCTACCTGGAACAGGCACAGTTTCTTCAGAATGGAGTAGTTATTAAAATACCTTCTGAAAACAGTGAGACTGCAGAGGTTGCACACACAGTTTAAACAGAGGAGAAAAGAGTAATCCCATCTGCAGAAGGCTGAGTACATCCTGCTTGTCAGAACATTTTATCTACTCCAAGAGATTGGAGTTGCACATTCTCAAGCCTCTCACATCTTAAGGTCAAAAGAAGAATGCAATTTTTATTTTTCATAAGGTTCTGTTGTTTTATGACCTAACCTTTTCCCTGGCCTGCTGCCCTGTTACCAGGCATCATCTCAGTGGATGTTTCCCTTGTTGTATGTGAAGCTGACTTTTACCTTTTTCTCCCTTACTGCTAACTGTTGAACTTAAAGCACCAGCTGCAATATATGCATTCATCATGAATGTCTTGGTGACTCCAGCTGCACAGATGTTCATCTCAGTTTACAAAGATGCACAAAGCACATTTCAAATCCAAGCAACTCTGTGAGGTACCAAACTGAACAGCTAACCATAAGAAGTCTGGCAGTTTTCCATATGGTGTGGCAATGCAGCAAAAGGAAATCTAATCTTTGCACTAGAAGCAGAGCCTGAGAATTGGAAAAGAAAAAATTAAAACTTGAAGGAGGAAGCAATCTCTGCAAGTGCTGTCCTAAGGTGAGCTTTAAGAAATAAAGCATAAATAAGTACCTTACTTGTAACAAATAGTCTGTGCATATTCAGTGCCCTGACCCTCACAGGTCTGGAAAACTGGACAGGGCTACATACAGATCAGGCACTGACTGAGTTGCTTTTTCCTGCTAAAGATTTCTGCTTTCCCAAAATCCTGATGGGTTTGTGAATGCTTCTGTTATATCAGAGTGCTTAGACAAGCCTCTCAGCTTCTGTTTTCATACACACTGTAATTAAACATCTCTTCTGCTGGTGAAATGGACTGCGCTAAGAAGAAACAAGAATGTCTTTTGTAAGATCTTTGTTTGATGTTGACTGTTACTCTGTCTCATAAAAATATTACCCTTTCCATCTAGTGATGAAAGTGTAGCAGATGATGTAAATGAAGAGTCTTCCTTGTTCCCTGAAAGGGAGCAGTCCAAAGCTCATACTGGAGGGCAGTCACTTTCCAGTAGTCCTCAGTGATGTCAGAGGATTGAATTCCAACTTGTACATTTGAAGAATGAAGTGCCATGAAGGGGGTAATTGTTATAAAGAGTAAGGCTATAAACTAAATCACAATAGTGGCTTTTAAATCTTCTGCAAGCAAACCCCCCTAAAAGTTATCTAATCCTAATAACACAAAGTGTTACAGTTTCTTTGATGGATATATTAGAGGCCTCAGCTTTATTTGTACAAATGGACTCATGCTAGGATCAAAGTGCTGCAAGGATGTGGTACCAAGTTTACTTACAAGCTACCTCCAGCATCTGGCAAACTGGTTTTGTAGACATTGCTCAGTTAAGTCTGTCTCAGACAGGTCACACTAGAGTTGATGTGCTGCTGGAATCCATAAATCTGATTTCCCTCAGTAAACCCTGGCACCAGCAATCACTAAGCAAGAGCTGACCAGGATCGTAAAAGCTGATGAAGGAACCAGGCTGCTGTGGAAATGCAGGGTCAAGGCTGAAATATCCAGTTTTGGAATGGCTCCTTTCTGTCTCTATTGGCATCACATCTTCCAGACTTTCAAGGTTAATGGAATCTTGTGCTGGCCTCTGAAAGATTTGTAATTGAGGCAAGCTACTAATTCCAGATTTTCTTCACATAACGTCCCTCATCTAAAGGACTTACTTGTAGTATCCAATCAGATTTATGTGTGCCTTGCCATATCCAAAACTGGTGTGAGGAACACAAAATTAGCTGCATAGTGTTGCAGTTAAATATCTGTGCTAAGCTGGAAACACCTACAGCCTCTTTTTGTTTCTGTTTTCTTCTTAAACTCCTTTGATTTTAAACCAGTCATGTCTAGTGTTGACACATCATTTGTGTAGATGTTGTACCCAAGTTTGGTGCAGAAGGTCCAAAGCAGGCTGTAGGGATGGCACTGATAAATGATTCACGTTGTGGTAAAGGCACTGCTGGATCAGCACTCAGGGATGAAGACATGAGGCTTAGCACGCTAGAAGGATGGGTGAAATGCCTTTAATCCCAGGAGGAATTAAATTTAGCTTGCAAACAAAAACATAAAGTTTGAAAAATATTCAGTGGAGCTAGAGCAGATCTATCCATGCAATAATAATCAAGCCTAGCAGAATTCTCTGCAACTTTTCCACTCAGAGGTATTTAAGAAAAGAAGTGTTGGGAGTAATCACAGGCAACAATGCTCATACATTGAGATCTTTACCAGTGAAATATGAAGGCACAATAGGAACTGGGAAAGTTCTTTATAACTGAGTCTCCTGGAAAATAAAACTGTTCCTCAGTGGGTGGTATTTTGGTTTTGGCTAGTTAATTACACAACTGAAACTAAACCAGCTTCTTGGGCAACAGTGAGCCTGATAATGCGAGGAAACAATCAATGGCACCACCTGCTGAGAAAATTATCCACCTGCAAGATGTATCACACCAATGAATCTGTTAAGAAGACAGTTCATTTTATATTGTTTTTGTCACCTATCTTCCTGCCGGAAAGCCTGGGAGCTTCAAAAGTCCTGTGTGCTCAGGATCAAGAGATAGCCTTGCACTACCATGTGTGCTGCAAGAAGCTCAAAGATTCTTCTTGTGAATTGCTCTTCTAATAGATTAGTAAATGGATGTTTTGTTTTTATTTGTCTTTTTATAAGTGAACCAAAAGAAAATACTACATCTTTACAACAGAGAGGGCATCCTGATGTGCTTGAGAAGTGCTGTTCAGAATGATCTCACTGGATTTTAATCATGCCTTGTTTTGTTTTAGTAATTGCCATGGGTGAAGAGAGAAATGTTCGGTTTGGCTAGGTGTCAAGTTTTCTTATGGTATCACCTCATCAGCTATGCTGTGTTTTCCTGTGCAATCACCATCTAGGACAAGGGTGATATCTGTAGAGCTTTCGGAGCAGGGTGAGAACTCTGTGTTAATGAGGCACTTTCAAAGCCCTAGTGAAGTGGTCTGTAAATTCTGCTAGCCCCAACTCACTTAATTTTCCGCTGCATTAACACTGGCAGGATAGTATCTACTTTCAGAGATTGGAGGTTAACACTCTAAGTAGAGGACTTTTTATTTCTTTTGCTTAGAAATTTTTATCCATGTTACTATTTTTACTATATTCCACCCATGTGTGTGTGTGTGAGAGAGAGAGGGGAAAAGGGAAATCTGCTTCTTCCAGTCCCACTTGAGGAGACTCTTCTGAATGTTGGGAGGATGGAGCAGAAGAACAGAAGAAAGGTCTTGCTTTCTGTAACATCTTTGCTCTAAACAAAACATGCACAGTTCTGCTCCAAGCAAAACTAACTTAAACTTAGATCAGGTTGTGAAGGCTTTGTGGCCTTTCAGTAGGGTTTCTCCAGATTGCCAGTGACTTATTCTAGAGGGCCCAAGACTGGATACAGTATTATAGATGTGACACATAAATACTACATAGAGTGAAATAGCAGGTCAAGGGAAGGGACGGCATCCAGAGGGACCTGGATAGGCTGCAGAGGTGGGCCCAGGCCAATCTCCTGACATTCAACAAGGCCAGGTGTAAAGTCCTGCACCCTGGGTTGGTGCAATCCCAATGACAGATACAGGCTGGTTGGCAAATGGCTGAAGAGAGCTCTGAAGAAAGGGACCTGAGGGTCTGGGGTGATGAAAAGCTCAACATGAGCGGGCAGGTGTGCATGTTAAGCCCAGACAGCAACTGTGTCCCTGGGCTGCAGCAAGAGAAGCGTGGCCAGCAGGGCAAGGGAGGGGATTCTCCCCATTTACTCTGCTCTCATCAGACCCCTCCTGGAGTACTGTGTGCAGTTCTGGAGCCCCCAACACAAGAAGAGCAATGAACTGTTGGAGTGAGTCCAGAGGAGGCCACAAAGATGCTCAGGGGACTGTCCTCCTATGAGGACATGCTACAAGAGTTGGAGCTATTCAGCCTGGAGAGAGAAAGCTTTGAGGAGACCTTTAGAGTGGCCTTCCGGTATCTGAGGAGGCCTGCAGGAAGGCTGGGGAGGGACTATTTACAGGGTCTTGCAATGGCAGGATAAGGAGCAATGGGTTTAAACTGGCAATGGGGAGACTTAAACTGGATGTTAGGAAGAAGGTCTTTCCAGCAGGTGTGGTGAATAGTCCCAAAGGGCACAAAATGGGCTCGAGCATGTCCTGTCTGATTTACCTGCCTGTCTGCACTGCAGCCAGAGGCGGGGAAAACAGGACAAAGGAGACCCAGGCAGCCAGTCCGGTTTGATCCGGTCGCCTGAGAGGGGTTTCACGAGGCCCCACACCCCTGTGGCGTGCCAGGCCTGTGCGCCCCCCGTGTTTGGAGGAGAGCAGCTGTGGCCCTGCTTTTTTGGTCTATTGGGCGATTGCCAGAGGTGTTTGGGTGATGGTGTGGCAATGAGACCATCAGCCTCGGCCATTGTCCTATAAAAGGGGGTGAACAGGTGGGTAAGTTGCTGCCTGCTCATTTGTTGCTCGCTCACCTGCTGCTTGCCTGCCCCTCACCCTCAGCCGCCTCAGCCAGCAGCCGATTCCACATCGCAGCCCACCTGGAATTCACCACAGGATTTCTGTTGAATATTTTCCTGCCTATGTTTTGGGCCACAGACATCAGGACTAGTGAGTATTCTTAATTCTTTATTCGAGTTGCTAAAGGAATTTACTTAGCCTCACAAGCGGTGAATGAAGCCTCAGACTCTCTGTCAAGAGCTTTCTGAAAGCTTTCAAAACTCCATTGCACAGAGACATTCGGTACCACAGTTCTGCTAACTGCATCCAAGAGCTTGTGTGGGTAGTTGGGATAAGTTTGGGGGAATTGTTTTGTGTATAGTAATACATTATTTAATAACTTTTGAATCGGCCTCACTGCATTTCACCCAAACCTCAGATTTCAGCTGGCCCCTTCTAACACAACGATGGTGAAAATACTTGAACAGGTTGCCCGAGAGGTTGTGCTCCCTCCCTGGAAGGGTTCAAGGCCAGGTTGGATGAGGCCTTGAGGCGACTGTTCTAGTGGAGATGTCCCTGCCTATGGCAGGGAGTTGGAACTGATGATCTTTGAGGTCCCTTCCACCTAAACCGTTCTGTGATTATGTTCTTGCTGATGCTGTCCTGACTGTACTTGATCTTCATTAACATGTCCACAAGCATGTTGCTGACTCTTATTCAAAATGTTTAACCAGTTTCTGTTCTGAAGTATGCTCTGATCAGTGATTTGAAAGCAAGTTTCATTCTTTTCTCATTTTTTTTTCTCTCTACCTGTGACATTTCTTCAAGCTGCTGTGAAGTAGCCCAAGTGGAAACTTGAGATGGGTATTTGGGTGCAGAGATAGACTCTTCAGTAGTGAGCCTCTAGCAGAGTAGCTCACTTGTTCTGCCTCTTTCCTTTCTTCTAGATTAGCTGAAAAAGCTTCCAGTCCCTCCACTTCACCTGTGTCTTTCAGTGATTTAAAATGCTGGAATCCAAAATGGATGAAAATTGAGGGACTCTGCACTCTTAATGACATACTTCATTGTGGAATTTTTTTTGATACCTTGTGAATTTCACCCCCAGGAAACTTGCTTTTATGGGCACCTCTTTTCTCTGCCTCTGAAGTTGTTTACTTTGGGAAATGATAATGATGAAACAGCCCTTTATCTAAACTGCTGAGGTGCCTCTGTTCAGTTTGGAGAACAGGGGCTGCGTGGGCAGATACTTTTATCATAAGAGTGAAGTGTGCTTGCTGTACTCTGTGTTGTTTGGTTGGTTTGTTTATTTTGCTTTCAAAATGGAATACCCTCGCTGTCCACTCTCACATCACACTGCAACACAAGCAGCAGCATGACATTTCCAGGCTTAATGCACTGCATCTCCCAATGTTACATAAATGTAATCTTGTAAGGCTAAATCTCTTAAGTTTTCCTTATCAGTATTTTGGCACCTTCAGTTTTGCAGTCATATTCTTTGAAATGTGAATTTTGTCAGGAGATGCAGTCCACAAAATATAGTGTGGGTCCTAATTCCCAGAGATACAGGTTATAACTGGAAGGTCAGCACCTCACTGGATCAGCTCCATTCATAATCCAGCAGGCAAAGAGAAGACATAGCTGAAAAACTCCAAGGGTGCCTTTACTTGTGCAATGTCTGTTAAATATTGCAAATTAGGCAGTATTTCTTCAAAGGAAAAGTACCACCCCTTTGAGGAGAAAATACTGAGTACAAGGAGATATAAAGCGACCATTTGGCCACTCCAAAGATAACCAAGCAATATACTGTTTCTTTCAAAAAGAATATATACATTTTGCGCATGACAGAACTCAGATTAAAAAAAAAATAGTTGTTGCTTGCACCTGCCAGATGTCCCCAGCTAGCTTCCAGTCTTGCGATCATTCAAATCAAATGAAACCTGAGGGGCAACATGGAGAGGATGGCAGAGAGTGGAAGATATTGAATTAATAGCTGATGTAGCCCAGTCATCTTTTCTTCTGCAGCTGTTCCTCATGCAAACAAGCTGTCCAGGTCTCTGTATTAGCAAAGGCATGAAGACTAGTTCTGTGAACTTTTGAGAACCTGATTTGACTTTTACATAAACAAATCTCTGCTCTGTACACTGTTTGGCCTATCATGTAACCCTTCCTCAAAATCTACTTCATGATTAATCTTCTTTACATTAAGGAAAACAGAAGTAATCAGAGGCCATTTATTGAGTTGCTTGAGAAGTTTGGGATGGACCTGATGGAGCAGGTTCCAGAGGAGGGCCATGAGAATCATCAAGGGGCTGGAACACCTCTCCTATGAGGACAGGCTTGCGGGACCTGGGATTGCTCAGCCGGGGAAGAAAAGGCTCCAGGGAGACCTGACAGCAGCCTGCCAGTACCTCAAGGGGGCTACAAGAACGCTGCAGAGAGACTGTTTGCAAAGGCCTTCAGTGACAGGATGAAGGGTAATGACTTGAAATTAGAGACAGTAGATTTAGATTGGAAGTTAGGGGCAAGTTTTGCACCACGAGAATAGTGGAACCCTGAAGAGGTTGCCCAGGGAGGTGGTTGATAATCCATACTTGGACATATCCAAGGTCAGGCTTTGCAGAGCTGTGGGTATACCTGATCCAGTGGAGGGTGCCCCTGCTCATTGCAGGTGGGTTGGACAGATGACCTCTGGAGGTCCCCTTCCCAACCCAGACTCTTCTATAATTCTGTGGTGGGGAGATGTGTTTGTAGTGATAATAATTGATCTTTCTGAAGACTTACCTGGAACCAGTATTCTTCAGTGGCTTCTTTAGATAAAAGCCTGGGTGGTTTCAGGAAAAGAACAGAATTAAACATCACCCTTTTACTTCCAGGTTAGAGTGAATCAGTTCTCAAGTAAAGGATTCAACCTGCCATCACAACCAGTTTGTAGAATAGATCAATACATCAGCACATTGTGCAGTGCTCACCATCGAAGCTGCTATGCTCTGATGTTAAAAGGCATCTCATTGTATTGCTTGTGGCCAGGGCTGGCAGCACATTGACAGCCATGGGCTGACTGTGCACATTTCACCCTGATTTTTCCAGCACAGAAGTATTATCACATCAGTGTTTTATAAATGGTCCTGTTTACACTCTGTTGGTGTCTGTAAAGGTGATCCTAGTGCCATTTAGTAAATAAGTTAGCTTCTCCCAGAGACAGTGAACCACTGAGGGAAAGAACTTTCTCTTTTCAGAAAGTGATCACAAAACACTTTTCAATTCGTTTAATGCTGTCCGGAAAGGCTCAAAAGTTGCCATGATATTTTGCTGGTGCTAGATTTCACCTTAAGGAAATAAAATTATTTAATCCTTTATTATATTCAAGGATTGTTCCTTAAAAATGGTGAGTAATGCAAATCCCAATTCATCCTTCTACCCTAAAATGAGGACAGGAGAGGAAAAAGCCCTTCAAAGACTTGGCTGTGAGGAATTTTAAATATCTGAACATTTAGTGCATCTGTTGGCTGAGTGCTCTGTCTGTTATTTAATGAATAAGGAATATCAGTCAATGACCTAGATGCTTTCCTCTGAGACTTCAGTGTTTACAGGTGATGCATCTTCACATAAGTAACAGCTGGGGCTGTAAGTGTAGGGCAGTTGGATCTATCATGGCTATTGCCTTGGCCATTCACGATTGATTGGCTGGAGGTTAGAGAAGTAAGGGTAAAGACATTGCAGTAAATATCTTATTGTGTTAGTGGAAAGGACAAAGCAGAGTGTTGTTTAAGAAGCAATAAAGCACTGATATTAGGAATTAGAATCCACTCCTGGGTTAATCTCTCTCTCTGCCTTGAGTATTGGATTTAGCTAATGCATAGAGCTTAAAATTATGCCAGAAAGGTAGTGTCAACAGTCCTTGAGGAAAGAGAATAATTTAGGACTTTAGAGTAATTGATGATGCCTTTTGCTCTTCTGTATAATGTGGAAAAAAGGTAGTTGTTTCTGAGTTCTTTCTCTCCACCCCTGAACTCTGTGTAGTGTGTGTTATTACAGCATTACACTTGCTGCAGCTATTGGAGTTGGACAGGCTGTCTGCACAAATATTTGTCATACTTTCACTCAGTCTTCTAGGGGCTTTCCAACACAGATCAAATCATCTAATCTGAAGGCACAGCTCTGTTTCCTACAGAAACTAAAAAAAACCCCTGGGACTGACAGAATTGCCTATGGCAGCTATTTTTCAGAAGCAGTGGAGAAAGTAATAAAGCTAATTGTATGATCCTTCTTTTCAGAAATTCTTATAATAAATAAAAAGCACATGCCATTTTATCAAGCCAGAATCTTCCAAATCCCACTGGGAGCAGTTACACAGACAAATTCCCAACCAAACAAACACAACTTTTACAAAAATCAAGGTGGTTAACCCATACTTTATAATTGGTATTATTTTTTACACCTAGCACTTTTGAATTATCAGAGTTTTTGGTCTCACTTTCTGCAATAAGGTCTGCAAGGATCCTTATTTTTGACATGAATGAGAAGGATACATCTAGAATAAAAATCTAAAATGTGATTTGTATTTTATAGTCAGTTATCAAAGCATTTACAACACCAGGCAGTCAGTGTCATCTGTCCATCTGTAAAAAGCAGATGGAATTGCTATTAGGCATTTGGTGTATCTATTAACACATTTAATTTGATGGTTTACCTTCTGGGTAGAAATTCAATTATGAACTCTGAAATTCAATGATCATGCTAAGCATCATGTGGCCAGCCACCATCTGATCATCACAGATCTCTGAATTTGCAAAGAAATCAAAAGCTGTTACACTTGTCTGGAGGTTAAAAAATAATGGGGCCTCAGCTCCTAAAGGCTTCAAGACAATTTTTTTTCTTATTACCAGCTTAAGCTTCCACATTCTTAGCAGAATTGTGTCAAACAAAGCCTTCACTCCACTTCTTTAAGAGTCAACATTATTCACATTTATCTTCATAAGGAAAACATATGGCAAAGACTGTCCAGATCTGCCTGCTGAAAAGAGATGGCAATAGCCAAGGTGGGGAAGAAAGCTGATTTCCAGGTGTTAGCTCACT